>NW_027256884.1:6610238-7050238 GCF_029215685.1 Pituophis catenifer annectens
GCCCCCCTTTTCAATTCTGGAGCCAACCGGAAGTCCGTTTCCCCCACCATAGAGTTTCCTCCTAGCATGGCGTCTTTTTTCCTCTGCTGACTGGAAGTCTGGTTCCCACCACCACCATAGAGTCTCCTCCTAGCACGGCGTCCTTTTTCTTCTACCTGTTCTAATCAAAAGCCCTATCAATTGTGGAGGTGACTGGTGACAAGGAACTGCAGCAGAGGGATGAAAGAGCCACATGCGGCTCCAGAGCCGCAGGTTGCTGACCCCTACCCTAACCAGAGGAAATGGCAGGGACCGGCTGCGCATGCGGTTAAATATTTTCAGGGGAGGGGCTTATTTTCAGGGGAAAGTTTATTTTCGGGGAAACACGGGTAGCAACCCTTCTGGTTCGTAAGCTTTCCAGCTCTCTTTTTCTACTTTTGCTTCCAAGAAAGTTGCTTTTTCATCTCATTCTCTTCCTCAGTTTTGTCTCTTGCTCTCCCTGGCCTCTCCTTGAGTCTCATTCAGCGTAACATTCTCTCAGCGTTGTTATGATAAAAAAACAACAACATTCAACTTTTTCTCAACATGCGGCAGCATTGAGTTGGCTTTCCTGAACATCTGGCCAATGTCCCACATAGTACCACTTCCCCGAGATTTGAGCTTGACTTGAAAGAGGCTTCGCTTTTTAGCTTCTTTGAGATCCCGAATTCCACGAGGCTTTCTTGTTGCTTTTTTTAAGAAAAACAAGACCAAAGCAAAAATGTACCTACCCTTACTCTCCTCCCCCCCACCAAATTATAAAAAAGACAGTTTATCAAATCCTTCTGTTGTCAAGTTCTCTACAAGACGTTCATCCCATTAGATCAGGTTTCTGTGACGGGGAGAACACAGCTCTGGAAATCTGTGGCAAACGGCATGTCAATTCTACGTCAACAGCGAACGCCTTGCAATAGACAAGATAGATTTATGCCTTCGGTGAGTATGGCTAGTGCCTAAGCCTGCATAGCAATGTGCAAAACCAGTAATCTGTCTCCAAATCCATGTGCTCCGGGGACATGGTAATGAGTGGGCCATTTTCCTCCTAAATGGCATCCAGTCTCCTTCCTCCCCTTGCTGACGGGGAGCTGAATGACATCTTCCTCCACAGAAACATAATGAAAAGTACAAAATAAGGAAGGTGATAAATCACCCTTTGTCATAAGGAAATAGAAGGATGTGTATTCAGCATGGGCTCCAAGCTCAGCTGAAGCTCTTGACAGAAGGAATGACAGCCCCTGAAAAGACAATCGCACTTTCACAACCTTCCTTTATAGCAACAGTCTAGCCTCAGATTTTACAAGACAAATATGCTGCTGGCTCTTCAGATGTCAGTTACGAATGTTAGGTTTAGAAACAACATGTCTGAGCAGATCACGAAGGGGTGAATTTTAGATAATGGCTTACAGCTCTGTGCATCTCCAGAACCTGAAATAAAAGCGCTAACAGCCAACATCATTTTTCACAGATTTGCTGCAAATCTTTTGGTTTAATTACTGCTTGCGAGGGAGGGGTGAGGGAAAATGTTGGTCTGAATATCAGCGATGTTGTGCTGCTTCTGCTTGCTTGATGGGTGTGTGGGATAGAGAACAAATTACTTGTGCGCAACTTGGGTTATTGCGGGGCCAAATTATACAAGAGACATCAAAAAAAGACAGGATAGTTTCCAAGTTTGGGGGGCAGGAAAAATAACAGAAGATTACCTTAAATATCTTGATTCTTCTTCTGAGCAGTGGATTAAATTCTTCTCTGCCATGAAAGTTTTACCTCTTTGAAGAAAAGCTGTGCCAGAGGAGTGGCAGATCTGTTTACCTATGTAACCAGTTGAGTCTCCAGGTACTTCCATGCTTTTTGGTTGATTCAGAAGGATGCAGAATGTCTTCACATTTGAGGAGGAGAAGCAGAAGAAGCAGAAGCAGGAAGAGGAGGAGAAGGAGGAAGAGGAGGAGGAGGAGAAGCAGGAGAAGGAGGAGAGAAGAGAAGAAGAAGAAGAAGAAGAAGAAGAAGAAGAAGAAGAAGAAGAAGAAGAAGAAGAAGAAGAAGAAGAAGAAGAAGAAGAAGAAGAAGAAGAAGAAGAAGAAGAAGAAGAAGAAGAGGAGGAGAGGAGGAGGAGGAGGAGGAGGAGGAGGAGGAGGAGGAGGAGGAGGAGGAGGAGGAGGAGGAAGAGGAGGAGGAGGGAGGAGAGGAGGGTGGGGAAGGGGAAGGGAAGACTTAGAAAGTTATCCTATTTTTTTTTTCCTGAATGCAGAAAAGGAGAAGAGGAGGAGGAGAAGGTTGTTTCTAATTCTCCATATATCTGGAGGAGGAGGAAGAGGAGGCTACCTATAAAGATCTTGATTAACATCTAGGCTTAATCACATCTATGGGAGAGAAGAGAAATATTTGCAAAGTAGATCCTGCCTTAAGGCATTCCTTTCTCTGCCTGCCCTTGTAGCACTGACAGCTTCAACTCGGCCATGTCCCGAGGTACCTGACATCTGGCTGCTCTATCAAAATGCCAGAGAGTTTCTAAATGGCAGAATCTAACATGGCTCAGAGTTAATAGATCCCAGAGCAGAATGGACGACCAGACAACAATTCCGTAGGAATAATCTGTCCCAGTTTGAAAATATATTTCAGGGTCATTCTTGCAAATCATGCCTTCCTTCCTTCCTTCCTTCCTTCCTTCCTTCCTTCCTTCCTTCCTTCCTTCCTTCCCTCCCTCCCTCCCTCCCTCCCTCCCTCTAGTTCACTGCCAATAGTTGAAAGCTAAGAAAACCTTTCTTTCTCTTTGGTAATAATAGTTTCTACAGGGCTTTTTTGCCTTATTATCTGCTTTTATGGAGAGCTGCTGGCTCATATTCAGATGCTGCTTAATGCAAAGAAGGGTAGAATTTGGGTGCCATTATCATTTTAGTTGTAAAAGGAAGTTTTTTTTAAAAGAGTTTTTCAAGCAGAAGCAAGGAAAGAGGCCGCTACTCTTTTATACAGGTATTAAAAGCTCTTATCCACTTCTGAATCCGATCACAAAATTGCCAAGGTTGAGAGATTAACGGAATAATTGAATAAAAAGACTTGGAAGGGAACTCTTCTAGTCCAACCCCCTGCTCAAACAGGAAACCCTTATACCATTTCAGACAAATGGTTGTCCGATCTCTTCTTAAAAACTTCCAGTGTTGGAGCATTTACAACTTCTGGAGGCAAGTTGTTCCACTGATTAATTGTTCTAACTGTCAGGAAATTTCTCCTTAGTTCTAAGTTGCTTCTCTCCTTGATTAGTTTCCGTCCATTGCTTCTTGTTCTGCCTTCAGGGCAGGGGTGGGTTCTATTTACCTTTACTACTGGCTCGCAATGGGAGCCGTGTGCAGGCGTGCGCTCTTCTGCGCATGTGCTTGGTGGTTCTGCACATGCGCAGAAGCGTTCTGATGATGTCAGGGTCAATGGGTGGAGCCTCCCGCCCCGTTTCTACCGGTTCTATAGAACAGGTGCGAACCGGGGGAAACCCACCACTGCTTCAGGTGCTTTGGAGAATAGCTTGACTCCCTCTTCTTTGTGGCAGCCCCTCAGATATTGGAACACTGCTATCATGTCATCCTTGTCCTTCTTTTCATTAAAGTAGATGCAGCTTCTGAGAGTTGCAACCATTAGACAGAAACTCATTAGTCTTTTCAATGCATTCTCTCCTTCTGACCCTTCTCTACACCAGAGTGGGCTTCCTGCAACCCAGGGTCTTTTGTGGTCCCTGGAGTCACTTCTGACCATGCTTGATGACAACAGGTGGCACTGTTTGCTGCCCTTTCACAATGGGTAGCACATGGGTGATTGAAGCATTCGGGACATGCTCGGCAGTGTAGAAAGTTAGCACCCACCCCCTCTCCTAGAAGAACAAAATATTTTGAGAAATATTTTAAAAAGGCAGATTATTATATTTCCCTGGATGAGAAGTTGAGAAACATGTTTTTTAGAAGGAGAAAGCAGCCCTCACCCTTCTTAATAGCCCTCAGCAGATGTCAGCACTTAAGAGACAAAGTGCTTATTGAAAGAAGCCAATTATCTAGGTAGCTCTATTCATAGGCAAAAATTCCCCTGCAGCAAGGATTAGCCCTCAGCCACAACAGGAATTGTCCATTGCCCCTTCATTTGCATCAGCAGTCCAAACCTCAACCAAACTTAGCTCAGACAAACATGACCCCATGGGAGTCTGACAACAGCCAATAGAACACATGTTCTTGCACAGGAACAGGAAGCTCAAGTTCAAAGCTCAAGAGAAGGTATAAAAAACGCCTCACTCTCAACTCCATGTGGTCAGCTACCCAGAATCACATCTGCTTGGTGGTTCTGCTTCACCAATAAACCATCTTTCCAATCAGCCTCCATGTTTCCAGTTCCTTTCTCCCAGTTTGGAACTGAACCAGATGGATATTTCTCCCAACAGGGGGGAAAAAGGGGGTATGTTTGCTGCTTTGAATTATTTCTAAAAATAATAAAGATGGGATACAAATAAATAAAAAGATTGTACCATATCCCTTGTTGGAAGAAATATCTATCTGGTTCAGTTCCAAGGGGAGAGAAAGACACTGGAAACATGGAGGCTGATTGGAAAGATGGTTTATTGATGGACACATGGGTTTGAGGTCCTGGGCAGCTGAACACATGGAGTGTAGAGTGAGCGTTGGATAGCCTCCCTTGTTGGAGGAGCCTGGATAGCTCAGCAGACTAATGCATTGTAATTTAACTCCAGCTGTCTGCAATTAGTAAGTTCGAATCTTGCCAGGCTCAAGGTTGACTCGGCCTTCCATCCTTTCTAAGGTAGGTAAATTGAGGACCCAGTTTGTGGGGGCAATAAGCTGACTTTGTAAAAATATAGAAAAGTATGAAGGCTATTGCTTAACGTGTTGTAAGCCGCCCTGAGTCTCCGGAGAAGGGCAGCATATAAATCATTTTTTTTAAAAAAAGCATTATTTATACCCTTTCTTGGGCCTTGCCCTTGAGCTTCCTATTCCTGTGGCAATATGTATTATATTGGTTACTGTCAGACTCCCGTGGGGCTATGCATGGATCATAGCTAACTTTGTAGCTTTTCTGAGTCAAGCTTGGTTTAAGTTTGGACTGATGCAATGCAATTCCTATTGTGGCTGAATGTCTTTGCCCTGAAGGATAATCCCATCACCCTGGAGCTGACGGCCTTTTGTCTTGTAGATAGGTCCAGTCCTGCTGGGGCTATTAAGAAAGGTGGGGGGGCTGCTTTCCAAGAGCATGTTTCTCCTTTAGGGAAATATTTTTGTTTTAAAAAGTAAAAAAAAAAAGTTCCGACGATCGCGTGTCGCTCAGCTGGTCTTCAGAACTTTTTTTTTTAAGCATTTTTTTTTTAGTACCAGTTCAGGCGAACCAGCCTGAACCAGTAGCAGTTCACCCCTGGGTCCCATCCTCTGACATCATCCAACTTCTGGAGAAGTTTCCTAAAGGTCAACTTTGTTTAGGCTCAAAGAACACCCCATCCTGCTTTAAACAATCCCATCTCTAATCTTTCCGTGTACAACTAACCCCGATGGTGTGAATCCTATCTACTCAGGGTGCAGAACATAATGTGTTGTGGCCCCGCCCTCTGAGCCTATCCCATCGGAGGAAGAAAGCTCCGAGCATGAGGAAGAGGAGTCAGCCAGGCCTCCCTCTCCAGGCCCCTCCCCTCTGGCACTGTCTCAGGAGCCGGCCGAGGGAGAGGAGATTAGCCGGGAAACAGGTGTCTCGGATGAGAGTGAAGGAGAGACGTCATTCCTGGACGCACGCCACTGAAGGCATGATAAACAATTGCAGCAGCTCAGGGAGGCGTGCTAGGGATTAGAACTGAGTCACTGGACCACACCCCAGAGACTATATAATAGAGGGTGGTGGCCAGTGATCCCTGTGACGAACAAAAATAAACCTTGGATAGTCACTAGAGCATCGTCCGAAACTGCTGAGAGGAATATTATTTCTGTCGGACTCTTGTACGTTGAGTATATTATCTTTCTGTTTCTGTGGCAATAAAAAGCACTTGGCAGACGGTGTGTATATCGCTGCCAAGTTGGAGATAAAGACCTGGGTGTGTGCCAAGTGCTTCCTTAACCCTCGGCTGGCTGTGTTTGTGTGTGTGTGTGTGGACGGGGACAGATCATAATGTGCCTTTCCAATGCCACATCCTTACCAAGCATCTGTGCAAAATAGGAACAAAGTGCTTGGCTAAAAGAGCATTAAATCAAATGCCTCTTCAAGAAGTTTTTCTCATGATACATTAAGCTCAATTGTATTGCTTCTTCCCCCCCCCCTTTTTTTTTTTTTTTCTTTTCTCCTGAAGGTGTAAACAGGACAGCCCAGGCCAAAGTGCAGAACATATTATATGTGAGAAATTGAAACTTTCAATAATCATTCTTGCAATTAGCTCTCTTCGTGTTGATAATGGCATGCTCACACATCTGAAAATACCGGGTTATGAGGCATTAATGGATGTTCAAGGAGGTTTGTGGCACTTAATTTTCATCTAATTTTACATTCCTGCAAAGACTGTGCCTTCCACTGATTATTACAATCCCCAGTAATTTTTTTTTAAAGTACTCAGATGTTTTACTAAAGAGGAATATGTGATGGAAGAAAACTTGTTTTCCTTTGTTGGAAGAAATATCCATTTGGTTCAGTTCCAAGCCAGGAGAAAGACACTGGAAACATGGAGGCTGATTGGAAAGATGGTTTAATGATGAAGCAGAACCACATGGGTTTGAGGTCCTGGGCAGCTGACCACATGGAATTGAGAGTGAGGGGTGTTTATACCTTCTCTTTGGCTTTGAACTTGAGCTTCCTGTTCCTGTGCAAGAACAGGTATTCTATTGTCTGTTGTAGGGGTCATAGCTGACTCTGTAGGTTGTCTGAGCTCCCAGGTTTGGTTGAAGTTTGGAGGGGTGGTGCAACTGAGATGATGCAGTGAAGGAGCTTGTGTTCTGAAAAAGGGTTGGGCAACTCCTATTATGGCTGAGGACTAATCCTACCTTTGTTCACACCTTGCTGCAGGGAGTAATGGATTACCAAATCTGCATTTATTTATTTATTTATTTATTTATTTATTTATTTATTTATTTATTTATTTATTTATTTATTTAATTTGTATGCCGCCCTTCTTCAACAGGACTCAGGGCAGTGAACAGCCACGGTAAAAACACAACATATAAAATTTAAAAACAATTTAAAAAACATTAATTTTGGCCATCAATTTAAAATAACCCAATTAAAACCAATTATAAATGTGTTTTCAGGGCCCGATGAAAAGTCCGGAGGTCTGGTATCGTGCGTATCTCTGGAGGTAGGTTGTTCCAGAGGGCAGGTGCCGCCACAGAGAAGGCTCTCCCCCTGGGGGTCGCCAGCCAACATTGTCTGGCCGACGGCACCCTGAGGAGGCCCTTTCTGTGCGAACGAACTGGCCGGTGGGATGCTATTGGCGGCAGAAGGCGGTCTCGTAAATACCCCGGCCCTAAACCATGGAGCGCTTTAAAGGTGGTCACAAACACCTTGAAGTGCACCCGGAAGACCACAGGAAGCCAGTGCAGCTCACGCAGGAGAGGTGTCACATGGGAGCGCCCCGTCACTCCCATAATCCCCCCGCGCGGGCCGCATTCTGGACCAACTGGAGCCTCCGGGTGCACCCCAAGGGGAGCCCCATGTAGAGGCTAAAAGGTGGCCTCAGCTTAGTATCTGCTTGGGGCCAGGGAGCTCGGGCTCTGAGTTTCTGTCACCCTTAGGATTTTTATTTCTCTTCCAGGGGAAATATTTTATCCTGCCTTTTTAATATTTTTCAAAATATTTCATCCTTCTAGGAGAGGGATGGGTACTAACCAGTGGTGGGTTTTAAATTTTTTTATTACTAGTTCTGCGGGTGTGGCTTGTGGACGTGGCATGGCATGGCTTGCTGGGCGTGCCTTGGTGGGCGTGGCAGGGGAAGGATACTGTAAAATCTCCATTCCCTCCCCACTCCAGGGGAAGGTTACTGCAAGATCAGCTGGGACTCGGGAGGCAGAGAATACCTCTGACTGGCCCCGGGGCGGGTCCAGTCAGAATTTTTACTATCAGTTCTCTGAACTACTCAAAATTTCCGCTACCGGTTCTCCAGAACTGGTCAGAACCTGCTGAAGCCCACCTCTGGTGCTAACTTTTTACACCTTACATGGTTGCAGAATTTAATCTTCTCTCAAATTCCTTTTCTTCCCTTAGTTCTAGCTTTTCTGGAAGTTTTTTTTCCAGTTTTTATATCTTTCCGATGGACTTCTGCCCTTTGCTAAACCATCCTATAAGGTGTCACATTTTTTCTCCCATACAGAGATCAGATATTCTTGAAGTGTAACGGCTGAGTTAGAATGAAGATCTCTGTGCAAAAAAAAAAAAAAAATTGGTCCAGCTGAACAGAACTACATTTCAGCTCTCCTGTTGTCTGAAAGACACTCAAATACAGTAAATTAAAGGGGTCATTCACTGTACTTCCATTAACTAGTGCTTTAAACTGGTGAGTCATGTTGTGGGGATAATGAAGTTATCTGTGTTAATGGGCTGATAATCTCTCCCTTTTTCCTATTTTACAAATGCATCCATTCTTTCTCCAAGAACAACAGTGGAAAGGAGAAATGTCTTCTTTCTTTTAACCTTGTGTTTCTCTTTCATCTTGCACAGAAATGACTACCGTGTCTCAGGCCCCTGCCAAGGCTGAGATGGAGGTGAGAAGATTTGTCTCTGTCATTCCTTCCCCCTTCCCCATGCTCTGAAAATTATTTGCCACAAAATCCGACCCCACCTCAGCTGGAAGGGTTCAAAACCCTCTGTGAGGTACAACAATTGATTCTCAAATGTCACCCACATTGGTGCAGTTAACAATCTGTGAAGTAGGAGGCAAGGAATCCAGCAATGAGTGCAACTTATTTTTTCCAACTAAGAAGCAAAGGTTGAGAGAGGGAGAGAGAGACTCAAACATACACCCTTCTCCTAAAGGTAATATTTGGCAGAATTCTTAGCATTGTTCTTGACCTCTGCAAGGAACCCAATCACCCAATTGTAAATATGCATGAGAAATGTCCACCAGAGGTTTCGCCAGGAGGACAGAGAGAATGTCTCTTTGAAGATTACTTCTTCTCTCCTGGAAGCCCCACATCGTCTGATAACTTTCCACAGAGCTAAAATAATGGAAAGATTTATCGTGCAAGGAATTGGGTAGCCCTTACATTGTGACCCCGGGACAGGATTTGCCTTTTCAAACCAATTTTATCCATGAAATCACTACTGCTAGTTTCTACTTAAATGCAAGTTACAAAAAGCAGAGTGTAGAGAAGGGCAACAAAGATGAGTAGGGGGATGGAGGCTAAAACATATGAAGAACATTGCAGGAATTGGGTTTGGCTAGTCTAGAGAAAAGGACTAAGAGTAACATGATAGCAGTCTTCCAATCTCTAAGGGGCTGCCACAAAGAAGAGGGGGTCAACGTATTCTCCAAAACAGCTGAAGGCAGGACAAGAAACGATGGATGGAAAATAATCAAGGAGAGCAGCAACTTAGAACTAAGGAGGAATTTCCTAACAGTGAGAACAAATAATAAGTGGAATGACTTGCCTTCAGAAATTGTGGGTGCTCCATCACTGGAAGCTTTTAAGAAGAGATTGGACAACCACTTGTCTGAAATGGCACAGGGTGTCCTGATTGAGCAGGGAGTTGGATTAGAAGACCTCCAAGGTCCCTTCAAACTCTGTTATTCTGTTAAATGCTTTCTTGTAGATTCATTTGCAGGCTTCTTTCTTAGTTGGCTAAGTCTTTTGGAAACTATCTCACCCCAGATTGAAAAAAAAAAAAAAAGGATAAGTGATCTAACCTCAAGTCATTTGCTGAAGAGATAAAACATACTAATAGCCCAAAGAACCTCTTTTTCATAACATGTTTTGGGAATGGGGATAGCTTATTTTTTCTTCTTCATTGCTTTCACAACTCACACTGAGAAATCCCTTTTGAAAGAACTAACCTATTTACTTAGGTAACTTAGGTAAATAACTGCTAAAAATCTGTTATCCCCTAAGGTGGAGAAAAAGAGATGCAGGTTTTAAAAACTGAAGTTGATGTATATGTGTATAAAGATTGAAACAGGTTTCCCCTGCCCAGTCATGACTGACTCAAGGGGGAAGTGCTCCTCTCTGATTCTCAGCTGAGAAGCCACTACCATCATCATGTGGCCAGCCTGAAAATACAGAATGCAGTAATCTTCCCACTGGAGTGGTGCCTATTTATCTACTTGCATTTGCATGCTTTCTAACTGCTAGTTTGGGAGAAGCTGGGGCAAGTAATGGGAACTCCTCCCATCCTGAGGTGCTGGGTTTTGAACCCAGGCTGTTGGCTTTCCAGCTGACAAGCCGAGCATCTTAACTATTGAGGCATCACTCCACCCACATATCGTGCCATATGTGTATATAGAGGGCTGGATTTTACTGTGGCTCATCTTCATTGTTGTAAGAGCTTCTTCAGCATTTGCATTAAAAGTAGTTATCTGAGTTTTGTCCTTGAATCTTCTGCTAAGCTCCTCATAAGGAGTGTTTGCATTCCTTGAAAGAAATGTATCACTAGAATGAATATCTGACATTTAGTAAGAGTTTACTAACATGCTTCCCAGTAGGTCTGGGCGTGCTTGACTTATATTTTTTTCAATCTTCAATTCAAGTTAGGAAACAACAAAAATGGGAACAACTATCAAAACAAAACAAAACAAAATCAGATCCTAAATCATCTCAAAATGGGCTCATCTGCTGGTAGTGAGATGTGGAGTGTGGCCAGGGCATAAGGGAGACCAACAAAATGGTAGCTGAAGCCATCTTGGGAATATGTACAGAAGACAATATTAGTAGCTCAGGGTTGAATCACGGGGTCTTTGGTGGTCTCTGAACTTGATTGTTTTTGTTAGGCTTCATTACCTAACTGAATAACATCTCCACTGCTAGAAGGGAGAGGGGTTTGTGGGGATAAGGAGGAGAGGAGGAGGAGGAGGAGGAGGAGGAGGAGGAGGAGGAGGAGGAGGAGGAGGAGGAGGAGGAGGACTGTGGGGTCCTTGATACTCTCTGAACTTGGTTGTTGTTTTTTCAGACATTTCATTACCCAACTAAGTAATATCATCAGTGCTAGAAGGGAGTAGGGTTTGCCCTCGCTTGTTCTGTCAATTGTCAGTTCTGCTTATGCTTGTAGAAAAAAGCCAGATCTGTATGCTTTTCTGAGTGGACAGGCTATTGATTTATTGCTAATGGCAGATGGCTGTGCTAATGATGTAGAAATAAGGCTAACAGTTCAAGAATCTCAACACCTTATAACCTGGTTTTAAATTCCGTAAACTACCTGTATGCTCTTAGTGGATAACTTCTTTTTCTTCCTCTTTTCCTTTCAGTTTCTTTAGCTGTTCCCTTTTGTTCTTAGGCATCCTGATGGCTACGATGTGTGAGACATGTGCTACAGTGATGAAAACACCTGGAAGGAGCACCTCCTTTGATGTTTGCTTAATCTACTGTGGTTAAAATAGATGACCTGTCTACCATGTTATATACAGAGTTATATACTGGAGAGTTATAAATAAAACAGCAGGTAATGACTAAGGACAAAGGGATGGGCAGGATAGTAAGACAGCAGAAACCAATTACGTTCTGGATATTATAAAACCAAGTATAAAATGAGGGGGGGAAAGGACTAGGAGAAAACGGATTCTAATGTCTTTCACGAGCGAAATATCTCTATTGTTTTTCTCCAAGAACCAAAATCCAGTTTCAGGGTAAATTATGAATAAATTGTCTGCCTTGCCACAATTATTATAGTTCACTGCACTGGAAATCGTACCACCTGCACAGAGTGAGATTCACCGAGTAACCTAAACAAACATAATTAATGGGGAAGTCAGAATTAATATGATGTTTTCATATCTAAGACAAAACAGGCAGATGGGGCATAAATGTCTGAGATTCATCTGTGCTGAACAATAGGAGCTTGACAAAGAATAAGCGCCTCCCATCCAGATTTGCTGTTTCCGTATTTGGCTAAGTACAAAGGGTCTTTTTCCCCGTTCTCGTGACAGGCAGGGCGCAAATAAGGCAAAGCTGGGGAGAATCTTTCATTTTCAAACTATTCCGTGTCACGAATGACTGGCGGGTAAACCTTCCGCTCATTGAGAAAAGTGACTTTGCAAAGCAGCGTTCAGTACAGCAAGCTGGAGTTGGATAAAGGGTGTGTTTATTTATTTATTTATGGAATTTATTTGCACATGGCCACTCAAGGCGGCTTACCGAATATAAAACCCCCTATAAAAACAATAAAACTAATAAGGCTCCAACTGGTCCAGAATACGGCCGCGCGGGTAATCACTGGAGCCGCCTGGCGCTCCCACATAACAACGCTCCTGCGCGAGCTGCACTGGCTCCCAGTGGTCTTCTGGGTGCGCTTCAAGGTGTTGGTTACCACCTTTAAAGTGCTCCATGGCATAGGACCTAGTTATCTTCGAGACCGCCTGCTGCTACCGACAACCTCCCACCGACCCGTGCGCTCCCACAGAGAAGGCCTCCTCGGGGTGCCATCGGCCAAACAATGTAGGCTGGTGACCCCCAGAGGGAGGGCCTTCTCTGTGGGGGCACCTACCCTCTGGAACCAGCTGCCCCCTGAGATAAGGAGAATCCAAGACTGCCGTGTCCTTAAAACTTTCTTTTTTCAACAAGCCGGGCTGGCTTAATATATTTTTAAAATATTTTTAATTGGTTTGTTATTTTAAATTGGGGCCAAATTAATATATATCTTTTTAATTGTTTTTAATGTTCGTATTGTATGTTTTTTATCTGGCTGTACACCGCCCTGAGTCCCTCGGGAGAAGGTGCGGTATATAAATTCGAAATAATAATAAAATAATAAAATAAAATAAAATAAAATAAAATAAAATAAAATAAAATAAAATAAAATAAAATAAAATAAAATAAAATGTCACATAATAAATTATATGCTAAATTCACCCCCACACACACACACACACACACTCCCCACCCCAGCGATAGCACCTCACACGAGCCCATTTAATGGGCTCCATCCCGTTCTGGGTTCCCCAGGCCCACTGGCAGAACCAGGTCTGCTGGAAGAGAGTCAGAGTGGGGGCCTTCTAATCTCTGGGGTGGGGGGGGGTAATTTTCCAGAGAGAGGGAGCCACCACAGAGAAGGCCCTTCTTCTGGGTCCCACCAGGTATATCTCCCTCAGGAATGGGACTCGCAACATTCCCTGCCTCCACACTTTGATGGGTTGGGTAGATCATCTACCGTAGAACTAAGGAGAAATTTCCTAATAGTGAGAACAATTAAGCAGTGGAACAGCTTGCCTTCAGAAGTTGTGGGTGCTCCATCACTGGAGGCTGGAGAGTCATTTATCTGCAATGCTATAGGATCTCCTGGTTGAGCAGGGGGTTGGACTAAAAGACCTCCAGGGCTCCTTCCAACTCTGTTCTGTTCTCAAATGTGCAGTGAAAGGAAGCAAAAACAAATTAATCAAGACAACCCAATGATCTTTTTAGGGTTTTTTTTTAAAACCTGATGTTCCTCTCCCCAACAGAGATTAGCCAGCAAAACCTCACTGCAAAAAGTAACAGAAATCAGTGCTTTAAAAATCACCAATGCTGTTTTTAATACATCATAGGGTGATAGCTCATTCGGTTGTGAAAACAGGCTTGATTTAACCTCCAGGCCTCTTCTGGTGAAATATATGCTCCCTGTTTATCCCTCATTGCAAAGAAGCTGCCTTTATCCACCAACATGCAGGGTATGCTGTTTGCCAACTCTTAGCGATAAATAGTTTTCTTCCGTGAAGTTTTAACAGCCTCTAGAGGAAATCACTTGTAGGTAGCATTAATACATACTGGAAGCGATGGATATAAAAGGAGGTTATTAATATTCAAACAAGCATGCTATGTGTCTCAAGGTGATAACAGAAAGGAATAAAGTATGTATGTCATCAGCTTCGTCCATGTCTGGAACCAAAACGGTAACCAATCTTCTCACGTCTAAATTCCTAGCTAGACAACGGATTCAAGACACAGGATTAGGTTGAATAAGTGGCTTAGAATGTCGGCTGCAAGGAAGTTTCCATTTCAAAGCTTACTTCAGCTACATTGGTCCCTGGGGGCCTTCGGCAATCATGTGCCCCGTGCCTCAGTTTTCCATTCTGCAACACAGGAACGCGATTAACCGTTTACAGAACTGTTACAAGAATGACTGAGGTAATGAGAAAGCCCGTTGAATATTCTACAATTATATTTTTTTCCCTTTTTGTATTATTATTACTTGTCTGCAGCATTTCATTTTTTCCTAGCAGGAATATATTCCTGAGACTGGCATCATGTTAACTGTTTTCACATAGCAACCCACTAACAGCAACATACATTGTTGTGTTCATATGCATTGTATATGATGTATATCATATAAAATAATAGAGTTGGATGGGACCTTGGAGGTCTTCTAGTCCAACCCCCTTCTCAAATAGGAAACAGTATACTGTTTCAGCCACGTGGTTGTCCAATCTCTTCTTGAAAACTTCCAGTGATGGAGCACCAATGACTTCTGAAGGCAAGCTGTTCCACTGATGAATTGTTCTAACTGTCAGGAACTGTCTCCTTATTTCTGGATTGGTTCTGTCCATGATTATTTTCCATTTATATGGTCCTTTACCTAGCAAATTCCATAGTACATATATCCAGGGCAAGCTCAGGAGCTAAACTAACAAACCACCTTGCTGAAGATAAGTAGAAATAGACTTGATGAATCCATAAATTGAAGTCTATCTGTGAATCTAATTGCATTGCTCTGAGTTCCATGGTAGAAAAAATGGGGGGTAGAAATATGCTAAATAAAGAGTTTACATATGTGCTTTTACTTGTAAATTTGTATCATCATTACACTGCTGGTTCAAGATAATTATTATTTCCACTTCCTAGAATGGGATCAAGGCTAACAAGAGATTGTAGCATAATCAACTTTAGTCCAGCAAACTATCACACATATAAAATGTGCATAAGGTTATTCCAATTAGCTATTGCTTAACGCATTGTAAGCCGCCCTGAGTATCCGGAAAAGGGCGGCATATAAATCAATTTTTTTTAAAAAAAAATCAATGTTCATTTTATGCACTAAGTATCATGGGCATGATAGTATTTGCAGTACTGGAAGACTGGCTGTCTGTGATGTGCATACATTTGTTGTTGTTGTTGTTTTGAATGATGGGGTGTATCATTGGAGAAGCAAGACACTAATTAAACCATTCTTGTCGTATCTTATTCCATCCTGCATTTATTCTGATATATATATATATATATACACACACACACACACACACACACACACACACACACACACATATATATATATATATAACCAGAGCTTATGGTACAACTTTAGATCACGGTAAACAATCTCCATGAGATGTTCCTGCTATTACACAGATCCAGGCAACCAAATGTAGAGAAATATAATAAAAACAGGAGAGACAGAAAGAAAGAGAGAGAGAAAGAGTGAGAGAAAGGCAGAAAGAGAGGCAGAAAAAGAGAGCGAGAGAGAAAGAGACAGAGAGTGAGCGAGAGAGAAAGAAAGAGGGACAGAGACACACAGAGAGAGAGAGACAGAGAGAGAGAGAGAGAGAGAGAGAGAGAAAGAGACAGAGTGAGAGAGAAAGAGACAAAGACAGAAAAAGAGAGAGAGACAGACAGAAAAAGGAATGACAGAAAGAGACAAAAAGGGAGCAAGAGAGAGAGAGAATATGTATTGTAAACATTCAGTTGTTCTTCAGATGGAAGTCTAAAAATTCTGCTATATTTTCATGCTCTTATTCTCAGTTGTCCTCATTCAAAATACGACTCAGAATTAATGAGCTATATGGACATACACTTTCCTTCTAGGTTTTCTATTATTGTGGGTCCTCTCCCCCCCCCCCATCTAATTTACTACAACCCGGAATATAACCAATATCCAAAGGAAGGCTCTTAGGCCTAAAAAGCCAATGATTCTTTTGCAGCTGACCTTCCAAGACCAGGGAAATTAAAAACACCGAGGTTAAATGCAAATTCTCTCAATTAGAAACTCTCAGTCTGGCAGCCTTTGCAAGATGGAACGGAGCTCCCAATTTGCTACGGAAAGGCGTTTTCTTGGCTAGCCGAGGGTTAATCCCATCTGTCAAACCAAAAGGAAGGGAGAGAAGGAGAATCCCAGATGCCACCGGTAGAGAAATTAGACCTGGAGCTTAGCATCTGGATCTTTCGATTGCCAAGCTTGCCCCAATAGTGTCTTTCATTGCTGGGACAGATTAAAGAAGAGTGATGAGAAACAGCAAGTTTCTGCACCACTGGTGACAGGGAAATGAGGGGGAGGAAGAAAGAAAAAAATCCTCTTATTTTTTTACCACCGCATGACGGGCTACTGATGTGCATTTAAACAACATGTTCCTTTTTTTTTTAATTTTTAAACTTTTATTAATTTAAGAAACCACATAATACATTTATAAATGTAAGTAAAACAATTTACAACAAGCATCATCTTAATGACATCTACCTATAATATCTGAATTGTTACAATATCAATATCCTATATTCTTCAATATACATTATTTCTCTCACCTCATATAATGATATTATTTTACTGATATCTCGTGTCTCTTTCTTAAATTTCATTTGATGTAAAAATTTATTTTACTCTATTGATATCTTTTCTTTTATTTAATTTTTCTTTCTTTCTTCTTCTCTTTTTTTTTCACTTCCCTCTAACCATTTATACTACTTTTGCCAGACCAGATAATATTCAGATTCTTCCTTTCCTTGGATCTCCTTGGTAAGTCTATCCATCTCAGTGCATTCCATAATTTTGGATATTAATTTCTCTTGAGTCGGGACCTCTTCTTGTTTCCAATTTTGCGCGTATATAATTTTTGCTGCAGTCAAAATGTGTGTTATTAAATATATTATTTCTTTTTCATATTTGCTTGTAGGTATTCCTAATAAGTAAGTTTCTGGTTTTAATGGTACCTTTTGAGTTATTATTTGTTCCAGTTGCATTTTTATATTGTTCCAGAATTTTTTAGCTTTGGGACATGACCACCATATATGACAGTATGTCCCTTTATGCACTTTACATTTCCAACAGAGTGGAGATGTACCGGGAAACATTTTAGAAATTCGCGCCGGTGGTAGATGCCACCTATAGAACAATTTATAAGCATTTTCTTTGTATGGTACAGATAATGTTAATTTATTAATACTTTTCCACAATTTCTCCCACTTATTTAATTCTATTGCGTATCCAAAATTCGTCGCCCATGTGATCATAAACAACATGTTCCTTTTAAAGCTCTGCCAGAGAAATTTTAGCTTGGGTTTTTTGTTTTCCAAAAATTAAAACAAAATAGACAGTGCCTCGATAGGACAGGTAGTCCTTGATTTACGACCACCATTGAGCCCAATTTTTTTTAAAAAAAAATATTTATGTATTTTCTCTTTACATACAATAAGTGCTTGGTGAATAGCGTACTGTCTGAGTCAGTTTGCTTACATAGTAATATTTTTTTAGAATCCCACTTTCTACCGCTGTTATCCAACCTTTGATAAAACAAGTCCCAAGTTCGAAAATGCTCTGTCTTCTTTTCTTTTATCTTCAGTGTTAATCTGTCCATTTCTGCACAATCTAATATTCTTTTAATTATATCTTCTTCTTGGAGGTGTTTCCTCGTTTTTTTCCAGTATTGTGCAAATACAATTCTTGCCGCTGTCCAAACATGCAATATCAAATATACATTTCCTTTATCATTATTTTTCCGGTATTATGTCTAACAAAAGGAGTTCTGTCTTATAATATATAGCCATGATGGCGAACCTGTGGCACACGGAGCCATATCGGTGGGCACACGAGCTCAGCTCCATTCGGGCCTTCTGGGCCCACCGGAAGTAGGGAAACAGACTGATTCCTGCCTCTGGAGGGCCTGAGGGTGGGGAGAGGAAGGCCTTTTTTCGCTCTCCCCAGGTTCCAGAGCCTTTCTAGGAGCTTGGGGAGGGTGGAAAACGGCCTTCCCCGCCCCCTGGAGGCCCTCTGGAGGCTGGAAGTGGCCCGTTTGCCAACTTCCGGTGGAACTGGAAGGCTCGTTTTTTGCTCTCCCCAGGCTCCAGAGCCTTTCTAGGAGCCTGAGGAGGGCAAAAACAGCCTTCTCCACCCCCCAAGATAACGGGCCATTTCTGGCCTCCAGAGGGCCTCCGGAGGGGAAACACTGTTTTCACCCTCCTCAGGCTCCTAGAAAGGCTCTGGAGCCTGGGGAGAGTAAAAAATGAGCCTACCGGGCCTATCGGGCCCATCGCGTGCCAAAAGCGGGGTGAGTGCAGGGGGCATGCACGCATGTGTAGGGGTGGGGCGCATAAAATTATGGGTGTGGGCACATGTGCACATGACCCCCTCACACTCACCCCACTTTTGGTATGATCTTAAAATTTTCTCTAACCACGGGTGCACTTTTGTCCTACAATTTTTTTTTTTTTGCTTTTCTATTTCATTTCTATTGTTAAGTGAGGCATTTGTTAAGTTCTGCCTCATTTTACAACTTTTCTTGTTGTTAAGTGAACCACTGCAGTTGATACGTTAGCAACCTGGTGGTGAAGTGAATCTGGTTTCCCCCATTGACTCGGCTGGTCAGAAGGTCGCCAAATGGGGGGGGTGTCACATGACCCTCGATCACATGACCTTGACCTCATCAAGAGGAGCCAGCTGCCAAAGCACCTGAATTTTGATCACCTGATCCTGGGGATGCTGCAAAGGTTGTAACTATGAAAAACAAAGTCATGTTTTTCAGGGCAGCTAAATGAACTGTTGTAAATCGACTACCTGGTAATTTTTAGATCGTCTATGTTTCTTTACTGTGATGTAAGACACATGGATCTTAAGAGACATTTTGGGCAGTGGTGAAATTCAATTTTTTTTTACTACCGGTTCTGTGAGCATGGCTTGATGGGCATGGTGTGGCTTGGTGGGCATGGCAGGGGAAAGATACTGCAAAATCTCCATTCCCACCCTACTCCAGGGGAAGGATACTGCAAAATCCCCATTCCCTCCCCACTCCTGGGGGAAGGATATTGCAAAAATCTCCATTCCCACCCCACTCGGGGGCCAGCCAGAGGTGGTATTTGCCGGTTCTCTGAGCTACTCAAAATTTCCGCTACCGGTTCTCCAGAACCTGTCAGAACCTGTTGGATTTCACCCCTGATTTTGGGTTAGAGGGGTGTTGCAGATATGATTCCCTTTATTCAGGAATTTTGCAAAGACAGATGGGATGGTTGAATTCGGGCCTCAATTCCAGCCCTTTAGCATTCATCCCTGCATTTCATCATAGAGATCTTCTGGGGTTCTGAGCAGCAGAGGAGTTAAATTCTAAACAATATAAAACAGTTTGTTAAAAGAAAAAAATAACAGCTGAGCAGTGCAGTTCGCTACAATCCTTTCGGGCTCTTGTATTGCTTTGACCTTGAATGTACTCAAGAGACCTGTGTGCCTGATAAACAGGCTCTCTGTACATGTTCAAGGTCAGCTTCGTACAAGGTGGACTAAGTGTTTGGAGATTTTTCTGGTGCAATAGCAATTTTAAGTTTTTATTTTCTACGGTCTTTTATTGACATCTGCAGAGACTCAAAAAGGGACCAGTTCTTATGCTAGCTCTTGGTCATGCTGTTTTTTTCCCCCTTTTTTCTCTGTTTCTTCTTTCCTGTTTTTTAAATTACTCTTAATTAATTCTCCCAAAGTTGGAGAAACAATTATTTACTCGTTTCCGGTAACTCCCAGCCTGATTTCAACAGCCTCTTTAACAGGCAGCCATTTCAGTTTTCTGGCAAAAGAAGCCAGGTTCTTCTCTGAAATCCTGTTGGTTAAAGAATTGTATATAGATGGGCTAAGATGGGTGGAGGGAGGGAGGGAGGGAAGGAGAAGGAGGAAGGAAGGAAGGAAGGAAGGAAGGAAGGAAGGAAGGAAGGAAGGAAGGAAGGAAGGAAGGAAGGAAGGAGGGAGAAGGAGGAAGAAAGGAAGGAAGGAAGGAAGGAAGGAAGGAAGGAAGGAAGGAAGGAAGGAAGGAAGGAGGGAGGGAGGGAGGGAGGGAGGGAAGGAAGAAAAAAGAAAGAAAGAAAGAAGAAGGAAGGAAGGAAGGAAAAAAGAAAGAAAAAAGAAAGAAAGAAAGAAAGAAAGAAAGAAAGAAAGAAAGAAAGAAAGAAAGAAAGAAAGAAAGAAAGAGGGAGGGAGGGAGGGAGAAGGAGGAAGGAAGGAAGGAAGGAAGGAAGGAAGGAAGGAAGAAAGGAAGGAAGGAAGGAAGAAAGGAAGGAAGGAGGGAAGGAAGGAAGGAAAAAAGAAAGAAATAAGAAATAAGAAGGAAGGAAGGAAAAAAGAAAGAAAAAAGAAAGAAAGAAAGAAAGAAAGAAAGAAAGAAAGAAAGAAAGAAAGAAAGAAAGAGAAGGAAGGAAAGAAGGAAGGAAGGAAGGAAGGAAGGAAGGAAGGAAGGAAGGAAGGAAGGAAGGAAGGAAGGAAGGAAATGCAGAAAATAATTAGGTGATCAACCCTGATTTAGCCCATGGCTAGAACTACCTGGCTTAGATACCCCAACCTCTCCAATAAAATAGACAAGAAGATGATTTAAAAAGTGAAAAGAATATCTTTATTAAAAAGAATATCTTTAAAGGGCTAAATAGATTAATTTAAGCCTTTATGCCTCCCTCCAAAACACACACACACACACACACACACACACACACACACACACACACACACACAAGAAAAGACTGTTTACTTGCCTTTCATTTGTTTTTTCCTCTCTTTTTTTAAGGCAAAGCTGCAATTTGTCATGGGTTACCTTAGGAGAGTCCAAAAAAAGAAGTCAGGTTGCATCAGTGATGATTTCAACCCAATCCTGTTTTACAAGGTCATCCATGCAACACACACACACACAGAGAGAGAGAGAGAGAGAGAGAGAGAGAGAGAGAGAGAGAGAGAGAGAGAGAGAGAGAGAGAGAGAGAGAGAGAGAGAGAATTTAAAAATGCTTAAGAAGAGGCAGCAATTTGATTATCCATTCGATTTTAATTCCCCTGCAGACACCCCTGGCTACTGTTATCATTTCAGCAGAACTCACCTAATATCTATTCTGTGTGTGGCGACTGTTTCATATTTATTGGTTCGTTGGAATCTATGTCTATCACAATTGTCTTTCTCCCTTCACAAAGCAACTTGAAACTGCTGCTGGAAAAAAAAAAAGTTTTCTGCAATAGAGTTTTAGCAATTTCTCTCTGTAATGCAAGGAGCTGTGGAATATTAATTATCTCCTTCGGTCACCAGTAACAATTCTGGGCCGTTAAGACAACTAATGGTTGAATTTGTAAGATCTGTACTGCTGAAGTCATCTCCTATGTCAGTTGTGATTTTCTTCCTTTTCCTTCCTTCCTTTCCTTCTAGTTTTCGGTATTGCTCCCTTCCTACCTATTTCTCCTTCCTTCCTTTCCTTCCTTCCTAGTTTTTCTCTTATTACTCCCTACCTATTCTTCTTTCCTTCCATAGCTTTCCTTTTATTGCTCCCTTCCTATCTATTTCTCCTCCCTCCCTCCTAGTTTTCCTCTTATTGCTCACTTCCTATTTCTCCTTCCTTCCTTCTTTCCTTCCTTCCTTCCTTCCTTCCTTCCTTCCTTTCCTTCCTTTTCAAAATAAATTTTCTAGTCTTCACATCATGGAGAGGCAGGCTCTGATAGAACTAATGCTGCCGAAATAGCAGTGGGTTATTCCCTGCTCCTTGGTTACAAAACACTGATTTTTCAAGGCAATACCCTAAAAGATAATGAGTTCCCCAGAGAGAAATACTTTATTTTACAACTCAGAGCTTCCTTCCCTGCAACCATGAAGTTGTTTTGTATGCAACGTGGGACTCGGTTAATTTAAAAGTGACACTAGTCTGAGGTACTTTTGTAGTCTGCTGGTGAAAAGTGCATCAGGAAGCTGAGGGTTTTGTTTTGTTTTTGTTTTTTTTGTTTTTTTTGTTTTTTTTGTATATGCTGAGTGCCTATTGATGTTTACCTGGGTGCCTGGCATCTATTCATTTGCAAGTAACAATAGTTAGGAAGTCCTGCTGTTTGACATTAATTCGTCCCTGATATCTCCACATTATTCCCTTCTACCGTTTGGTTATTTCTGATTTAAATCAGTGTCCTTAATCCAGGGCTGCTCGCTTGTATATCCAGAGTTGTTTTATTGCTTTAATCTGCGGCTTGTCAGGCGAAAACAACCAGAACCACTCGTGAGGAGTCTCAGCAGTTTTATTGCTAGTCAACTACGTTACAAGAACCTCGCCAGACTTGACTGCATTCCCTTGGGAACAGACAAGCTAAGGCTTGAAGGATTTGAGGGGGAGGTCATTTCCTGCAATGCAAGGACTCCAAACTCAGTCCCTTCTTAACCCTTCCCTCTAGTTTAGCTGGAAATTTCACATCAGTAGACAAGGGGTAGAATAATGACTCAAAATTAGGGGTACCGTTTCTTTCTCTTTTGAAGGAAAGATGACAAGAAAACTCTAGGATGGGCCCTATAAATTAGCTTACCATTGTTTTTAAAAAAATCATTCCATTGTTAAACCTGTCTTCATAGATCTTATTACTCAGGCTCAACTCATTAAACATGGCAGCCTTCCTCTTCCAAGCCAAGCTTTATATATATAAAGCTTACACTAGTAAACAGTGTATTATCTGGGTCAATTTACTTATTTCTGAGCATGGTTGGCTTAGGAATTCTGGGAAATAAAGTCCACAAGTCGAAAAGGGGCCATAATTGCCCAACCCTGGCCTAGAACTATGGAGAAATTTCCTGACAGAACAATTAATTAATCAGTGGACTTGCCTCCAGAAGTTATCGGTACTCCCAACACTGGAGGTTTTTAAGAAGAGATTGGACAACCATTTGTCTGAAATGTTATAGGGTCTCCTGCTTAAGAAGGGGGATGGACTAGAAGACCTCGAAGGTCCCTTCCAACTCTGTTATTCTGTTTTTACAGATTCCTTAACTTTGGTTTCCTCCAGAGTACTGATTTGTGTCCCAGTTTTGAGCAATGTTCACCAAAAGTGAATATTTATTTGTTTTTCTTTTTTTTTCCCCACAGATTCAATATCACTTATGTAATTCGTGTTCAGATCAAACCTTAAGCAGCCAGAACAAGGCGATAAAGCCAAAAAAACACTTTTTTTGGCTTTATCGTTGGCCAGAAAATCACTTTCAGTGCATTCTACTGCTAGTCTGAAATGGTATAGGATTTCCTGACTGAGGAGGGAATTGGACTAAAGGTAAAGGTTCCACAGCACATATGTGCTAGTCGTTCCTGACTCTAGGGGGCGGTGCTCATCTCCGTTTCAAAGCTGAAGAGCCAGCGCTGTCCGAAGACATCTCTGTGGTCATGTGGCCAGCATGACTAAATGCCAAAGGCACATGGAATGCTGTTACCTTCTCACCAAAGGTTGTCCCTATTTTTCTACTTGCATTTTTTTTTTTTACGGACTTTTGAACTGCTAGGTTGGCAGAAGCTGGGACAAGTAATGGGAGCTCCCCCCGTTACGCAGCACTAGGGATTCGAACTGCTGAACTGCCAATCTTCTGATTGGAATTGGACTAGAAGACTTCTAAGATCTCTTGCAACTCTGTTATTCTGTTATTCTTTTATCCTAGAGAAATGTGGAATGTTCTTCAATTATTCAAGTATATCAACTGAGCTAATATTATTTTTCCTGCCTTCTACCCTGCCAAAACATTGATGGCTAGGGCACATTCTAATCATAACACGACTTTCCTCCGCTTGGTGAGAACGAGCCTTCTGTACCTCTGAAGCCATTAAGAATCTCCAGATCTGCTCTGTGAGCTGAAAAAGCACAACGCAGAACGAGCACCAAATTAGCATGCCTTAAACAGCATTTAATAGGAACCTAATTTTTTAAAAGGTTATTGCCATTTGGCAATTAGACGATGACACAAAAGTAGTCAGTTCTCTGAATTAATACCGAAGTACCATGTGTGAGATAATTAATTCACTTTCACCCTTTAGATGACATTAATTTGATTTGGCTGTCTTTGATTGGCATTGCAAAGCAAACTTGTTTGCAAGTGGAAAGATCAGACTTTCCTTTCTGTCTCTTAACACTTTGGTTAACCAAATGTGACTCTGACTTTAACACTCCTCAGAACTACACAGATGGTCAACGGGGGACACGAGGGGCGAGATTGTGTTCCCCAAGTGGAGTCATATTGCTGGAAGGGACTGCTGAATTAAATCCAACTTCCTACTCACTGCAAGGATCGAAATAAAAATATAACCAATGGGTGAGAATTGAGCAAGCTGATGGCAGCCCTGCCAAATATAAATATCAAGTAGATTCTCCCCGTTTCATCTGTTTTTTAAAAAGAATTTTGAAGTGCATTTTAGAAAGAAAAAGAATATTCCATTATTTAATGGCGTGTTGGTGTGGGTCTGTGTGTATCGTGAATGTGTGTATTGTGTGGATATGTAGCTGTCGGTATTCTTCTCATGTAATATGGAAACACTGCAATGCATCCCTTTTTCCAAAAGGCAACTGGACTTTCTTCGGGGGTTTTTTACGTTGAATTAACCAGTGGAACCATTTGCCTTCAGAAGTTGTGGGTGCTCCATCACTGGAATCTTTTAAGAAAAGACTGGACTGCCATTTGTCTGAAATGGAATAGGGTCTCCTGACTGTTCTGTCCCCGTCCCACACACGCACCCCCACAGACGGCCCGGAGTCAATAAGCCACGCGACAAAATCTTTGAAGATAAAGCTGGCAGCAACCCAGTGGCTAGCTGCCAATTCAGACTTTACTCACACAAAACAAAGATTAGACTGCAAGCATTCCGATAAAGCAGGCAAAGTTTCCGCAATACAAGGATTAGTCCAAATGCAGTCCGACAAGGCAGGCAGAAATCCAGTAACGCAGAGATCATGGATTATTTCTAGTTTTTGCTCGTCACAAACTGAACCGGCCACCACACCCACATTTATACCCTGTGGGGTGTGGTCCAGTGACTCAGCTAATCTCTGGCACGCCTTCCCCTCTGCTGCGCACGCTTCTCCCTGCGCCTCTGCCGAGGGTCCAGCCAGCACTTATCTCCTTCATCGCTGTCCACCTGTGGCTGCGGGGACGTGCTTGGCTCTGGGCCTATCTTTTGGCCTTCAGTGTCCTCCGGAGGCATTGCCAGAGAGGAGGGTCCTGGAGAGGGAGGCCTTGCCAACTCCTCTCCCTCACTCTCAGAGTCTGCATCTGTCGATAGCCCAGGCTCAGGCAACGGAGCCACAACACTGACTGAGGTTGGACTAGAACAGTGTTTCTCAACCTTGGTAGCTTGAAGATGGGCGGACTTCAACGTTGAAGTCCACCCATCTTCAAGCTACCAAGGTTGAGAAACACTGGACTAGAAGATCTCCAAAGTCCCTTTCAACTCTGTTATTCTGTTTTGTTCTGAAAATGTTTTACTTTTAATCCAAGAAGCTTCTTCCATTCTGGATGATATGGTTTACCTTTTATTATATAACTTTCTACGATTTACGGTATATAAATCCTATTACCCCTCAGTTCTTTAGTGAGCTTGAACTGAAGAAGCTTCTTGGATGAGAAGTGAAATGTTTTCAAAAGACAAACAAAGAAAAGCACCTTTGGGACAACCATGGCCTGGATGATTGAGACTCTATAGACATTGTAATGTTTCCTTCAGAACAAATGAGGCCCCTGATGAATTCATGGAACATTCTCTTAATATGCCCCAGAATCAATTTATCATTATCTTCTACTTTATTTTCTTTTTTTAATTTCTAGTCCTAGAAACAGCTGTCAAATGTTTGGGTGGTCTTCCAGACAAGTACTACTCTGAACTGACCTTGAGTAGACTTTTAGATCAACCAAGGCTAGTTGAGCAAAAGTTAGAATATTTTGGACATGTGATGTGACACCCAGAAAAATATGGCATACTTCCCTTAATCCTCCAGGGGAAAAGTGAAGGCAAAAGAGGTCCAGGCAGAAGAAGAACATCATGGCTTCAAAATTGAAGGGCCTGTTTTGGACAAAAGTCAGCAGCACTTTTTTGTGCAGCTGTTGATAAAAATAGGATCGCCAACATGATCGCCAACATCCAATGACAGATATGGCAAAAGAAGAAGAGAAAAAAGAAGAGGGAGGAGGAGGGGGGGTAGTTGGCCTCCCCCTGCTAATGGATAGAAAGACCATTGTTACATGACTTTGAAGCCACAAAGAACCAAACAGCAACTGAGAGTTTCAAAGTTAGCCATCACTTTCATGAACAGTACTAGAATTCCCAGGAGTTAGTTGATTTTTCCTCTTGTTAAATGGCAAGAAATTATTCCTTACGAGAGCGGTGTGCTGCTTTCGTTTGGAGGTAATTTGAAGGCGAGCATGATCCCTGCTTCCAATCAAAGATTTGATTCGACTCACTGAAGAAATGTGATATATCAAATCAAGTACCTTTGAGTGGATTTGAAGATGCAGTGAACCTATGATCATGCAGATGTTCTCAGGCACCTTGATCCAATCAAAGCTAGACACAAGAGGAATTCGGCAGTATGAATTCCATCATGCCCTTAAATCAAATTGCAAATTAAGATCAGCTGATTTGCACAAGTTACCTTGGCTGTTTACTCATGATCAATGTAACTGTTTTTTGTTCTTCGTATTGTGTTCATTTATATTTACCCTTCCTTACTGTGATAAATTGAAGTGTGTGGTGTCCTTAGGATGGTATAGCTACCATAGGTGATAAAGAAAAAAAAATCTTCATGATGAGCTGTATATCCTTTGAGGGCAATTTTTTTGAATTACCATAATAGTTGGGAAAGAACTGTCATGGTTTTGCATTCCCACATATGAAGTGCAGAATATCTTTATAACTGGTGCAATATACTGTATGATTCACCTTTATAAGTTGAGTTGATTGGTTGGTTGGTTGGCTTTTCTACCTTTGGATCATTCTTAACTCTTGGTGACTGCCTGGACCTGTTGTTATTGTTGATGATGATGATGATGATGTTGATGTTGATGTTTTTTTTTTTTTTTTTTTTTTTTTTTTAATTTGATTTATATGCCGCCCTTCTCCGGAGACTCAGGGCGGCTTACAATGCGTTAAGCAATAGCCTTCATTCTTTTGTATATTTTATACAAAGTCAGCTTATTGCCCCCACAAACTGGGTCCTCATTTCACCTACCTTAGAAAGGATGGAAGGCTGAGTCAACCTTGAGCCTTGGAGAGATTCGAACCAGCAGAAATTGCAGGCAGCTGTGTTAATAACAGGGTGCACTAAACCCCTGTACTATCAAGGCTCAACATGTTGATGTTGATGTTGATGTTGATGTTGATCTTCTTCTTCTTCTTCTTCTTCTTCTTCTTCTTCTTCTTCTTCTTCTTCTTCTTCTTCTTCCTTCTTCCTTCTTCCTTCTTCCTTCTTCTTCCCCTCCTCTTCCTCCTCCTCCTTCTTCTCCTCCTCCTTCTTCTTCCTCCTCTCCTCCTCCTCTTCTTCTACTTCTCCTTCTCCTTCTCCTATAAATTAGTGTCTCAGTTTCTAGACTGGCGTGGTTAAGCAATGCACCAAACTGATCCTTAACAATGAGTTAAGAGGATAATATTTGGGGTTAAAAGAGCGATGGAGAAAGCACATGACAAATTTCTAACATTTTTGAGTATATATTCAGGCACTATATAATGCAAGTATTTAAAGTAATAATAATTCTCTGTTTATCACAATTGCTCTCTCGTGCTCTCTCTTTCCTGTGTGAAAGAAGTTAATAGAATTTTAATTAAAAGGAAAAATGGGAAAAAGCACAAAAAGTAGAAAACAAAATTGCATTTCCCCCACTGAGTAAATTAATAAAACTCATGTTAAGATTTTTAATACTAGAAATGATATGAAAACAAGGTCAAAAATTGTCTTTATCCCATTTGAGTGCTGAGTTCTATCACCATTTAAAAAAAAAAAAACAGATTCTTCTATCATAATTAAATGTAAAGTAAAATAGGACTCTGGTGACACTGTATATGGCTTTATCTTTCTTTAATTTTAATTTAATTTTACTGACATGATTTATATGGTATCCCAATCCATATGGAATCTACGAGGTGAACAATCTGAAACATCCAATCTTTAAAAACCATTTGTAATAATAACAGCAAATTCCCTTGAACAAGTAAGGGCTAAAAGCCACAGAAATTGCACAGCTTTAGCTTACTTCCACAAAAAAAAGATGGCTGGAATTACCAATATATAGTATATTCCTTGATCCTTGGAGGGTTTTCTTCCAAATAGATTAGTTTTTATGGAAACCACACCAGCTATGTTCACAAAAACACAGTTTTACTCTTTACTGTTTTTAATGTTCCAAGCTTACTGAATTTGCCAGACTCAAATTGTATAAATAAATACATGTATATAAATAAATCAAGAGCATGCTAAGTTAAAACCAACCAAACATTTGGGGGCTTGAAAAAACAAAAAAGCAAATAATACGTTGTTGTTTTTTATGCAGCAGCCTTGAGAGTTATCTCCTAAATCTGTTTGTGACTGACGTGCATTCTACATGTGAATTGGTTGTATAATTTCTAAAACTCCAGTTTTCTTTTAGAAGTTAGAAGGCAGAAGAAAACCATGATGTAACCATGAAGTACAGAAGAGATAAATGAATTATTATTTCCCCTCTGTGAAATGAAACGGCATAGCCGGCTAACTAAGGCCAGTATCCAATTACCAGCACATCTATCAATCAGTCAGTCAGTCAGAATAAAGCAGGAAGGGACCTTCGAGGTCTTCTAGTCCAACCCCCTGAACAAGCAGGAGACCCTGTACAACTTCAGACAAGTGACTGTCCAGTTTCTTCTTAAAAACCTCCAGTGATGGAACACTCACGATTTCTGGTGACAAGCTGTTCCAATGGTTAGTTGACCTCAATGTCAGGAAGTTTCTCCTTAATTCCAGGTTGCTTCTCTCCTTGATTAGTTTCCATCCATTTGCTTCTTGTCCTGCCTTCAGGCGCTTTGGAGAATAAATTGCTTGTCCCTTTCTTCTCCCAAAGCAGAGAAGGACTGAGAACTCAGAATAAAGAGTAATAAATGTGTACTGTTGCTTTGTCCCCTAGCAGCATTTGCCAAACAGTAGAGCCCTTCCAAGTTTATTTATTTATTATTTTATTTTATTTTATTATTATTTTATTATTTTATTTTATTATTATTTTATTATTTTATTATTTTATTTTATTTTATTTTATTTTATTTTATTTTATTATTTTATTTTATTTTATTTTATTTTATTATTATTTTATTATTTTATTTTATTTTATTTTATTTTATTATTTTATTTTATTTTATTATTATTTTATTTTATTTTATTTTATTTTATTTTATTTTATTATTTTATTTTATTTTATTTTATTTTATTTTATTTTATTTTATTATTTTATTTTATTTTATTTTATTTTATTTTATTTTATTTTATTTTATTTTATTTGTATACCGCCCTACTCCCGAAGGACTCAGGGTGGTGAACAGCCATAGAATAAAACATATAGATACAAAATTTAAAATAAACTAAAACGAATTAAATAATTTGGCTGAACAAATTTAAAACCCCAATAATTTAAAACCAAATTTAAAATTTCCATTTAAAAAGGGGAAAGACTTAGTTGCCTCACCATCTTCTTCTAAATAAGATTCCTTTCGTGTTGACTGATCAAAGGTAGGCAAATCCTTCAACAGATCTCCTTTCCTCTAGTATTCTACCAGAAAAATACAATAAAGGGAATACGTATCTAATTTTACACGTATTAACAGCAGCTGGAATTGTGTTTGCACAACAGTGGAAAAACGAAGAAATCTCTACAGAGGAAAATGTAATTTTAAAGAAATATTAGAATGTGCAGAAACGGATAGATTAACACTAAAAATTAAGGAGAAGGAAGAAACTTTTTAACATGGGATTTGTTTTATCAATGGCTAACTAGCAGAACAGAAGTTAGAAATTTAAATGTATGGGAGAATGATTAATTACATAAGGAAGATTCACTAAAATAGATAAGCAAATATTATTATTAATATGTACCATATTTTTCGGAGAATAAGACGCACCAGAGTATAAGACACACCTACCTGTTTTGGTGAGGAAAAGAAGAAAAAGAAATCTCCTTCTGCCTCTGTGCAATTTTGCCTCGTTGCAGCAACCAGCAAACAGCCTGCTTTACTTTCATTTTCATTTTCAGCATAGCTTGATTAGCACAAGGGGAAAAAAAATCTGCTCCAGCAATTTACCTCCTTGGAGCAAGCAGCAGAGCCCTGCGCAAAACAGCTGAGAGCAAATCAGCTGAGAGTCAGGAGGCCGATCCAATCAACTTGTGCTAATTAGGCTGTGCTGAAGCTGAAAGGAGCTGTTTTTTTCTTGCTGTTTGCTTGCAAGGAGGTAACTGCTGGGAGGCAGAGGCCAAAGGGTGGGGGCCAGTGGGTAGGCAGGGCTACATTCGGTATATAAGACGCACCTAAATTTTTACCCCCTTATACTCCGAAAAATACAGTAATTATTAATGTTATGAATATTGTTATCATTATGATTATTACTTCTTAAAACTAAATGGACCCAGACAACACACTGTTTATGTAGACATGGAATTTTTTATGTTTATTAAAAAAAAAAACTTTAAAAAAAGATCTCCTTTCCTCCACGAATTAAACAAAATAGAACAGCCACAGCTTGGCTTCAAGGACGGATGTGGAGGTCATGAGTTCTAAGGACACAGTTCCTCCCACTTCCCTACCCCCCCCCTTCTGACTGGAAGGCTGCAGATATTTAATAAAAGCAAAGCATCTGTGCTTGTCTCCCTCTGATTAACCAGCATTATCCGGAGGCCACTTTAGTGCTCCTCAAAGGCAGTGAGGCTTGAAGCAAAGCTAGTGCACTGAAAACCAGTGTGGCTCTTTCCTTTGCCCGGAGCTGCGATGCTCAGTCAATGCTCCATTTGGCTTCCTTTGCTTTTAGGCTGGCCTTCATTGGACAGCAGACCCAGAGAGAGAGAGAGCTCATCATCAGTCTTGAGGGCCTTCAGGGGACAGGAAATCTAAGTAAGGAAAATTGTGTCAGGCCTCGGAGACCCACGCACGAGTGGCACAATTTAGCTAGGCTTTTTTGTGCGTGTGTTACTGTAGGGAAAGAGTGTCACAAGGACGATGGAGAGAAGGAGAAAGACTTTGGGGACGGCTCCAAAAGGAAGCCAGACCAAGTTTCAGAAATGTAAAAGAAGGCGCAACAAAGAAGAGGGAGTCAAGCTATTCTCCAAAGGACCTGAGGGCAGGACAAGAAGCAATGGGTAGAAACTAATCAAGGAGAGAAGCAACCATTTTGGATAAAAATTTGGTGGGTGATGCAGAACATTCTGAAAAAAAGGTTGAAATTTACTCCTCAATTGTTTGTTTTTTTTTAATTTTATTTATATGCCGCCCTTCTCCGGAGACTCAGGGCGGCTTACAATGCGTTAAGCAATAGCCTTCATACTTTTGTGTATTTATACAAAGTCAGCTTATTGCCCCCACAAACTGGGTCCTCATTTCACCTACCTTAGAAAGGATGGAAGGCTGAGTCAACCTTGAGCCTGGCGAGATTCGAACCTGCAGTAATTGCAGGCAGCTGTGTTAATAACAGGATGCTTAGACCACTGTACTATCAAGGCTCTTATTGTTTTTATTGGGTATAATGATGGATTGTACAGTATTAGAGACTAAACTGATCTTGAACTTAATATCAGCAGCTAGGCTGTTGGTAGCGCAATACTGGAAGAAGGAGTCTTTGCCTACTATTGAAGAATGGACATTGAAAGTAACGAATTTAGCGGAAATGGGGAAAATCTCAGCATATTTGAAGGACTAAACACAAGAAAGATACATATCGGAATGGAGAAGATGGATTGATTATATTCAAAATAAGTATCAGACAAGAAAATATCAAATAGCTTATGAATGAATGTTAAACTTTAGAAGTATTATGTTATCCATAGTGGAGTTAAGGTTTCAGGGGGGGATTTGATAGTTTAAGAATAGTTAGGCTAATTTAGCTTATGATTGTTAATTGAAATACCCTGTATTTTGCTCTGGGAAGTCTGGGTGGGAAGGTGGGATGGGAAGGGGGGAAGGGGTGTGGGGGTGGTGGGGAGGGGAAAAGGGTGGGGGGAATATTGGGGGGGGATTTTCTTTGTAAAACTTTTCAATAAAAAAAAAGGAGAGAAGCAACCTAGAACTAAGGAGAAATTTCCTTAGAAATTAATCAGTGGAACAACTTGCCTCCAGATGTTGTGAATACTCCAACGCTGGAAGTTTTAAAGAAGATGTTGGATAACCATTTGTCTGAAGTGGTGCAGGGTTTCCTGCCTAAGCAGGGGGTTGGAATAGAAGATCTCCAGGTCCCTTCCAACTCTGCTATGCTATGCTATGCTATGCTATGCTATGCTATGCTATGCTATGCTATGCTATGCTATGCTATGCTATGCTATGCTATGCTATGCTATGCTATGCTATGCTATGCTTGGGTGTGTACATTTTCCCTTCCAGTGGGAAACATTTTGCATTGTTTCCAAATCCTAGCAGGCGGAGGCTGTACAGGAAACTAGATGCCCACCTCCTCTCTGAAAAGCAGAATAATGGAATAACAGAGTTGGAAAGGACCTTGGAGGTCTTCTAGAACAACCATCTACTCAAGCAGAAAGCCCTACACCATTTCAGACAAGTTTCCAATCTCTTCTTAAAAACCTCTAATGTTGGAGCATCCACAACTTCTGGAGGCAAGTCATTCCACTGATTAACTGTTGTAACTGTCAGGAAATTTCTCCTTACCTATAGGTTGGTTCTCTCCTTGATTAGTTTCCATCCATTGCTTCTTGTCCTGCCTTCAGGTGCTTTGGACAATAGGTTGACTTCCTCCTCTCTGTGACAGCCCCTCAAATATTGGAACACTGCTATCATGTCACCCCTAGTCCTTCTTTTCATTAAATTAGATAAACCCAATTCCTGCAACCTTTCTTCTCAGGTTTTAGCCTCCAATCCCCTAATCAACTTTGTTGCTCTTATCTGCACGCTTTCTAAAATCTCAACATCTTTTATCTATCAGTACCCCTGTGAGCTATCAACCCAGCAATCCTCTGTCAAACTGCTTTCATACAGTGTAATTTGTGGTCAGCCTTCAAAACAGTTTAGATATCAGCCAAACAGAATACGTTGGATAATAGCCAAATAATAGAGAGAGGTATGATGTGATAAATCTGTGTAACATGAAAAGTGTAATAGATGATAAGTTGGATAAAATCAAAGATAAATTGATAAAGTTTAAGATATTAAGAATCGAGGAAAGGGTCAAGAGATTAAGAATTAGATGGAATTTTATCTTATAAAGTGTAATAAAATGGAGTGGTATGGAATTTGAAATTAAGACTTCTGGTGATAAAAATGTAGGGTAAATTATTAGAATAAGAGGTTAGAATATTGTTAAAAAAAATTTTTTTGATGCTGATGGTAAAAGATATAAGGTGAAGAAGAACAAGATATAATTAAGTTTGATATATAGATATAAAAATGAGTGAAAGTTAATTTGAAATTAAAATTGTATTGATATAATGGATTTGCTTAGATGAAGATGTTAGAATTTATGTTAAAACTTGCTTTTTTATGTTTGGAATTTTCATTTGTAAAAGATGTAATGGGAAATTGTGAATGGAGCTTGTTAAAGAAATGTAAGCGTGGTAACCATCTATGGACCGGATCGAGACTCTGCTCTTGAAAGTTATATTTTATGTTTAAGTTTGAAAAGAAAAAAAAAATATTTACAAAAAAAAAACAAAAACATTTTAGATATCCTTGCTAAAGAAAAGAAAGACCAATGCATTCTAAGAGTCAATACCTGTTACAGGTTTGTTTCTCCCCCAGTTGGAGAAAAATTATGCAACCAGCAGGATCACAAAAATTGGTATTTGCTTTCTACACAGCACCAAAGCCTCGTTTTTGCTGTAACCACTAAAAGTTGTGGCCATTATTTGTCAACTTACTGAAGACACATTATCCGTGCCTTATGGGATACTTACAGGACCGCCTTCTGCCACCGATAGCCTCCCACCGGCCAGTACGCTCCCACAGAGAGGGACTCCTCAGGGTGCCATCAGCCAGGCAATGTCGGCTGGCGACCCCCAGGGGGAGGGCCTTCTCCGTGGCAGCACCTGCCCTCTGGAACGACCTGCCCCCGGAGATACGTAGGATCAGATCTCCGTGTTTTTCGCCGTGCCCTCAAAACTTTTTTATTTCACCAAGCTGGGCTGGCGTAACCCCCCCCCCCCCTTAGATATTTTAATTGCAACGGATTTTAGTTGGGATGTTTTAAATCTGGGCCAAAATTTGTTTAATTCTTTTAATAATTTTAAATTTTGTATTGATGTTTTTTATTCTTGGCTGTTCACCGCCCTGAGTCCAGCAGGAGAAGGGCAGTATAGAAATTTAATAATAAATAAATAAATAATAAATAAACTCTCCTTGCCCCCTTTCTCTACGGGTTGCATTTAACACTGCTGGTCAAATCAATATGTGTTTCAGGCATATTTATTGATAGTAAAAGTGGGAGGAGGGAATTATTCTCAAAATCTTCCCACCATCACATCACATGTTTGAGAATGGTAAGGTGGAGAGAAAAAGAGACATGGGGGAAAAAAAAAGAATTTCCTTAAATGTCACATTCAAGGCCGAATTTTTGTTAACGTACTACACAGCCAAAAGAGTTCACAGAAATGTGTTCTGTCCCCGTCTCACACACGCACCCCCACAGACAGGCAACAGTTAAAGTACTCAGCCGACAACAGTTTATCTGGTATCAGAATTGGCAGCAACTCAGTGGCTGGCTGCCAGGTATTCTTTACTCACGAGGGGGGAGTTTCTCCCTTCGTCTGGGAACAAAGCCAATACACAATAATCAACAAAGTCCAGTAAATACAAAGAAGGTCGTCCGATATCCGTTTTTTGCTTGTCACAGAGCTGAACCGCCTACCACACCTTCTTTTATACCCTGTGGGGTGTGGTCCAATAACTCAGCCTAATCCCTGGCACGCCTCTTCTTCTGTTGTGCGCGCTTATCTCTGCGACGCTGCTGAGAATCCAGCCAAGACTCATCTTCCTCATTACTGTCCACCTGTGGCTGCGTGGATGTGCTTGGCCCCGGGCCTATCTCTTGCCCTTCGGCGGACATCGAAGGCATTGCCAGAGAGGAGGGTCCTGGAGAGGGAGGCCTTGCCAACTCCTCTCCTTCACTCTCGGAGTCCTCTCCTGCCGATAACACAGGCTCAGGTAACGGAGCCACAACAAAAAGAGGGGAGAAAAACCATCAGACAGAAGCTTTAACTTGTGTTAAAGGTGCACTTTTGAGAGATGTTACCTTTGGAAGTGAGATGTTAAGTGCAAAAATAGTCATGATTGACACCCATTGATTATGAAGGACACTAGACAATCTATGCATCTGTTTTAGTCGGTTCATTAGCGTCATAATCAGAAGACATATGCAAAGAGTGGGAGGATTGTGTTGTTGTTGGGGGAGGGGTTTCTTTTAATACTATATACCATTAAGCTTCCCTTTAAATCACTATGTCTCCCTTCCCTAATTCAGAATATATTGTGTGTAGACCTCGTTCTTTGAAAAAAAATCTGAAAGGGAAAGCAAAGAGAGAAAAAATAGAGAAAGTCTGAGAGGCAGGGAAGGACGGAAATCATTCTATTTCGAGTTGTTGGAGTCAAAGCTTCTCAGGCACAGACTGAAAAGGAGAACATATCCATGCTAATATACTGTGAATGCACCGCATCCAATCATGTAGGTAGCCTTTCTGCAAAGAGTGGAAAATGAGAAGGCATGAACAAAAGGATTCTTCAGCCAATGCTATTCCCCGCACCTGACACAAAAGAGATTTGAGAAATAATATCACAATTTCCTCTTCCTTCTGACTTAATGCTGCCCTCTCCGATTCCATGCTCTTATATATATATATTTTTAATATGGATACCGCGGGTACCCATGTGCTTTTTTCCCCCCCCTCTTTAATTCACTCCAGAACAAAGTCTTTGGATTCCAAATGCTAAGTTGAACTAAACTGATATGTGCAAAATGAAAAGAGAAGCTGAACGCAAGAGATCTCATAACGATTCTCTAATAGGGACTTACTGATTTCAAGGGGAGAATTAATTCCTTATTTATAATCTTTAGGAAGAATGGGATTTTTTTTTTTTTAAGAAAGTTAAATTAAGCCAAGCTTTCGGAGAAAATCGTGGAAGATTTTATCTAGGCAGGAATAACAGACTCCTCATCCTAGCAAAAAAAGGAAGAGTGTTAGATCTAAATAGGCTAAGGAGTTCACACTTGAAGAGTAACCAGGATATTTGAGATTTAGTTAGATTCTCACAGTAGTGCCTGATGATGGAATGTTTAAGATCCCTCCTTAAAGTCATGCAGTTTTATACTGCAAAGATTAAGCAAATCTTCTTCAGTTAAAATCACTGCGAGAGTAATAATGCTAAGGGCCTTGCCTGTTGAATCTGTCAGTCTACACTATAAAGTAATCAATCACTTTCAGATTTACGTACGTCAGGATAACCCCGCATCATTACAGGAATCTGTACATGCCAGTCAACAGAGGTGCAGCATGAAAACCTCAAAACCCAAGGACCATTCCCCCCCTCCCTTAAGCATCCTCTGCTTTGATGAACCTAGGTTGTTTATAATTAGATATATTTATTTGAGGGTGCAATTACTTACGATGCTTGTTTTTGAACCACAGCTGTCAAATCGAGATGACCTCTAGAGGGAAGCATAGGATTTTCTGGTTTACTTTGCTGCCATCTAGTGTATTTTTTTGGGGAGTATGCAGTCTAAATGTGGCGCGGGTGATTATGGGAGCGACATGGCGCTCCCATATAACACCTCTCCTGCGCGAGCTGCACTGGCTCCTGGTGGTCTTCCGGGTGCGCTTCAAGGTGCTGGTTCTCATCTTTAAAGCGCTCCGTGGCTTAGAGCCAGGGTATTTACGAGACCGCCTTCTGCTACCGATAACCTCCCACCGGCCAATACGCTCTCACAGAGAGAACATCCTCAGGGTTCCGTCAGTCAAGCAATGTCAGCTGGCGACCCCCAGGGGGAGAGCCTTCTCTGTGCGGGCACCCGCCCTCTGGAGTGAGCTTCCTCCCGGAATACAACTGATCCCGGATCTCCGCACTTTCCGTAAGGCCCTGAAGACGTTTTTATTTCAGCAAGCCGGCCTAGCCTAATTAGGTTTTTTTATGGGTTAGTTTTTAATTGTATAGCTTTGGGGTTTTAAATTGGGGGCCGATTGATTTAATTTATTTTAGCTATCTTAACTTTTATATTGTATGTATTTTAATTTCGGCTGTTCACCGCCCTGAGTCCCTAGGGGGAGAAGGGCGGTATATAAATTCAAATATAAATAAATAAATAAAATAAATAAAAAAATGTAATGGTGGTAATAATATGCAAAGGATAGATTGCATTATGGATAAAGGAGAGTATTTGTAGCTCAGGATTGAAATGAGGGGTCCTTGGTGTTTTTTGAGCTTTGTTCTTTTCTTGCAGAGATTTCATTACTCAAATTAGGTGACATCGTCACTACTAGATAATTGTTGATAATTGGGTTATTTTAGAAAAGTTTAATTCTTGCTGTCTTAATTTGTTAATTTTTAAAAAGTAGTCTTTGTTTCTGCGATTAAACACTACCAACCCACCAAATCCTGATACTTCAAGAAAGTTCATGATGTACATACTACCCTTTTAATATATTTCTGATTTCTTCTTTACAGACCACAGTGAAGATTATAAAATGAATGTTCATTTGGTATTTTGAAACATTTTTATATAACAACAACTTAAAAAGAGCTACGAAAGATTATACTTCGTCAATTCTATCAGAATTTAGAATAGGGCTATATCTGGAAAACAGCAGGAACAATGAGAGAAGGTAATGTTTAAAAGGGTGAATATTCCAACAATCACTTCCTTAAAAAGTAGCATATTAATCTGTTCCTATTTTTTATATATATACAACAGTATTGAAGGAATAGATAAATCAGTGGTTCTTAAATTAGGGGCAAATATCACCAAAGGAGTAATTTAGGCCTATCCTGGGCTTAATGGAGCAATTTGTAATTGTGTGTTTGTGAGCTGAGGATCCAATTTTTAGCTGTTGTCAAGATGCTCTCGTGTTTTTGGGGGGGAGGAAGAGGTAATGAAATTTTTTGAGACATGGAAAAGGAGAAAGTAGGTCAAAACATTTAAGAACCATTGAGACAGAGAGATGGACAGAATCCAATTGTGTTTTTTGTTCAATGCTAACATAGTTTGCTTATGTCTTTTTCAAATATTGTTTTTAGATTGCTAAAGAAGAGCATATATTGCTATTTTACTTATTTATTGGTATCAGGAGGCCATTTAGATGACCTAATCCCAATGTTTTACTTAACATTTTAAACTGGTTCACTATGTGTTGTGGCATTAATTTCTTGATACAATAGTTTGGTATTTTACACAGCAGCTAGTTATAGCTGCCTGAAAATCAAACTATTACTAATAACTATTACTAATTACTAATAAGGCTAGTAGCACACCACACCTTTTTGGAATCTCCCATGAGAAGATTTCACACTTGAGTTACAGCGTATAGATGGTGCAAGTGTGAAAATCAATGTATGATAGAACAAGACCTATTCTATCCCAACTACACATTAGTCTGTCTGCAGCTCGACATGCAGCTAAACCCACCTATCCTCCAATAAAACAGACCGTGGGCGTAGATCTGAATGCTTTATTGAAAGAACAGGATATGGTGAAACTGGGGAAAATAGGGATACATACAATGCAGGGGTGGGTTCTACTTACCTTTACTACCGCTTCGCTCGCTCGCGCACACTTCTGAGCATCCGCAGATCAACTTTGATGATGTCTGGGTCAGTGGGTGGAGCCTCCCACCGGTTTTACTACTGGTTCTTGTGAACTGGTCTGAACGGGGGGCAACCCACCATTGATACAATGAGAACCAAATGCAAGATAGACAGTATTGAGTTATTGCTGAACATAACAATTTATAAATACAAGCAATTTAAATCTCACAGGGAGATGCTCTGTGTGTGCGATGTGAGTTTGTCCTTGGATGACCATATGCCACAGATCAAGATGGATTCTTCTTTGTGCTTCTGCCTTTTCCAAATGCTAAAGGAAATGGAGTCTAGCTTCCCAGCGTGCACTTGTTTTGAGAGTGCAGGATGATGGGTAAAGGGGTTGGGTCAGCTTCAAACAATATACTTGGTATTTGTCTCTCCAGCCACTAGATGGGGCTGGAGAGCAACAAGAGTAAATAAAAGGTTATATGCTGTGGCATGACAAAACCAGAAGACACAAATCTTCACTCCATTCACCCTACTTCACAAAGTTAGTGCTATGGAGATAAAACTGAAATATATCTAATGCCAGATTGTGTAACAGGATCCTGTGTTATTCTTTGCTTTGAATGAGCAAAGATTGTAAGCATGAAGAAACTGTTGATTCATTTCTCCACCCCACTCCATCACTCCACACCACACCTCACTCCCATACACACCAACACACATGAGATCAGCCAGGTCTCTGCAGTCGAGGACCTCAATGAACAGAGGTCAGTAATTTCCCTTCTCAAGGTATATGCAAGCATTTATCAGTTCATTGAGATACCTGTATTTCATATTCTAATACTGTTCATTAACAAAAGTCAGTAGATCTTGTATTCTTTTGAGAATACTGTATCTTTTTCAAAGCCTTCCTTGATCTGGTAGCAGTTTAGAGATTGGCTGATAGATTTTTTGCAAATGAGAAATAAAAGCACCCCAAAGTTAAATTCTAACAGGGCGTGACTGTTAATTTTTTCCCACTTCATTGTTGATAGATAGTATCTGTTCTTGCCTAGCATTTCAGAGAAGATAATCCACATGGGGAAATAAAACTGTGATTATATTTCACTTATTCTTTCTTCCTTCTATACCCCCAGAGCTCTTTAATAATATATGGGAGCACGGCGTTTAAGAGCAAGTTCAACCTTTTGCTGCAAGTTGTGATCCCAATGAAAACAGTGTCTTTGAAGTTATTTGTCTTGGAAAGAAAACTGTTATTAGGTTATAGAGAGAAAGAGAGAGAGCCCTTTCCGAGCTAATTCTGCTGTCACTGCTATTTTAAGACAAACATAGAGATAAATGAAAAGCAGTCATGCAAGTCACATATCATCTAGATTGGCCCTAAGTAATGAACAGATGTTGTGAACCTTGTTCACAGAAATTCAACCAGGAACATCCCAATAATACAGTAAAAGCATCATCTTCTCCGTTGTCATCATCACTTATCTTCATCATCATCAGTAGACGGCAAGAGACTGATTCATTCAGAAACATACCTAACACATTTTGAGGCAAATATATTGCATTCGTACGGAATATTCTGAGTCATGGCTATTTATTTTTTAACTTTTGAGTACAAATGCCTACAATGACGAGTTACCTCAAACATGCATTCCTTTCCTTTTCCTGGTTGATAGATAAGTCAGTTTGTCATTTTCAAGAAATTTCTATAGTGTTTGCCTCATTTTAAATTCTTATTTTATCCAGGAGATTGTATTCAGGTTTCACTGATGACAAGACACTGATTACAGATTAACAGAGTTGGAAGGGACCTTGTAGGTCATCTAGTCCAACCCCCCGCCCAAGCAGGAGACCCTACACCATTTCTGACAGATGGCAGTCCAATCTCTTCTTGAAAACTTCCAGTGATGAAACTCCCACAACTTCCGAAGGCAACTTCTGTTCCATGGGTTGATTGTTCTCACTGTCAGAAAATTTATCCTTATTTCTAGGTTGAATCTCTCCTTGGTCAGTTTCCATCCATTATTCCTTGTCTGGCCTTCAGGTGCTTTGGCAAATAGCTTGGCCCCCTCCTCTCTGTGGCAGCTCCTCAAATACTGGAACACTGCTATCATGTCTCCCCTGGTCCTTCTCTTCACTAGACTAAACTAGCCATGCCCAGTTCCTGTAACCGTTCTTCACACCTTCATCCCTATTAGGAACCATCAGACATATAGAGCCAGTTCTATGTCTTTAGACTTAGATTTAGAATAACTTTATTTACAAAATAAAAAAATAAAAAATTAAAATTTGCGATCCATACCCACAATCAGTAACTAAATTCCTAGTCCTTGGCACTTTAGATGATTATATACAAAGCACCAAGAGCCAGTTTGGTGTAGTGATTAAAGCATCAGGCTAGAAACCAGGCAACAATGAATTCTAGTCCCATACCTTAGGTATGAATGAGCAGGTTTTTTTTTTTTTAAATTTGATTTATATGGCGCCCTTCTCCGGAGACTCAGGGCGGCTTACAATGTGCTCAGCAATAGCCTTCATTCTTTTGTATATTTATACAAAGTCAGCTTATTGCTGGGTCCTCAATTTACCTACCTTAGAAAGGATGGAAGGCTGAGTCAACCTTGAGCCTTGGCGAGATTCGAACCTGCAGTAATTGCAGGCAGCTGGTCTTAATAACCAGCTTAATAACAGGGTGCCTTAGATCACTGTACTACCAAGGCTCTTGGCTCTACAGTTACTTTCTCTCATCCCTAGGAAAATGCCATGGCAATCCACTTCTGAAATCTTGCTAAGAAAATTCAGGAATTTATTCGGGCAATATTTGAGAATTGGACAATGGGAACAGCGGAAAATGCAATGCATGAATTAAGGAATTGTCCAGAGCTGACACTCAACAGTGTTGAAGAAGGTAAAATACAGAATGGTAGATACAGTCCCTGAGAAAAGGAAAGACACAGCTATATCTATGTACATGGGGAAATGACATAATCATAATGCAACATCTGCATATTCCTGTCTCTTGACCGCATAAAGAAAAATGGACTGTATGTATCATTCTGACACAGGCTAAAGTTGCCTGCTCTCTCCCATGCAATATGCAGAATGTCATTTGTGGGGTTTGACATAATGACATGGGGCCCATATGATGAGATTTTAAAAAAAAAAAAAAAACCTCAATGACTGATAGGAATAATCTAGCATTATGATCCATAACAGAGAATGAGAATCCAGCACCAAGACATCTCTGTGTTATCCTGGGATTTTTCAGGTGAAATCAAGCAGAAGTTATGAAGGTCTCAGCTACATGTAAGGCTTGACAAACATCAATTTAGAGCTTTTCTACTAGCAAATAAAGATTTGGGTTTTTTCTTGCAAGCCTAAAGCAGATCTGACCAGGCTTTAACATATTTTTTTTTCTTTCTGTATGACTACCAGACACTACAATCTCCCTAGCCAATCTTAATTTAGTATTATGTTTTGCTTTTTAAAAATGTGCATTATATGAAAACAAGGTAATTATGGGAAAATGCTAATGTTTTGATTTCACCATTTGTTCCTTTCAACTCATATATAGATAGTGATGGGAGATTTACAGTTGTGGTGTTTATATAATCTGTAGTTATTATAATTCTTATTTTTTACTTTTTTGCAGAAGGGAGGGAGGGAGGGAAGAAGGAAGGAAGAAAGGAAGGAAGGAAGGAAGGAAGGAAGGAAGGAAGGAAGGAAGGAAGGAAGGAAGGAAGGAGAGAAAATAAGTAGGTAGAGGGAAGACACACTCACACACTTACGTTTTAGAACGTAACATGCATTGCATTGTTCTAAAATAATAGGAAAAAATATGTAATTTGTATTGTATTTGTACTGCGTATCCAGCAGCTACATTACAATATAAATTCAAGTTTGATCTCTCTGGGGTGCATTTTTCTCTTAAACCTATTCTACTTAAGTCTACTATAAAGACCACGTAAAAAGAAAATACCTTTTAAAAATAACAAAAACACACTTGGCAACAGCTCTGTGTTATAAATTATGCATAGTGTAAGCCAAACTATGTGGAAATTCTCATGCCCTGATTATTAAATCTAGGTACATAGAAAATAACTGAGCTCTTCTCAAACTTTTTAAAATCTCCTTTTTCAGATGGTTGGGTCATCACAATTATTTGTACCTTCCCATTCAATGTTCATCCCAACTCCTTTGCCTCCGTGTCAAGGTTAAAAGATTAATTGTTTTCTATTTTCTTCCCAAAATGCAATTAATTACAACTTTAAAGAGTTCAGGACAGTGACATGGGAAAGAATACATCAATTGCTGTCAAATGTAATGGTAGGAAGCACCTAGAATTATGAGCCATAATAAGGAGTATTAAACACGGAGATCGCTTTGCTATCTTGGTCCTTATTAGGTGAAAGCCAACCACAGGTATCTTCCAATATTTGTTTCTTTAATTACAACTTTAAAGGAATTTCCATTAACATACTCATACAAATTTCAATCCATTACTTGTATCTTGCCCATACAATAATATTTATTATTCAGTTCTTATCTTCAAAAGGGGTCATGGTGACTTGAATTCATGAACACAAAACAGTTAAAAAGAACAGTTTGGGGGAGGGAAAAACTTAATAGACAACATAATTAAAACAGAAAAATACCATTTGAAACAGCCAGCAATAATACACACTACTGTATTATATTTTTTTTAGTATCAGTCAGACAATCCATGCAAAGGCTTAAAAGTCTTTTAAATTGTTGCAATATTTTCAGGATCAGACTCAATAAATCTAGTAAGAGTTAAAGGTTTAAATATTTCTCCTTTTATTTACATTAGGCATTCTATATTCACTGAATATTCACAGATAGAAGCAGGGAAAAGGGTGTAGGTAGCTCCTTATATATACAAGGGGTGGAGCTAAGTGTGGGAGTGGTGAATTATGAATACATTAAGAAGTGAAGAATAAATTAACCCCTGATACCCCGTTCATATACTATTTACACATTAGAGAATAAGGCATTTACATGTGACAAATCCCCCTCTAAATGCCGATTCGTTATTCTACACCAATTACATTCAGATTCAGGACAATACAAAACATATAACTTGGAAGTCAAGTATTTATGCTGCTTAGAAGGTAAAGGCTTTGTCAGTATGTCAGCTAATTGTTCTGATGTTTCACAATGCACTGCTTTAATAAATCCATCCTGAGATAATTGTCTCACATGTTTAAATTTTATATCTATATGTCTGGACCTTTGTCCAATGGCGTCAGATCTAGATATTTCAATAGCTGCTTTATTGTCTTCATGCATAACAAAAGGTAAAGCAGGTTTTTTCCAAACATCTGAAATTAAATCATTAAACCATACAAGGTTATTTGCAGCCTTGGATAAACAAACATATTCTGCTTCTGTCGTTGAAGTGGCCACTAATTCTTGTTTGCCAGTGTACCAGTAAACTGGACAGTCATTTAAGAGGAATATATAACCGGATGTACTTTTTCTACATGAGATGTCTCCAGCCCAATCTGCATCTGCGTAACATGTGAGGTTTGGTTCTTTATTATTATTAGGTTCTAACATCAAACAAAAGTCTAATGTATTTTTCAAATATCTTAATATCCTTTTAACAGCCTCCCAATGGTACATTGTTGGTTTGCTGACATGTCTGGACAATAAATTGAGGGGTAAAGCGATATCAGGTCTTGTCCAATTAGAGATATAAAGAAGTGAACCTATGACAGATCTATAAAACGTGTTATCTTTGAATTCAGGAGATGATTCATCAGCATTTCTTAGGAAGTCAGTCTGCATAGGAGTATCACAAGGTTTGGCATCACTTAGATTGCATTTGTTTAAGAGCTCTATGATCTTATCTCTCTGAGTAAGTTTGAATCCTCTTTTAGTCTTATTAATTTGAACACCAAGATACTTATTTACTTTGCCTAAAGATTTCAATGAGAAATGTTCATTTAGCTTAGTTACAAATGTTTCTCTTCTCTCTTTATGTTTACCTATGTATAAAATGTCATCCACATAGATCAATACAAATTCTATGTAATCATCACCTTTTTTAACAAAGAAACAGTTATCAGCAGTAATAGCATTGAAATCCATAGTTTTAAGTACTTTTACTAAACAATCATACCATCGTTTACCAGATTGTTTTAACCCGTATAAACTCTTGTTTAACAACCAAGTCTCATTCTAGTTTGTGTATTGACTGTGAGGTGCTCTTACATATATTTCCTTATCTAGTTTTGCGTGTAGATACGCAGTCTGTATGTCATATTGAAATACATCGAGATTGAGTGCTGATGCTACTACTAGAGCTGTTTTGACACTCTCAGTTCTTACTGTGGGGGAATATGTGTCAGTATAGTCCTCCGGATATTTCTGTGCATAACCTTGTGCAACTAGTCTAGCTTTGTATAGAGTATTGCCTCCCTCTAAGTTTTTAATTTTATATATCCACCTAGTACCAATAATTGTTTTGTCTTTTGGTGCAATTGCAGGAGTAAATATGTTTAATCCTTGTAAACTTTCCATCTCTTTTTTCATTGCCAATTCCCATTTTTCTTTTTCTTTACGAGGAAGTTTTAACACTTCCTCATATGTATTAGGTGTTGTTGATTCACCATCCATATGCATTATGTAATCCTTGTATTTATTTGGTATTTGATTTCTGGTGTTTCTAACTGTTTTTTCAGGCTTACTATTATTATCATGCAAATATCTTGCTTCCTTTTTTGTTAGTGTGTCTGTCTTTATTTTGTGTTGGCTATTTGTCCATGTTTTGGTTCTGTTTCTATGTTTGTTGTCATTTTGTTTTTCTATAGTCCCTTTCTCTTGAGATTTTGTATCTTTGTTGTTACTTGGAAATATTTCATTAAGATGTATTTTAGACCAGTTGGCCTGCTCATGGAACACAGCTGTTCTGGAAACTATAAATTTGTTATTATTATCAATGAATCTGTATCCTTTAGTGCCTGTCTCATATCCCATAAATCTGAGTCTTCTGGACACATTTTCTCCCTTTCTTCTTAATTGCTTAGGTATGTGTACGTCTGCAGTGACTCCAAATATGTGCATGTGTGCCAGTTTTGGTTTCCTATTATACATCACCTCATATGGTGTTTTATTTACAATGCTGGACCAGGTTCTATTCTGAGTGTAATTGGAATAATGTAGGGCTTCTGACCAGAATTGTTTGCTTAAGCCAGCATCTTCCAATGTGCATCTAATCATGGTTTGTAACGTTGAGTTCTTCCTCTCTACAATCCTGTTCTGAAACGCAGAAAATGGGCTAGATGTGTAATGTAACATTCCTTTGTCCTTCAGCCATTGGGAGAATTCTTTAGACATGAATTCACATCCCCTATCTGTCATGATTTGTTTTATTTTGATATTGTGTTGTGTTTCTACGCGCTTATAAAATTCTTTAAATTTCTGAAAAGTTTCATCTTTGTGTTTTAATGTATAAACAAATCCATAGCGACTATAATCGTCCACTATGGTTAAGAAGTAACGTTTTCTATAAGTGATTGATGGAGTTAGTGGACCAACTAAGTCCATGTGTACTAAATCAAAAATTTTGTTGGTTGACCTAGTTGATTTCCTTGGCCTGGGGCTAGTTTTTAGTTTTGTAGATTTACATACTGAGCATTCCAAATAGTTTTCACAATTTTTTATTTTAACACCTTCTGCGTGTTCAGTCATTTTTTGTACTACAGGAAAACTGGCATGTCCTAACTTCCTATGTAAAATGTGAGCACACTCATCATGAATTGGCTTACCTATTTTTGGTTTTTTTTCATTATGTGCATCTTTGTGATCATGAGATATTTTACATTCATCATTGTCACTGTTGCTAATGTTTTCATCATCTACTTCAATACAATCTTCCATATTTGAATCAATGTTGTGCAACCATTTTTCCTTTGTTATTAAATAAGGTAGGCCTCCTTTAATCATCACAGTGCCTATATCTATTTTATTTCTCTCCAAAGTCGCTTTTCCTTTAGAAAAAACAATGTTAATATCAGAATCTCTGCTTAGTTTTATGGCACTTAGTATGTTATGAGGTAGTTCGGGTATTAGTAATACCCCCTCTATTTTTCCTAGGCCAGGCAAGGTTACATTCCCTCTACCTAATACTTGAACCTTTTCTTGGTTAGCTACCTTTATTACAAATTTATCCTCTACAAATGAAGATAATATATTTTTGTTATTAGTGGTGTGATTAGTTGCTCCAGAATCAATAAGCCAATTATTGTTCTCAGTCTGCTGTATGTTAATGTTGTCTTGTTTATTTAACCCATTCAGTGAACCAGATTTTCTATCCTTTGAATTATCTCTGCCCCCTCTATTCTCTTTGTAATTTGGTGGGCTTCTATATCTATGTCTATCAATGTAAGACTGTCTATAATTGTATTTGTTTCTGTATTCTGACCTATGTCTTTCTTTTGAAATTTTGGGGCAATCTCTTCTATTGTGTTCCCTGGATCCACAGTTGTGACATCTAAAAGTTTCATTATATTTTTCTTGAAAAGCTACTTTTCTATATGGTTTGTGCTCAATGTGATTGTTAGAGCGATTCCTCCTTGAATTGTCTTCTGCTATTAACTTATTGGATAGACTTTCTATGGATAAGTATCCTAGATTGATTGTGTCTAAATGTGACATATAATTATCCCATGATGGGTCAAGTGAGTTGATGATAACACTTTTCATTGTTTGGTCTGAAATCACCTCCCCCCTTAAATGCAGTTCAGCTCTTATTTTGTTTAAAGATATTAAGTGCTCACTTATGGAAACCCCTGGTTTTATCCTAGATGAAAAGAAATCTTTAGACATTCTTGTGGTAGTAGCTACACTGTCACTATGAAATAAATTGAACATGCATTGAATAATTTCTGAAACAGTCAGATTTTGCTTAATGCTGTGATACATAGTAGGAGATACACTAGAAATTAATAAGAAAAATGCTCTATGGTGTAAACAGTCTAATTTTAGAGTCCAAGGTCTTTTTGGGGGACTAGTGATAAAAAACAGTAAGTTTTCTTTCATAAAGACAACCTGGAGCTGCTGATACCATTCTTGTAAATTAATGCCATCTATCCTCAGCTTTGGGAAGTCACTGGGCAAATTTCCGACATTATTAGGTCCATTACTTACAACCTGAGGTAGTCCGTGGTCTCGTAAATGCTGAAAGTTACAAAACGGCATGGGGATGCTCGCAACGAGCCTGCATGGTCTTCTCGTCAATTCATGTCTTCCTGGATCGTCTGCGTAGTCTTGCGCATGCGCGTTGTCCATTTCGTCCCTGGAGTCGTCGTGAGAGGTTCTCGTCGCTGCGGCTCGCTCGTTCTGCTCCTCCTCAGATGAATCGGTCTCTGGCTCGATTTTGGGAGTCCTGCCACTATTTGGCAGCTCTTCCTCTCCTTTTGAGAGCGTTGGTGCTTGTTTCGGTCTGTGGCGTGGGGCGGTATCGGCAGGGCTCTCTGGGTTCGGGTGTCAGCGCTCTCGTAGTCAGGATGGGAGCGGATAGGTTTTGAAGCATTGGTTTGCTCGCTTGCTTCTTAGTTAGCTTTTTGGTAATTTTTAGTTTTGGCCCAAAAGCAGCAAAAAGCGTTTTCATTGCTGATTTTATCTGATTATCTGTTGAATCGCCTTCACTTTCCGATTCTGATTCTTCTGAGGTGTTTGAATTTTCTTTTTTGTTTTCGTTGTCTAGTAATGCTTTTCGCGCCAGAAATTTTGAATCGGGTTTTCTGATTGGCTCTGCTTCGCTCACCCTGGAGGTCTGTTGAAACCAAGATGGCTGCCATTCAAAATTTCGCGCGGGATCACCGTTTTTCTTCTTCATGGTATTTTTTTCTGCAGTCATATCACTCACTATTTTCGGGTCTTTTGGTTTTTCGTTAGTGATGTGCTTCTCTCTCGCTGCTCCGCTGTTCTTCAGCATATCTTGGAGGTTCGTGATGAGGCTTTCATCATTCTTCTGGCTCTTTAATAGTTTTAATATCTCTGACCTGAGTTCGTTGTTTTCTATTTCGATTTCCTCCCGATCATCATTTTCATCTATTATTTCTTCGTCTTCAGTGGTGTATTCTTCGGATTCTCTCAAAATCGCGTTTGTGGATTCGTCGATTATTTCTTGGTCCGTTTCCATTTCTTTGCTGTATGCCCTGGTGTTGGGCCTATCTCTCTTAGGCATTTTTAAATTTTTTATTGAGTCAATTAACCATCCTCTGCTACCAGCTTGTTGCAATATTTTCAGGATCAGACTCAATAAATCTAGTAAGAGTTAAAGGTTTAAATATTTCTCCTTTTATTTACATTAGGCATTCTATATTCACTGAATATTCACAGATAGAAGCAGGGAAATGGGTGCATACAGCTCCTTATATATACAAAGGGTGGAGCTAAGTGTGGGAGTGGTGAATTATGAATACATTAAGAAGTGAAGAATAAATTAACCCCTGATACCCCGTTCATATACTATTTACACATTAGAGAATAAGGCATTTACATGTGACATAAATGATTAGTTAGAAGGAGAAAAGCTAGCAAGGTAATGTAACTGCAAAACAATTAAGCACAAACAACATCAACGGGAGATCTGTTAAAGTTTGTCCTAAGTCTAATTTAAAAATCCTCCCCCCCAATATCGAATTTAGAGGAACTGGAATAAGTTCAGCAAAGGGCAATGAGAACGATGAAGGGACTGGAAACAAAGTCTACGAAGGCAGATTAAAGGAAACTGGCAGGTTGAGCTTTGAGAAAAGTCAACTGAATCGAATTATGATAGCATTCTTCAAATATCTGAAAAGGTGTCACAGCAAAGAAGGTCACCTCTTACTCCAGAGTGCAGGGCAGAGAATAATGGATTTATGTCACAGAAAGGCACAAACCTTACAAAAGGTTCCTAAGAGTAAAAGCAATTGGAGAGTGGAATTAATGACATAGACAGTGGTGAATTTTCCCAGAAGCTAGTTAGCCATCTGTTTTTTTTGTTTGTTTGTTTGTTTTGTTTTTTAATTTGATTTATATGCCGCCCTTCTCCGAAGACTCAGGGCGGCTTACAGTGCGTTAAGCAATAACCTTCAGACTTTTGTATATTTATACAAAGTCAGCTTATTGCCCCCACAAACTGGGTCCTCATTTCACCTACCTTAGAAAGGATGGAAGGCTGAGTCAACCTTGAGCCTTGGCGAGATTCGAACCCTGCAGTAATTGCAGGCAGCTGGTCTTAATAACCAGCTTTAATAACAGGGTGCCTTAAACCCCTGTACTACCAAGGCTCTGTGAGGGAATGCTCTCTGAATTTCTGCAATGAACCAGAAGAAGCTGGATCTGATCACCTCCATGATCACTTCTAATCTAGAATCTGTCTAGGAAATAAGGAACAGGAGTCTACATAGGAGAAGGAGAAAGAAACAAATTAGTACCGAGAATATTAGAAATAAAAAGATGGAGCCAGGAAAATCTTTACAAAATTTATATGCCACCTTTTATAGGTAGCATGTGCCACTGGCAAGATTAGCAAAAATGTTTAATAAACATGTCTGCTAAACGTTGGAAATCTAATCAGACTCCAGGTACTTATCATATGTGGTGGTCATGTATGAAAGCAAGAAAATATTGGACGAAAATACACACATGGTCGGAAAAGATGATTAAGCAGCATATAGATTTAAAGCCAGAAATATTTTTCTTAGGTATAATATCAGAAAGTTATGATAAAGGGACTATATATTTAATGTTACATGTATTGACAGCAATGAGAATTATATTTGCACACTACTGAAAAAATGAAAACACCCCACCAGATGAAAATATAATTCGGAAAATATTAGAATGTGCAGAGATGGATAGTTTGACATTGAACTTAAAAGATAAAGGAGATACAGAGTATTATTTAACGTGGAATAGGTTTTATCAATGGTTAGAGATAAGAGGTAGAAATGAGATAAAGAAAGAGCATTGTTATGTATAAGTAAAATACAAATGTTGTTTTATAATTATAAGTATGCTAATAGAATTAATATGATCATAAACAAGCTAATATAATTATAAATATGGTTATAATTATTATATGTATTATTATTATTATTATTATTATTATTATTATTATTACTATCAGAACATTTGTTACTTTTTTTTTCTTCTGTAAAATGAAATGCCCGGACAACACATTGTATTCAAAATACTTATAAATTAAAAACACTTGACCTAAAAAAAAAGATGGAGCCCTTGAATTAATATGCTTCAGTCTTTTTTTTTTTTTTTAATGAAAAGCTTCTTCAAATTGCACTCTTTTATTCAGATCGAATCAGAGCTATTCACATAAGCCTAGTAGAGACATCTTAGGAGCTTACTCAATATATCCTTTGTCTTATTTTGACAGGAGAATGAAAGGAGCCTCTTAATAGCTGATGGGAGGAAGCATGTTCATCAGAATGTAAATTAAACCTTTGGATATTATATCTTCCTTCCCCAAAAAAAAATTCTGGCGAAGTTTTGTCCTAAGCTTATTTTTTTTTAACTGTATCATAAAAGGCACATTGCTAATGTTTAAGGTTTCTCACCTGTTTCATTGCAAGCAGTTTTTTTGTTATTGTTGTTTTGTTGTTGTCTTATTTTGACAGGAGAATGAAAGGAGCCACTTAATAGCTGATGGGAGGAAGAATATTAATCAGAATGTAAATTAAACATTTGGATATTATACCCCCCAAAAAATATCTGATAAAGTTTTGTCCTAAACTTATTTTTCTTTAACTGTAACATGAAAGGAACATTGTTAATGCTTAAGGTTTCTCATTTGTTCCATTGCAAGGAGTTGTTCTTTTTGTTGTTTTGTTTTTGTGGTAGTGGTGTTTAGAAAACTCCCTCCTAAATGCATAGAAAAGAAGAGACTGAAAATGCTGGCTTACTAATAAGACTAGATAGCTTCTTCGAGAGAGGCCTTTCGTTATTTAAGTGTGGCTATTATATGACAACTTCTCTAATCTTATGCGTTGCTTATGTCAAGCTGAACTGGAAACAGGTAAACAGGCATTTGGGAATATAAGAGTTTTCAGTGAATAGGTCTGCTGCAGAAAAGCTAATGGAACCATAATGAAACAATTCCAGAAAGTGCTATTTGTGCTGAAATCAAGGTTCAAATTCTTGTACTCTTTTCTCCTGCACATGCATTGTAAAAAAAAAATTAGAAGCCAGTCTCTCTTTCTCTTTCTCTCTCTCTCTCTCATTCTCTCTCCCTCTCCCTCCCTCCCTCCCTCTCTCTCTCTCTCCCTCTCCCTCTCCTTTGAGGAATAGTTTCCACCTTTTGTGATCAATTGATTGGGTATAAGGTTCTTTCATTAAACTCCTGTGAGCGCTTATTTTCATCAGCTGTATATTATAATGTAATGTCTACAGCAGACAAATCATATGCATGCCCCAAACATGTTCACTAGTTGTAGGCTGGAAGGAACGAAACGGTTTCAAAGACCTGTTTTAGTGTTACTTTATTCTTAAAAATAAAAATAAACAACCCATGAGATTTGGGGCTAGAGATAATTTGTCATAAAATTTGGGAGCAGCTGATCACAGCATGAAAAGCCAGCTAACGTTGGAATTAAAATGAAAGTCTGGTTTCTTACTTTTATAAATTGCAATGCCATTTCGGACTTTATCCTTGATTTTCTACTTAAAACGTTGCAATAGAATCTGTCACAATACTTAAATGTCACAATCTTCCCTCTGGTCTATGCATCAGACAAAAGCCTGGCCTATTCTTGCACAACTGAGGAAGGTTTCCCCCCCCCCCCCCAAAATTAAAAGGACTTGAAAATTCAAGAATCCCTAGAGTGAACCCAACCTCATGACATCCTTTTTTATAGATAAATATCTCCGTCTGAAGGTTTAAAGTTAAAGCCTTTGGTTACAATTACAGAATTGTCTATATGGATTTTGAACATGTTGCTCTTTCTATTTATGTTAATAAAAATTTAAAATAATAAAATCCTTTGTCTATCAACTCTTTATGACCAGGAAACAATTTTGTGAATTGTTATGCGGAAAGGAATTATTTCTCAACTTCCATTTCAAGAAAAATCCCAAGGTATTGGATGTTAATGTCATGACATTTTTAGGCATAGAAAAACTTTCAGGTTATATGGAGGACGGTTTATGTCTCCCACTGAGTTCAGTGCACATTGGAGTCCACGGTTAATGGCTATATCTATTTTTCCAGGCAAGAACAGCACGAAAGGAATTGATACAATGAACACTTACAAAGCCAAAAGAACCTAACCGTTGCTGGCTTCTACAAGTGCAGGAAGATTTGATTATTCCAAATAAAATGCAGTACAGCAGATATGATTTAGATCATTTACACCTTCATTTTCCTATGGAGGAAGCTTGCTTGTAAAGAATGCTAAAACACTAATCTATTGAGTGTCATATTGTCAGCTCTGCCAGCCAGGAGTCCAAGATCTGCAGGAGTGGATTTTCCTAGTGCCGTGTGTTGTGGCTCCGTTACCTGAGCCTATGTTATCGGAGGGAGAAGGCTCCGAACATGAAGGAGAGGAGTTGGCCAGGCCTCCCTCTCCAGGACCCTCCTCTCTGGCAATGCCTCAGGTGTCTCCCGTAGAAGAAGAGATTGTCCAGGAGCCAGGTATCTCTTCGCAGTCGGACAGTGACGGAGATAAGTCTTGGCTGGATCCACGCCAGCGTCGGAGAGACAGGCGCGCGGAGCAGAAGAGGAGGCGTGCCAGAGATTAGGCTGAGTCACTGGACCACATCCCACAGGGGATAAAAGGGGGTGAGGTGGCCATTCAGACTCTGTGACGGACAAAACAAACTACTAGCGAGACACATTGTATCTTTGAAACAACGTCATCTGCCTTGGCTTTAATACGGACTGGACTTGACAATTCTTGAACTGTGTGTATCTTGTTTGGGTTTATCTGTCGGAGAAACAACCCCTCCCTCTATGACTAAAGTTCTTGGCAAGCAGCTACTGAGTTGCTGCCAAGCCTCTTATCGAAAGAATTTGTTGTCTGCCAGTTTTATTTAACCCCTGACTATCTGTTTGTGTGCGTGTGTGAGACAGGGACAGAACACCGTGATGGCAAACCTATGGCACACGTGCCACAGATAGCACGTGGAGCCATATCAGTGAGCATGCAAGTGTTGCCCTAGCACAGCTCCGGCATGTACGTGCCGGCAGCTGATTTTCGGGCCTTCCAGGCCCACCAGAAGTCGGGAAACAGGCTGCCTGCAGGGGGGTGGGAAAGCCTGTTTTTCACCCTCCCCAGGCTCCAAGAAAGCCTCTGGAGCCTGGGGAGGGTGAAAAACGGACCTACCAGGCCCACTGTGCCAACACGTGCCAAAAGCAGGGGGAGCACGTGGGGTCACGTGTGCATGCGCGGTGGGGCGCGTTGAATTATGGGCGTGTGGGCACACACACACGTGACCCCTCCATGCTCCCGCTTTTGGCACATGACGGCAAAAAGGTTAGCCATCACTGTTCTAGTGTGACTGACTTTATTCAGAAATTACAGCAGATGATGGGGATCGTCTGCACACAAATCCTGCATTACAACCAAATAAATCCACTATTAAAGACAAAGTTTCACTCAACTATATTGGTACAGGCTAGGTGAAACTTGGCTGAATGCCAGTAATTGTGAGAGGGATCTTGGAATCCTAGTGGACAATCCCTTATATATGAGCCAAGAGTGTGTCAAAAAAGTCAATGCAATCCTAGGCTGCATTAACAGAGGGATAGAATCAAGATCATGCAAAGTTCTAGTACCTTACAAAGCCTTAGTAAGACCACACTTGGAATACTGCATCCAGTTCGGGTCACCACAATATAAAGATGTTGAGACTCTGGAAAGAGTGCAGAAAAGAGCAACAAGAATGATTTGGGGGCTGAAGGCTAAAACATACAAAGAATGGTTACAGGAATTGGGTGTGGCTAGTCTAGTGAAAAGAAGGACTGGGGAGACATGATGGCAGTGCTCCAATATTTGAGCGGTTCCTACAAAGATGAAGGAATCAAGCTAGTTCCCAAAGCACCAAAAAGCAAGACAAGAAACAATGGATGGAAACTAACCAAGGAGAGAACCAACCTAGATATAAGGAGAAATTGCCTGACGAGTAGAACAATTAATCAGTGGAATGGCATGCCTCTAGAAGTTGTGAGTTCTCCAACACTGGGAGTTTAAAGAAGAGATTGGAGAACCATTTGTCTGAAATGGTATAGGGCAGTGATGGCTAACCTTTTTGCCATCGCGTGCCAGGAGAGGGCGGGGGAGGGTCGTGCGCGCATGTGCCCATGCACATGTGTGTGCAACCCCCTCCCCCCTCTCCCCCCACATGATGGCCTGGTAGGCCCGTTTTTCTTTCTTACCTGGTTCCAAATCCTCTCTGTGTATCTGGGAACAGCGAAAACAGCCTTTCCCACTCCCTTGGAGGCCCTACGGAGGCTGAAAGGGCCCATTTCCCAACTCTCGGTGGGACAGGAAGTGACATTTTTTGCTGTCCCCAGCCTCCAGAACCTCTCTAGGAGTCTCTAGGAGCCTCTCTAGGAGTCTCTAGGAGCCTCTCTAGGAGTCTCTGGAGGCTGGGGGCAGGAAAAAACGTCACTTCCTGTCCCACCGGGAGTTGGGAAATGGGCCCTTTCAGCCTCCGTAGGGCCTCCAAGGGAGTGGGAAAGGCTGTTTTTGCCCTTCCCAGATACACAGAGAGGATCTGGAGCCAGGTAAGAAAGAAAAACGGGCCTTCCCCACCCCCCCAGGCCCCCCAGAGGCAGAAAACAGCCTGTTTCCCTACTTCTGGTGGGCCCAGAAGGCCCGAAAATCAGCTGGCCGGCGCGCGCATGCGCCCCAGAGCTGAGCTGGTGTGCCCACTAATATGGCTCCGCATGCCACCTGTGGCACGCGTGCCATAGGTTCGCCATTACGGGTATAGGGTTTCCTGCCTGAGTAGGGGGTTGGACTAGAAGATCTCCAAGGTCCCTTCCAACACTATTATTCTATGTTCTATGCTCTGCCCTTAATATTTCATCAAACAGTCCAAACTGCAGTTGCCATCTGTATTCCACCCTCTTTCTCCACATAAATGAAAAAAATCCTGGAGAGCTTTCTCATGCCTGCTTTATTGAGGAGGAGGTTCTTGAAAGCGTATGGTGTTTTCAAACAATTAATTTATTTACAAATGAGTGGAAGTCTTTTTAAGATTGAAGCCGTTTATAAAAGGCATAAATAAATGCATGAACATAATTCGTATTTCTGACGCTGGTGATATTGCTGTGTACCAGAAGAGACAGTATGGTTTAATGAATAAAACAGATGTAATATAATGAAAGGGGTCTCCAAAGCTTGGTAGGAGTTCTAGCTTTAGAAGATGCAGCACATGTCTCATGTTGGAAGGAATAATCCATGTTGTAAAACATTGGCAGGCAAATCCTTGGAGGCCAAGGCTCAGCCTAACACTTGTGTTGGGTGCAAAAGGCCTGCACCATGAGTTGGGCTACATCCCACATTGTCAGAGCTGAATGTGGGTGGTTTATCTGTTTGCTTCTTCTCTTTTAAAACAATAGTAGGCTTATGTGGGGGCTGTTGCTTTAGTTATCCCACTTCAAAAGGGGAGGGAATAATACTGCCAGCATTTTGTGTGTGTAAAGTGTGAAAGTTGGTTTTTTGGGCTTTTTGTGGCTGTGTGAGGTTCCTGCTTGTTGCAGGGGCCATTTTGAGTCTAGCACAGCTGCTTTTACATTGTGGGTGAGCCAGTTGTGTTGTGTTGTGTGTGTGTGTAAAGTGTGAAAGTTGGTTTTTTGGGCTTTTTGTGGCTGTGTGAGGTTCCTGCTTGTTGCAGGGGCCATTTTGGGTCTAGCACAGCTGCTTTTACATTGTGGGTGAGCCAGTTGTGTTGTGTTGTGTTTTGTAGGTTAAAAAAGGGCAAAGAAGTGACATTGACTTGGCCACGCCCACCCAGTCACCTTACCACCAAGCCCCACCCACTAATTAAACCACGCCCACAGAACCGGTAGCAAAAAAAATTAGATTTCACCCCTGGTATGGAATAACAGAATAACAGAGTTGTAAGGGACCTTGGACCTTCCAGTCCAATCCCTGATCAAGCAGGAGACTTTATAACATTTCAGACAAATAATTGTCCAATCTCTTCTTAAAAACTTCCAGTGTTGGAGCATCCACAACTTCTGGAGGCAAGCTGTTACACTATAATTGTTCTCACTGCCAGGAAATTTCTCCTTAGTTCTAGGTTGGTTCCCTCCTTGATTAGTTTCCATCCATGGCTTCTTGTTCTGCCTTCAGGTGCTTTGGAGAATAGGTTGACTCCATCTTCTTGGTGGCAGCTTCTTTGTGACCTCCTCTTTGTGGAAATTTGCGGCCCCTCAAATTCAGGGCCTGAAAAGGTGTTAGCTTGCTAATTTTGCGTTTAGTGGATCATTTCGCTCTCAAGTACAGCAATATCTAATCTCCAAAGCTTCTGTGGCAATAACCATGGTATAATTCAAGGACAAATCCCTGTTCTTTTAAAAACTTGAATTAGTAAATTGATCCTCTTTGCCCAGCATGTTTTTAATGAACTCCAAGATAAAATTTGATAAGTTCATGAAAACAATTACTGGTAAATTAGATAGCACAATGAATAGAAAGGGGGCTAATATAGAAAGCATTCAGTGCATACAATAAGCCCCAAGTGCACCGGATTGTGCAACTAAAAGTCCATTGTATGGTAGCAATTATGTGGTGATGCAATGATTAACGTTGGATTTGCAATTTCTAAAGACTTACTTTGTGCCTATGTCTCAAGCACTATTGAAAGAGGTCAAAAGAAAAAAATGCCCCTGCAAAGACATATCTGGCCACGAATTATCAAAAAGAAATTGGGATCAGAGTTCAGGTATCCCAGATGATAGCAAAGGTAACGATTTAAAACAGCTTTACTCTGTAGAACCCCTGTGACTTCCAACAGTCATTGGGAACCATCATGTCTAAACCTTAAGACATCCAGGCTTAAGTCAGCAAATAAAGACATGTTCCTCTTAAAGACAGTCAACTTAATTAGTTTGAATGGGGCACTTTCCATAAATTTCCTTCCATTTAAATAGAGCGATTTCACTCTAGAAGTGATGTGAAGCCCCATGCTTAACAGCTGAAATTAGACAAGTCCAAGTCGTTTACATTAGAAATGAAAATTAAATCTTCCTTGGTCGAGCTTGCTTCCCAGAGCTCTTTTAACATGTCCCTGTGGCTTTTCCGAAAACAATATCACTAATGTCCCAAAAGTGCTTTTTTCAAGAGGTAACTGGACTTTCTCATTTTTCTTTGAAGACCTTTCGCTTCTCATCCAAGAAGCTTCTTCAGCTTTGACCTCCATTCCCCACCATCCAGTCAGAGCTGAAGAAGCTTCTTGGATGAGAAGCGAAAGGTCTTCAAAGAAAAACAAGAAAGTCCAGTTGCCTCCTGAAAAAAGCATCTTTAGGACAACCATGACCAGGATGACTGAGAATCTCCATAAATAGTGATTTGCTATTGCCCACTGCTCTGGATTTTCTGATTGGGTCTCTTCAGGAACTAACCAACCCTCATCTTGCTTAGATTCGAATATCAACTTCACATGGCTTCCATGGCTTAGGACCTGGTTATTTATGGGACCGCCTGCTACCACCAATAGCCTCCCACCGTCCAGTACGCTCCCATAGAGAGGGGCTCCTCCGGGTGCCGTCGGCCAAACAATGTCGACTGGTGGCCCCCAGGGGGAGAGCCTTCTCTATGGGGGCACCTAATATCTGGAACGAGCTCCCCCCGGAGATACGGAGGATCCCGGATCTGCGTACCTTCCGTTGCGCGCTCAAGACTTTCTTCTTTCATCAAGCTGGCCTGACCTAAGTCTTTCCCCTTTTTAAATGGAAATTTTAAATTTGGTTTTAAATTATTGGGGTTTTAAATTTGTTCAGCCAAATTATTTAATTCGTTTTATTTTATTTTAAATTTTGTATTTATATGTTTTATTCTATGGCTGTTCACCGCCCTGAGTTCTTCGGGAGTAGGGCGGTATATAAATTCAATAAAATAAAATAAAATAAATAAATTCACTCCAGCTGAAAAAAAGACAATTATGATGCTTTTATTTATTCCAGTTTAAGGTCCATTTCCCAGAAATTCAGCACGCAAAGACTTGACTGGGAGTCTTATAATATCACAAAAATGGGCTTTTGATTCCAGATTTTATATATTTTATACCGCGCGGGTAGTTATGGGAGCAGCATGGCGCTCCCATGTGGCTCCCCTCCTGCGCGAGCTGCACTGGCTCCCTGTGGTCTTCCGGGTGCGCTTCAAGGTCTTAGTTACCACCTTTAGAGCGCTCCATGGCTTAGGACCGGGGTACTTACGAGACCGCCTTCTGCCACCAATAGCCTCTCACCGCCCAGTACGCTCCCATAGAGAGGGGCTTCTCAGGGTGCCGTCAGCCAAACAATGTCGACTGGCGGCCCCCAGGGGGAGAGCCTTTTCTGTGAGGGCACCCACCATCTGGAACGAGCTCCCCCCAGAGATACAGAAGATTCCGGATCTGCGCACTTTCCGCCGTGCCCTCAAAACATTCCTGTTTCAGCAGGCCGGCCTGGCCTAACTTTCCCTTTATATTGCTTTTTGATTTTATTTTAAACTGGGATGTCTTGAATTATCTAGGACCAGAATGTTTAGTATATTTTAATTGGTTTTTTATTATTAACGTTTGTATTACATGTATTTTTATCGTTCGCTGTTCACCGCCCTGAGTCCCTTAGGAATAGGGCGGTATATAAATTTAATAAATAAATAAATAAATAAATAAATAAATATAAGCAAACTGAACCAAGCTAACCATTGTCTTACCATAATGGGTAGTTTTTTCTATGAATTTTTTTTCCAGACACAGAGACCTTGCAACCAAGTTTTGTACAAGCCTAGTCTGGAGGAAAGGACTAAGGGTGACATGAAAGCAGTTTACCAGCATTTGAGGGGCTACCACAAAGAGGAAGGGGGTCAATTTATTTTCCAAAGCATCAGAGGGCAGGACAAGAAATAATGGATGGAAACTAATCAAGGAGAGAAGCAACCTGGAATTGAGGAGAAACTTCCTAACAGTGAGGACAATTAACCAGTGGAAGAGTTGACTTCAGAAGTTGCAGGTGCTTCATCACTGGAAGTTTTTAAGAAGAGTCTGGACCACTTGTCTGAAATGGTGTAGGATTGCCTGTTTGAGCAGGGGGTTGGACTAGAAGACCTCTAAGGTCCCTTCCAGCTCTAGTCTGACACACAATGAATAGAAGGCATTTTTAGTTCTAAGGTGGTTTAAGGTCTTTAGGGTTCTTGAGGAAAAAAACTACAAAGCTCAATTGTTGAAAGAGAATATCCAGAGATTAATATACCAATCATACTGAGTCAGAAAAGCCTTAACACTAATAATAAGATAAATTAACCACCAATATTTTTTTTTCTGGTCATCCAGAATAGTAGCTAGCACATTCTACCTAATGATAAAATCCTCCAGAGAATGATTGAGGTCAAACACTTTTGCACTGTTAGAAAATCAAGAAGCTCCTCTCAAAAATGACACATTGAAAAGAAAAGAAAAATTAAATTACAGAACTGATATTCAGTGGCTGTTTCACCCAAATTTAGTCTCACAGTTGGAGGAAGTCAGTACTGAGAGGGAGACTGAAGTCAAAAGCTTGGAGACTGATGTACAAAAATGTGAAGTTGCCTAAGGAAGGAAGGAATGGGACATTAAGGAGAGACTTGGAGAAAAGATTACTCAGTAAAGAGGAAAGCATGAGAAAGAAACTCAAAATAACCATGCATTGATTCATAAGATATAAGAGTAAGAGAGCAGCTCTGGAAGACTTTCAAGATACGCAAGATAAAGACATACGTATGGCAAGCTTATTATAGTAGGAAAGAATAAGAAAATCTTGAAAGCCTATCTAAGTTCTTATCTCTGCTTTTTTAGATGTAGATGTACTTCTGACCTTTAAGATTAGGAATATTGGTTATCAGTCATTAGTATTTTGACTGTCCCCTGTATTCACCTGGTCATTTCCCCTTCAGCTAGAACAAATAGGTCATGCATGGAGCAAGAATGAAATCAACCATTACGTATTTCTAGCCACAAGTTCAAGTCCCAGAAACTGGTATAACAGAACAGAATAACAGAAAAGAATAACAAAATTGGAAGGGACCTTGGAAGTCTTCTAGTTCAATCCCCTGTTCAAACAGGAAACTCTATACCAGGGTGTCAATGTCAACTTGCAAAGCTTTCAAGTTGCCATGAGCAGGAGGGAGGGAGAACTGATAGAGCTGATTGATTTCCCTAACTGAAGTGCATTCCATACATTCTTCCTGACCGCAATCAGAAGGAGGGTGTTGGATTTCACAGCCAGCCAAAGTGGTTAATTGGAGAATGTGATTTATGACATGGCCAGGGAGGAGGGGAGAGACAGGGTCATAGGGGAACGTAAATCTACGTGGGATTAGTTCTAACTGCATCCGAATATTGCCGAAATGGTGCTCCTAATAAATGACTGTATTTCTTTTGAAGTTCGGCTCATGGCTCATGAATTAATTAGGGAATCTTTCGGAAACTTCACAGTCAAACTCACAGCGTAATGGCAGCATCATATGACATAGCGTGACTTTTTCCCTTTGCTAAACCAGGCGTAGCTGTGGCCAGCACGTGACGCATCTGGCCCACGGGCCGCAAGTTTGACAGCCCTGTTCTATACCATTTCAGCCAAATGGTTGTCCAAGGTCTTCTTAAAAACCTCCAGTGTTGGAGCTTTTCCCGGAGGCGAGTCGTTCTACAGATTAATTGTTCCCACTGACAGGAAATTTCTCCTTAGTTCTAGGTTGGTTCTCTCTTTTTATGAGTTTCCACCCATTGCTTCTTGTCCTGCCCTCAGGTGCTTTGAAGAATAGCTTGGCTCCCTCTTCTTTGTGGCAGCCCCTGAGATATTGGAACACTGCTATCATTTTTTTTAAAATTTGATTTATATGCCACCCTTCTCCGGAGACTCAGGGCGGCTTACAATGCGTTAAGCAATAGCCTTCATACTTTTGTATATTTATACAGTCAGTTTATTTCACCTCCCGCCTGGACTATTGCAACGCTCTCTACATGGGGCTCCCCTTGAGGAGCACCCGGAGGCTCCAACTGGCACAGAGCGCAGCCGCGCGGGTGGTAATGGGAGCGACATGGCGTTCCCCTGTAACACTTCTCCTGCGCGAGCTGCACTGGCTCCCGGTGGTCTTCTGGGTGCGCTTCAAGGTTTTGGTTACCACCTTTAAAGCGCTCCATGGCTTAGGACCTGGGTACTTGCGGGACCGCCTACTACCACCAATAGCCTCCCACCGGCCGGTATGCTCCCATAGAGAGGGCCTCCTCCGGGTGCCGTCGGCCAAACAATGCCGACTGGCGGCCCCCAGGGGGAGAGCCTTCTCTGTGGGGGCACCTACTATCTGGAACGAGCTCCCCCCAGAGATACGGAGGATCCCGGATCTGCGCACCTTCCGCCGCGCTTTAAAGACCTTATTATTTCACCAGGCGGGCCTGGCCTAATTTTCTCCCTCTTCCATAAAAGATTTTTAATTTTTAAATATCTTTTAGTATTTTATACATTCAATTTTAAAATTGGTTTTAAATAGTTTGGGGTTTTAAATTTGTCAGGGCCAAAATTATTTAATTTGATTTTATTCTACTTTTAAATTTTGTATGTATGTGTTTTATTGTTTGGCTGTGCACCGCCCTGAGTCCTTCGGGAGTAGGGCAGTATAGAAATCAAATCAAATCAAATAAATAAATAAATAAATAAATATTGCTCCCATAATCTGGGTCCTCATTTTACCTACCTTAGAAAGGATGGAAGGCTGAGTCAACCTTGAGCCTGGTGAGATTTGAACTTGCAGTAATTGCAGGAAGCAGATGTAAGTGGATGTTAATTAGTCTGCTGAGCCACCAGAGCTCTTTTTTCTAGGATGAAAGAAAAAAACACAGATTATTCAAGCACTGATCCAATTCCATTAGAATGAAGAGGGAGAATATCTGGGAGATACAAAGACAACCACATTGAAGGCTCCAGCAAGAGTTTCTTGAGTTGACCTTTGATCAAGGAAGATGTTATGGCAAAGTAAACAAATAATTACGGCAATATTTCAGCACGCTAATATAATTTGCATTTGAATAGCACCCGTTGAAAGTTCATTACAAGATAAATTAAACAACAAGGATTTTCTGCCCACGTCTTGCCACGTTTCTTTTTTCCAGTAGTTACACAGCTTCAGTGATCAGGGCAAATTCTTTATTTCCCAACACATGTTAAGTGACACTGTGAAATTAACCTGCAATTACTGAATCTAGCAGAAGTATCCCTCTGTCTAATATGAGTAGGAGAGAATTTACCCTGCAACTGACCCGTATGGACTCCTTTTTAATATAACCATATGGATGGTTCATCCCAGGAACACTCTACTTTTTAGTCAGATCAGCTTCCAGTGCAGTTTTGCTACTTTCGGTCTTAGTGGATCCCTTAAGCACAGCTGAAATTAGATAAGTCCAACTTAAAGAAAGGCCGTTCACACAACTGCATTCGAAGCAGCTGTTGACAGGTTTTACTGCCTGCTTAGAATCAGAATTAGTTATCCATGCAGTTAAGTTCTGAAAGGAAAGGAAAGGAAAATATGTATTTTCTATTTTAATGAATCATTGTCATTCACAATCCCATTTGAGAGTGTCTATGGAGATTCTCAGTCATCCAGGTCATGGTTGTCCCAAAGGTGCTTTTTCAAGAGGCAACTGGACTTTCTGGATTTTCTCTGAAGATGTTTCGCTTCTCATCCAAGAAGCTTCTTCAGCTCTGACTGGATGGTGGGGAATGGAAGGATTTAGCAGTTCCAAGAAAGCTCCACACCCATTTGCACCACTCAGGTGACCCTGAGGACACAGATAAACCTCCAAGTGGCCTCAATGACTCTCTAAAGAAATGCAAATGACCAGCTGTCTGCAAGGAGTATAAATCTTCCCATTCCCCATCATCCAGTCCCATCCCCCATCATCCAGTCCGAGCTAAAGAAGCTTCTTGGAGGAGAAGAGAAATGTCTTCAAAGAAAAACCAGAAAGTCCAGTTGCCTCTTGAAAAGGCAGCTTTGGGACAATCCTATTTGAGATTTGAAGATGGGGTGGGTTTGCTTAAAATTCCCACATGGCTTATCTCTCCTCAAGAGAAAGTTCTAATTTCACTATTCACCAGCAGAGATGAATGACATGTCCCATCATCTTTGTCGAAGAAAAGTTCCTAAACTATAGGTATTTAACATTGAAAAAAACGTTCTGTTCATTATATGTAGATTAATACATTCTACATTATATGTAGAATTAATACATTGTGAATTCCTCCCCCTCTCCTTATTCTCGCCTCTTAATTTCTTAATTTTTAAAAAGTACTCCTTGCAAAATGATTAGCTCTGGTGTCTCCTTTAATGCTTGAAAGGTTGGAGCATAGGAAAAGGAAACGTGTTTTAATTAAAGGATGAATTATTGAATACTAAGTTTTAATTGATAGTGCTCTTCTGCTATTGTGCATGTTTATAGATATTTTATGGGAATCTGTAATCAAAATCTCTCTCACACAGCGAGTGCCTTTAACTGCAGAGGATGGAGAGAGAAAAAGGACTGATCACGTTCAGCCACTTAATTTCAAGAACCACGTGAGGTGTGATTACCATAGCAACAAGCCACTAATTGCCCACATAAAATCAGGATCAGCCTTAACTGGGAGCCAACGGATTGCCAGAACTCAAACATCCATACGAGCGTTATTAGAACAATGTAACTTATCCAGTCAATAAAAATAAGACAACAGGAAGGGTGTCTTTTGCCCATCTTCTAGCACATCAAGAATTCAATGTAGTGGAAACCATGAAATGTTTCTATTTTATATCCTTCTTGGGTAGTGGTGCTTCCCATTCTTAAGAGAGTGGAAACCGGATTGTGCTTTCTGACGAATTTTGGATGTCAAGATGTGAAGTCAGCAGAATGCCACCAGTTTGGAAAGGGAAAAACAAATCCAGATGGACAATTGGAAGGACAATAAACCCATTGAGGAACCCAAGATGCTTCTATCTGGGACATTAGCAAGCTATTTTGACAATGTCGAAAACCATTAAAACAACAACAACAAAGGACTATTAAAAGTTATCTTGGTGGAAGACCTCCTCTGTGTGAGTTCCTCTGTTTTAGCCTAAATAAATACATAAATAATCCTACACCCAATTGATTACCTTTCACAGCCCAGTAACTAGGCTGACTGAGGTACCAGAATTGAATAAGAATATTTTGAGAGAATGCATAGCCATGGAAACAGTGCTTCGCTATCGAAAATAGAAAAGGAGATGCTGAGAAATTGTGTTTTATAAGACAGGCTTCACATCGTTTTGATATTTTTATTCTGCCTCAGTCATTTAGTTTCCATGGCTCTTTTCCAGGACTTTAATTTGCAAGCTGCTGTTTTCTCTCCACAGATCAGAGAAATAATTCAGGAGATGCTGCAGTCTGTGGGCTCATCTAATGCAAAAGCATGTAATGTATATTTTTTCCTACTGTGCTTTTTTGTTTAGAGTAGAATGAGTGCAAGCAGATCCTTCCTGCTCCGCCATAAGCCACCATACCATTATTCCTTCCAAGTGAATGGACCATTGCTGTATGTAGAATATATTGTAACTTGTGCGGGAAAGTGACTTTAAAGATCAGACAGCTACCCCAAGCAAAGAAACAGAGATGATGGTTTTGAAGATGTCTATTATAAAGGAAAAGTCATCATCCTGGAAGCAGGAGAAATATTTGGTATTTTGCATTTATAGGGTCATGCAAGCATAAAGAAAGAAAAACAGATATGGACATGTAGGTTAAAAGGCTAACGAAGCTCTACACAACAGTTATCCTTGCGCTAACAAATTATAGCAACTTTTAGATTCACCCAACCTTTAGTGAAGGGTTTCTATTCCTTAAGCAATGGGTGGTGAAGCTACAAAAATACTTTCAGTCACTTGTGAGACGGCTCATGTCAAAAGTAACTGCCAACAAGGAAGGTCAAACTTTTTACAGAAAGGCAGGTTTCATACCAAAGTCTCCAATTCATTTATTTACATGTTCATAACTCAAACCTCTCAAGAAATGAGAGGTGGTAATTTGACAAATAAAAACCGAACAGCCAACATAATCAACACAGTTATTTCCACAAGCAGAACATGGATTCGGTTTGAAATGTGTCATTAAGAGCCCTCATTTTGTGAAAACCCACCAGGTCTTAACTTGGTATCCAAATAAAGCCAATACCACTGCCGATTTCACCCTTAAGAGAGAAATTATTCCACAAGTTAAGGTGAGTTTCCAATGCTAGAATGGAGAAAGAAAAGTCCCTTAGAAAATCCTCAAGCGGGATTATCATGAAATGACTTTATTTATTTATTGTTTATTTATTGGTTCGATTTATATGCCGCCCTTCTCCGGAGACACAGGGCGGCTTACAATGCATTAAGCAATAGCCTTCATAGTTTTGTATATACCTGCTTAGTAGGGCTTTCGCCCCCCCCCAACCGGTGTTCTTTTTTTATACAAAGTCAGCTTATTGCCCCAACAATCCGGGTCCTCATTTTACCTACCTTCGAAAGGATGGAAGGCTGAGTCAACCTTAAGCCTGGTGAGATTTGAACTTGTAGTAATTGCAGGCAGCTGGTGCTACTTAGCACTTTAGTCTGCTGCGCCACCAAGGCTCTTTGAACTTTTGACTTTCCGCACAACTAAAATATATATTTTGAGAAAAAAAGGGGATTGACTTATTCTTAGGTTCTGAGGGCAGGACAAAAAGTATTGGATGGTAGCTCTTTTGTTAAAGAGATTTTCAACCTAGAAATAAGGAGAAATTTTCTGGCAATGGAGAACAATTAATCAATGGAATAGCTTCCCTCCTGAAGTTATGGATGCTCCATCACTGGAGGTTTTCAAAAATAGACTGGACAACCACTTGACCAGGATAGTATAAGGCCTCCTGTTTTGAACAGCGGGTTGAACTAGAAAATCTTCAACATCCCTTCTAGCCCTCTGATTCTATGTTCTGTATTCCATAAGAGACTCTCTCTCCTTAGTTGTCTCTATCCATTTTATCAGATTTGGCAGAAGGGACATGCTTAAAGGAGGTCATCTGATGGGACCTATGAAGAGAGCCTTTTCTGTAGCAGCATCCCCTTTCTGGAACAACACATCTCCTGAGATTAGATTATCCTACCTTCTGATGGCCTTCATAAAGCCTTTAAGACCTCATGTTTTTCTCAAGATTTGGGGCTGAGAGAGGGCTTAGTCTCCAAATTGAATTTATGGTGGTTGATTAGTGTATCCTTCATTGTTCTTATCTTTTGTGTGTGCTATTCATCACATCCTCTCATTGTACCGATGCTTTTATTGCGTTAGCCACCCACAGTCACTTAGGTGAAATGAGTGGTCATATAAATGAAAAAAGAAATAAAAGAGGAAAGCAATAGCTATAAGGTAGGAACTTATAAATTATTATGTCAGCTTAATTGTAGCTGTAAGCAGAAATGCTAGGCCCATAAAGTAAGTTCAACTTTTAAAGTCTTTTTACTCGCACCTGTAATATACAATCCCAATCTGGAGTATATTCATAGATTTGTACGTGCTTCCCACCAGATTTCAGAAGTTTACCCAAAAGGTAATGGTGTTATTAATGGGTTCCTTCCTCCTAAATTTTAATGTTGTTTCCAAAATGTCTTTTCAAGACACGCGAATGCAATAGAGCCACCAATTTTATAAATCAGTAACTGACCCCAGATCACCCAAGAGTACCATTCCCAACTGCATTCAAGTGCTCCTTATAATATAGCATCTTCTTCAGGGGCGGGTTTCAAAACCCGTCACTACTGGTTCACTCGTGGGCAACACTTCTGCACATGCGCAGAAGCGTCCAGGCGAGTGGGTGGAGCCTCCTGCTACTGCCACCAGACTCCAAATTTTGGGCTTAGACAACTTAGAACTACACCGACTTCAGTCTGACCTAAGGATAGTACATAAAATTATCTGCCACAATGTCCTTCCTGTCAATGACTACTTCAGCTTCAACCACAACAATACACGAGCAAATAATAGATACAAACTCAAGGTAAATTGTCCAAACTCAGTTACAGAAAATACGACTTCAGCAATAGAGTGGTCAATGCCTGGAATGCACTACCTGACTCTGTGATTTCTTTCCCAAACCCCCAAAACATTAACCTTAAACTGTCTACTGTTGACCTCACCCCATTCCTAAGAGGTCTGTAAAGGGCGTGCATAAGTGCACCAGCGTGCCTACCGTCCCTGTCCTAATATTCCTTTTTACTTACTCTTTTCATGTATTCAAATTATATTTTTACCTGTTATCTTATGTATGCTTGACAAATAAACTTATGATTATGATCCGGGGCGAACCGATAGCAACCCACCACTGATCTTCTTCCCAGTTACAGTAAATCTTCCAGTTCCTCATTTCCAGCCAAGTTTTCTTCTTAATCTTCAATAGATGTCATATTCTGGAATATTATCTCTGAATCTGGTGAGCAAGGAAGACACAGAAGTGTCCATCCTAGCCATTGGCCTTTTATAATCTCAAAAACTGTTTTTAGAAAAAGTAGGTATCCCTTGTGGAATAAATGGAACTTCTCAGAAGGTGAGAGAAGGCATCAAAACTTTTCAGGAGCAGCGAGTCCTCTAAAATGAGATCAGAAAAAAATAAACTATTTTAAATTAGTTTCTTTTTCACACAAAATCACTGTCCCTTGGGAGAACATGTAACTGATCATGATAGTTCCTAGCTTCTTCATGTGACTTGGAAATGTTTAGTAAAAAGAAGGCAAATTTACAAGTATGTGTGAACATTTATCTCGCTGTTAGGAAGAGAGATGGGATATCCGAGACCTGGTATTCTAAAACCAGTGAGAAGAAATCCCAGTTACTTCCTATGATCTTGAAGATAATGGTCTAATAGCCATGAACTTGGAAAGCCGGGAAGGAAAAGTCCAACATTTACACACAGAGACGCAAGCCAGGCCCAAGAGTAATCCCACAGTAAATCCATTCCAGGATTAGTTTTCCAGGTGTATCAAAGTGAAGTGTGACTCTTCTCATTTCCCTCTCACTGGAAATTTGACAAATTCACTTTCAGCCCCAAGAGTTCAAAACAAGAACATTAATTCTCCATCTTTTAGCCACTCAAGGGCGCTGAAAAAAAAAAATCATTCCGGTAATTATTATCATTATGAACACTGCAAAGGTATGCATTATTTTATCGTGCCCTATGTGTACCAGCAAAGCTGTTTGTGATGGAAAATGTAAGTTAACTGCTTTAATGGACTACATGTGGTGTGCAGATTTTTAACACAACAAAATAAAAAAAAAGAACCATGCAGTGAATCTATCTTGACCTGAATGAGCCAAGTGGGAGGGTTGTCACACACTTAGGTAATTGGGGTCTGGTATAAATCTAATGTTTTCTTTTGTTCAGCTGTGTATGGAACTACTCTAACAATGTTCTTCAGGGTGTGAATGAGGTATTCCAATTACTCTATGTGCTGCTACTCCTGAACTGAAAAGCTAATGTAAGTACCATACCCTCAGCAATTGGGGCATTATTGATTTGAAGTGGGCCAGCCTGCTATTCTCCAGCTATCTGAAACAGCGGGCGCTTGCATTGGACAAAGAACTATATCAGGCTTCCTTCACAAGCTATCCGTGACCTTCAAAGGTCTCCAGCTCCTGCTTCCCATCATGTCTTATTAAAATTATCGCAGGTGAGAGATGGATATAAACAGCCAACCACTATTGCCTTGGTGCTGAAAGCTTCCTAAAATACACATTGGAGCTCAGATGCAAATTGCCCGAGAGAATGAAAGCAGAGGTGACTTGTCAATCTGTCTTCAGATTGGCTTGATGGCTTCGGGACCTGGAAGTGCTGTTGATACAACAGACCAGCAAATCTTCTCTGCTGAGGGTAGAATGTGATCTCAAGCATGGAGACCTAATTGTTCACGCACAGTAACTGAGGTTGTTATTTTGATAGCCCCTGGCAAATAAGTGTCCCAGGAAGAACAGGATATCCTTCCAAATGGTTGTCCATTCTTATTGCGAAATATAATATATGTATGTTTATCAATATACGTATGCAATTGAGAAGTTGGAATGAGTCAGAAGCTACTCAATATTGAACCAGTTTGGTCTGGTTAAAGCATCAGGCTAGAAACCGGGAGACTGTGAGTTCTAGATCTGAGTTCTTGGACATGAAAACTAGTTGGGTAATCTTGGGCCAGTCACTGTCTCTCAGTTCACCACACAGGGTGTATGTTGTGCAGAAAATAAGAGAAGGAAGGAGTATTAAATATGTTCATAGCAATAGCACTTAAACTTATATATAGGTAGTCCTCGACTTACAACAGTTCATTTAGTGACTGTTCAAAGTTACTACGGCACCGGAAAAAAGTGACTTATGACTGTTTTACACAGTTTGCAGAAGCCTTTGCTGCATCCCCCTTGGCACATGTGATCGAAATTCAGATGCTTGGCAACTGACTCATACTTATGACCGTTGCAGCGTCCCAGAGTCATATGATCCCCTTTTGGGGACTTTCTTAAAAGCAAAGTCAGTGAGGAAGCCCGATTCACTTAACAACCAGGTTACTAACTTTTCAACTGCCGTGATTCACTTAACAACTGTGACAAAAAAATGATGTAAAATGGATCAAAACTCACTTAACAAACGTCTCACTTAGCAACAGAAGTTTTGGGCTCAATGGTGGTCGTAAGGCAAGGACTACCTGTGCCACCCCGTAGTGTTCTACAGCAGTCTCTAAGTGATTGTCGCTTAGATAGATACATAGTCAGCATCTTGCCCCCAACAATATGGGTACCAGTGGTGGAATTCAAATTTTTTTACTACCAGTTCTGTGGGCGTGGCTTGGTGGGCGTGGCAGGGGAAGGATACTGCAAAATCTCCATTCCCTCCCCACTCCTAGGGGAAGGATATTGCAAAATCTCCATTCCCACCCCACTCTGGGGCCAGCCAGTGGTGATATTTGCCAGTTCTCTGACCTACTCAAAATTTCCACTACCGGTTCTCCAGAACCTGTCAGAACCTTCTGAATAACACCCCTGATGGGTACTCATTTTACCAATCTCGGAAGGCGGAATCAACCTTGAACCCATCAGGATCGAACTTCAGGTGCCTGCAATACTGCAGTTTAACCGCAGTGTAACCAGGGTTCATAACTTTGAGTTACTTATACAAATAATAAAGACAAGATATTAAATGAAATATTTACCTGGTGGGAACAAGTTTCTGTTAGAATGCTGGTTCCCTCAATTGGGACTATAGTGCAGAAGAATTTAATGCGATCAATGTTGAAAGAGGTTACCTTGTTTAAAAAGGGATACACATATATCAAGTATAACTTTTTCCTTCTTTCTTTCCCCCAACTAATAAGGGTTTAAAGGATCTACTCAAGCGCTGTGAACTTTTTGCCTTTTTGTGCATCAATAATGGCACCTATCACTTGATGTCTTACCCTTATTGTCAAGAAATTCAGACACATTCTTGGGGGGGGGGAAGACATTTTAAGTGCTTTGTGATTTCCACATGTGCCTCTTTAATATTCATGGACCAATATCAGAATATAATAGATCTACACAAATGCAAGGCTGGAGTGGGTGGGCTTTTTTTTTTTTTGCCTTGTCAACTGCATGTAAAAGTTTAGACTAGAGAAATAATAAAAGTTTTTGGCAAAGTTATAAATAGAAATCTTCCATTTCACTAGGATCTCTGGCAGAATTCTTATACCAATAGTTCATCGACGTGGCTTTTCAGAATTCAAAGATCGTTATGAATACCACATGAATGCACAATATCTTCTCTGATCAGATTAACCACTACACTACATGTGCCATGCATAGATTTGAAATAGAATTGTGAAAGGAAATCATAATATATAAGTCTGGGTCCATTTTGCCTTGGTCAGTTAGGAAGTTTACAAGCCCGTAAGAAGAGCTGCCTTGCAGTGAGATGGGTGGCAAACAAATTTAATGAATAAATAAAAAAATATAATGAGGATTGATTTATTTACTGGATTTGTATTCTACCTTTTCTTCAGGAACTCAAGGTAGAGTACATTTACTGATTCATTTATTTATTCCAGTTCTATGGCTGCCCTTCTCACTGTAACGACTATGGGTTAACATCGAACTGAAAGAAACACAATACAAACATAACACATCCAATTATATTATTTATTGTTACTTATTTATATAGTAACATATAAGGGATTCTGGGTGACTTACAAGATTAAAAAGGAGAAAACCTACTACATACAACCCCAGCACCCAAGGATAAACAATAACCTTAGAGATATATAGATAGATCATAGAGATAGACAGACAGACAGACAGACAGACCATGATAGATGAGAGAGCGTGAGAATGAAAGATAACAGAGAGATATGAGAGAGAGGGCGGAGAGAGAGAGAGAGAGGAGGGAGGGAGGGAGAGAGAGAGAGAGATTAGATAGATTAGTTGGATATAGCTAACAGTATCTCAAGGAAGATGATTTTATCACTGAGAAGCATTCTTAAAAGATATAATGGCAGCCTGGGGCAAGCCCAATCAATAATAAAGTAGAGCATCTTGTCATCCAGGTCTTTAGAGCATTTCAATAAACTAATGAGAATGGTCCCATTCTAATCTCTTGATTATTGGACTATTATTATCATTGAATTATTTGATTATCATTACTAATCTCTAGGAATTTATCATTTCAAAGCACAGGTACTGGCTTTTGTTGGATTTGTACACAGTATGTGCAATATTGACTTTATTTTTTGTCAGCTTGGGCTAGCGTAGATAGCTGACGCTCTGGCTTTCTATTATCCCCACAACCACCACTCGGTGAGATGGGTTGGGCTGAGAGACGGACTATATCAAAGTCCCCCAGCCAGCTTTGATGATGCCTAAGGCAGAACTAGAACTCAAGATCTCCTGATTTCCAGCTCGGCATCTGATCCGCTACACCAGTGGTTCTCAACCTTCCTAATGCTGCGACCCTTTAATACAGTTCCTCATGTTGTGGTGACCCCCAACCATAAAATTATTCCTAAGACCATTGAAAATATGTGTTTTCCGATGGTCTTAGGCGACCCAAAGGGGTCCCGACCCACAGGTTGAGAACCACTGCGCTACACCAAACCGACAGTCCCATCCTTCTTTTCCTCAATTTTTTTCCTCACAAACCATCCTGTGAGAGGGGTTGGGTTAAGAAAGAATCATCTACAGTCAACCCATGAGCTTCCAGAGCTGAGATGAATCTGAACATAGCTCTTCCCTTTCATTTCAAACACTGGCCCACCCTGAATACCGTAGTTTTAACAAACAAACAAACAAAAAACCAGTCCCCCCTGATTTATTAAAAAGATCATCTAATAGATAACTAAGACATAAGATTTCAGTTTCAACCTCACAAAAAATGCAACTCCCCCCCCCCAATAAATTAATCTTTAAAATCAGTCCAATGGAGAATCATATGCATCTTTATTTGGATATAAATCTTATCGAGGTCAATGGAGCTTTATGCTAGGTAAATGATCGTAAATTTCCAGCCTTAATGTGGTAGAGTTGAGCAATATACTGTAAATTAATCCCATCAGTCATCTGAAACTCTAAATCAATATCATCAATGACAGAAATCTTAATCTGTGCAGAGAGGAGTGATCCACCATGCAGAGAGTGTGGAATTGGTCATTTGCCTTCCACACTGCTTTTCCTTCCCAAATCAAAACAACATCTGTGTGAAAAGCAATAAAGAGATACAAATTCATATGCAAAAGACCATCTTGGAAAATAATGCTTTCACTTTCTAGGGACTTTCACGACTGACCTCAAGGTGGTCATTGTTAAACCACAACAGCTCCAAAGAGAGGTTTCATTGCCTAACGGTGGGTACAGAGTGCAGAGATGGATTAAACTGTCCATATCTTAAAGACAGGCAACAGGTTCTTATCACACCTAAGTGTTGATTAGTCAAGTGATTCTGGAGGGTGTAGGACACCAACAACTGTTCCTAAGAAAATAATGTGCACTGCTTATGTGCTCCTCATTCACATTTCCTCCGATTTCTCTCTTCTGTAATGGCTTCCAATAGAAGAGAATATTTGTAGCTCAGCAATGAACTGGGGTGGTCCTTGGTGTTCTCTGAGCTTGTTGTTTTCTTGCGATGTTTCATTACCCAGCTAGATGTCTATGGAGATTCTCAGTCAGTCATCCAAGTCATGGTTGTCCCAAAGGTGCTTTTTCAAGACGTAACTGGACTTTCTGATTTTTCTTTGAAGACGTTTCACTTCTCATCCAAGAAGCTAAACCAGAAGGAGCCTGGTTTATCTCAACAGACAGAGCACTGTAATTTAACACCAGCTGTCTGCAATTAAAGTAAGATCGAATCTCACCAGGCTCAAGGTTGACTCAGCCTTCCATCCTTTCTAAGGTAGGTTAAATGAGGACCCAGTTTGTGGGGGCAATAAGCTGACTTTGTATAAATATACAAAAGTATTAAGGCTATTGCTTAATGCACTGTAAGCCGCCCTGAGTCTCTGGAGAAGGGCGGCATATAAATCAAATTTAAAAAAAAAAAAACTTCTTCAGCTCTGACTGGATGGTGGAGAATGGAAGGGTAGCTTGGTAAAAACTGAAATTAGTTGAGTTACAACTATAGATCAGGCTTCAGTTGTTTACAATCTTTAATTATTGAATTGCCCCCTCAATGACCACATGAAAATGCTTAGGAGCAAATGAGAAGCAGTCATTCCCCACCATCCAGTCAGAGCTGAAGAAGCTTCTTGGATGAGAAGCAAAACGTCTTCAAAGAAAAAACAGAAAGTCCAGTTGCCTCTTGAAAAAGCATCCTTGAGATAGGTAACACCAGCAGTATTAATGACTTCCTCCCATCTTCCTCTTATATTACTTTCTCATATACCTGATGAATTAAACCAGAGCCCATAAAAATTAATATTATAATCTGTTCATCTTCAAGATGTCATAACACTCTCTGTTGGGTTTGCTATACCGGTTTAACACAGTAAATCTTCTATAAACTATTCTCAAATATAATTTTTGGTAGACATGGCAAAAGATCATTTCATGCCATTTGTGATCTTCTTCTTCAGAAGAAGAAGAAAAAGTGGTGCAAAACAGCCTGGGAATAAAGCTAAATTGTGAAAATGCATGGCTACTGCAGCAATCTGCAAAAAGATTTAGATTTAACAGTCACTTCATGAGCAGGTATTCCCAACCATGAAATACCAAAACATTTCACCTGAAGTGGGAACATGTGAGTTTCAACATAAGACACATGACATGTTATTACGTCAAAACTTTGGAGAAAGCACATTGATATAGAATTCTTAATTGCTACTACTAATACCAATGTACTCTTAGATTTCAAAATACTATATATTTTACCACATCATAGGGCATTTACTCTACACTTCCTCACCCTCAAGAGTTGTATGTGGGTGTCTTTGTATGTTATGGATGTAATATACAAAAAGCATGTGAGAAGAATTATATCCAGGGCAGTATTAAATAGTCCTTCCATTTAACTATGAAGTCAACATTCTTTGAAGGTGCTGGAAGACACTATTGTCCATTGGCCCAACATTGTTCCTCAAAAAGCCATTTCCAAAGAGCAGCTGGGCATGCAAAAGAAATTAGTTTGTAGGACCAGGTTGGCAAAAATATTCCCCAGCACCAGCCGTCATTTCCTTCTGCTCTGTTGGCAAAGGAATGGATCCTAGTTGCATCTTAATGAGAAAGAACAAAAGAGACCAAATTATGAAATGTCACCACACAAGCTAAGGAAGGAAGGGAAGGGGAGAAGCAAGTTATCTCTTCAAAAACAGAGGAAAAGAACTACCTATTCTGGATGCGTTCCTTCCAGCAGAAATCTCCAAGCAGAGATGGTATGGGCCAAGCAGAGTCAACAGAAATGAAATTGCTCATCAGAACATCTACTCAACTAGCTAAATATCCAAAAAACAGAAGCAAAAGTGGCCAATTGGCTAGTGATACCTTCATATCTGATGGCGTTTTGGACACAAACATGAAACTGTAATAGCTCTGACAATAAGCAGGACAAGAGAGAGAGAAGCCTCAAGCAAGAACGAGTTACGTTTTTATCCACCACAAATGATCAGTAAGTCCAATGGCACAATGCTTCAGTTAGTCCTTCAGATGAACGCACACGGGAGGATTAAAGTTTCAAGAATAAATTATGGAGAAAGAATACAGGATTATTGTGTGTACTATTATAAAACAGGACTTTGAGGCTTTTTAAACAAGATTATCAAGAAATACTCCCAGATTCTCTTGGCCTTGATAAGGATGATAGAGAATCTTGAGGGTCATACATTTCTTTTGTCCCAATCTTCTCTGACAGATAAAATGCAGCTTTCAAAAAGAATCTAAGAACCTGCACTCTCTGTTCAGAGTTTATCAAAATGATGGCTTGTCAGATAAAGTATGATCGAGTTAGGGATCTTTATCTGGAAGTGTTAAGGATATCCCAGATGAAAACAACAGAAAACTGCATGGCTTTGTTCATGTAGTCACCAAGAGTTAAAATTGACTCAAGTATGTTTCCACTTTTTCTTTAAAAAAAAAATTGTATTTAGTTTCCCACATCAAATGGATTTCAGCTCTTCGGAAGGCAAGGAAGAGGGAAAGAGAATTTGTTAAATGATTCATAGCCAAATTCACTGTCTCACAAATTGTCTTGCAAATTGTCAAATTAAATTGAGATAAAGCAACATGTATTTTAAAACAATCGCAACAACTCGTAACTAAGTATATATGAGATCGAAGGAAATAATTGTGTATACATTAAAACACTTGCGAGAGGGGATTTAGAATAAAGGTTATTATTGCTCCTCCCTGGGAAAGTGCCTAGCAATATTCATGATTTGCACAGGCAATTTCATTTTCTGAAAGGTAAGAACATTTTGCATCACACAAAATATTGTTATCAGAGAGCGGAAAATATATGTAGAAATAATGAATTCCTCCTCCATAATTGAGGGGTTTTAAAATAAATATTTTTAAAAGAAAAGATACATGAAACACACAAATAAATCTTTTTTGGCATTCTGAATGCCAAAATAAATGGTTCATTAAGCTTTAAAATACCTCTTAATAATGTCGTGACCAATTGTGCTCTTTAAAAAATGTTGTCTGAGCTTCATTTTTAAAAATATAGAATAGAATTCTTTATTGTCCAATAAAGAAGTCCACCATATATGATAATAAGTGGCATCATCACAATCACATCTCCAACACTTAGATTGCAAATTCGGATACATACAAGCTAACTTTTTAGGATCTAAATGCCATCTATAGAACATTTTATAAAAAAAATTTCTTAAATTTTGTGCTTGCGTAAATTTCACATTTCTAACCCATATTTTTTCCCAAGTTCCATCATTATTGGTTCCTGAATATTTTGTGCCCATTTTATCATACAATCCTTAACTAATTCCGTTTCTGAATCTATTTCTATCAATGTATTATATATTCTTTTTATATGCATTTGACCTTGATCTCTAATTCGTTTTACCAAATTTTCCTCGTTCTGCATGATACCAATTCTCTGATCTTCTTTCCATCTAGCTTGCAACTGTCCCCCAAATCAATATGAATTTCTTCATGAAGATAGTACAACTTCAGTAATGCTACAAGCCTTCACTAAACATGTGCATGGACTGAACTGAGAACTGAGCCATGGTGGCACAGTGGTTAGAGTGCAGTACTGCAGGCTACTTCTGCTGATCACTGGCTGCCAACAGTTTGGCAGATCGAATCTCACCAGGCTCAAGGTTGACTCAGCCTTCCATCCTTCCCAGGTGGGTAAAATGAGGACCCAGATTGTTGGGAGAAATATGCTGACTCCGTAAACCACTTAGAGAGGGCTGTAAAGCCCTGTGAAGCAGTATATAATTCTAAGTGCTATTGCTATTGCTATTGCTATAATAGGAATGTAATTCAGAGCAACATCACATAAACACCACTGTCAATGTATGGTGTCATTGGTCATTCTTAACATATTTTTTAATTGGTAGGATATTTCTTCCCCATTTTATTTCCTTCAAAAAATGGAGTCCGTTCCATCTAATGGTTAAGGCATCAGACTACATACAAGTCAGGAGACTATAAATTAAATTCCCACATTAGGCATGAAAGCCGGCTGAGCAACATTGGGCCTATCACCAGGACACTGTGAGTTCTAGTCCTGCTTAGACATGAAAGTCTTTGGGCCACTTACTGTGTCTCAGCCCAACCCACCTCACAGGACTGTTGTTGTAGGGGAAATAGGAGGAAGGAGCATTATGTATGTTCCTCATCTTGAGTTATTTATAAAAATAATAAAGATAAGAAATAAACTAATACCACTAATGACTTGCCAACTTCTATATATCGGATCACATATCTCTCTCTCACATATTTCACCTCTTCTGCTTTATGTATTTATCAGTGCATAAAACCCTGACTGCAAAATTGTACAGTAAGACTATTAATCCAAGTTGTGAATTCAATTTAGTGGTGCAGCAAACTTTAGATACGAGCCCACTTCTCTCAAGTGCCTACAGAGTTGTCTTAAATTATACAAAATATAGAAGCAATAAAATGGATAAGGATTACTATCCCGCCAGCAAATGTCATTACTGTTAATGAATTAGCAAATGCCAGCGACTATGTATGCTATTTCCTACAAAAATGCTAAATTTTCATTATACAAATAGCTTGTACACCTCTGACAACCTTCTCAGTAGCTTGTATAGACACAGCATCTCTGGGGGAAAAGCCATAAGGAAAGAGCTTATTAAATTTTGTAAATCATCAGGCTTGCCTAGAAATGTATCGCTCAGTAGGTGATTTAGTTGTTGGCTTTGAAACTCTGCTATTAGGTCCATTAAACCGAGTCCAAAGTTTAACTTGCCTTGTAAATTATATACAGAAGAAACAGAAATGGAGAACGCTGTTTGCAAAACTATACAGCGCTAGTACTGCAAACCTTAGACACGAAAGCCAGCTGGGTGACATTGAGCCAGTCACTCTCTCTCAAGCCAACACACTTCACAAGGCTGTTGTTGTGGGGAAGAGGAAGAAGGAGTATTAGATATGTTTGTGGCCTTGAGCTGTTTATACATGGGGCTCCCCTTGGGGTGCACCCGGAGGCTGCAGTTAGTCCAGAATGCGGCCGCGCGGGGGATTATGGGAGCGACGGGGCGCTCACATATGACACCTCTCCTGCGTGAGCTGCACTGGCTTCCTGTGGTCTTCCGGGTGCGCTTCAAGGTGTTGGTGACCACCTTTAAAGCGCTCCATGGCTTAGGGCCGGGGTATCTGCGAGACCGCCTTCTGCCGCCAATAGCCTCCCACCGACCGGTTCGCTCGCACAGAGAGGGCCTCCTCAGGGTGCCGTCGGCCAGACAGTGCCGGCTGGCGACCCCCAGGGGGAGAGCCTTCTCTGTGGCAGCACCTGCCCTCTGGAATGACCTACCCCCCTGAGATACGCACAATATCAGACCTCCGGATTTTTCGTCGGGCCCTGAAAACACACTTATTCCATCTAGCCGGGCTGGCTTGATCCCATCCTCTCAGTTTTAATTGAATTCGGTTTTAATTGGGTTGTTTTAAATCTTGGGCCAAAATTATTTAATTGTTTTTTAAACTGTTTTTAAATTTTATATGCAATGTTTTATCTCGGCTGTACACCACCCTGAGTCCCCCAGGAGAAGGATGGTATAGAAATGGGTTATACAGTACATGGATGCATATTAAATGACTGCTTATCATTTGCTCCTAAACATTTTTGTGTGTACATTGTTGATATTCTAGGACTTTTCATTGGGAAGGTTGTAAACAACTGAAGGCTGATCTATAGTTGTAACTCCATTCAGTTCACTTCAGTTTTTACTAACAACTAAGCTACCCAAATAAATCCACTCTAGAATACGGAGTGGTTCAAAGCTCCATTGATAAATTCTTCCATCCTGGAAGCAAAATCTTTCCCTATTTAACACATCTCCTTTTCGACACAACAGTTCAGTCCTGACAAGTGAGAAAAGACTCGGGCAAGTAGAGCTAGACAGATGATAAAACCTGTAGAAACAAACCAGATGCTGCTAAGGTCTTCTTCACACATGGGGTTTTTTTTTTTAGATCACACAAGATTAAACTGTAAGAATACGGATTTATTTTATCACATTACAATTGTTAATTAACTTATCAATGCCAGGATGTTTATCCAAACTACTTTGTGAACATTTTCCGTAATTATTTGCATACTTCTAAACATTTGTGTAATTATCAGCTTGTATATTCTTCCATGCTAGCTTGTCTATTCGAGTTTTTTGTCAAGCTGTGACTTAGGGACATATTTCTGCTCTTCAAGTAAAGTCTTCCTCTGCTATAACTGGAGAATATGAAGAAGCTATCAAAAGAAGAGAGTATTTGTAGTTCAGGGTTGAACTGTAGGGTTCTTAATACTCTCTGAGTTTGGTGGTTTTCTTGCAGACGTTTCATTACCCAGTTAGATAATATCATCAGTGCTGATGTTGGGAAACCACAAAATATTATTTTACCTATCTCACTGATAGCAACCCCTAACATATCATGCATTTAAGAATATGTAGAAATATGTATTGCTGGTCGTGCTGTTTCAGAGTAACGTAAATGTTAGTTCCTTTTTGTCAATTGCCGCTTTCACCTATTCATTAAAATTGCTGGTTTGGAAAGTGCTATCTGATTTTTTTGGGTACCACAGATTAATATGGTTCTCAGAGCCCCAAAATTGCTTTTTCAAAAAAGCAACTGGACTTTGTTTTTCTTTGAAGAAAGACATTTCCCTTCTCATCCCAGAAGCTTCTTCAGTTAAAAGCTGCATGGTGTACTTAAAAAAATGTGACTGTCTTGATTTTTTTTTAACCGTTCCATGTGTACTCCTCTGAGAACTATGTCTATGGAAGTTTTCAGTCATAGATACATCAAAGGTGCTTTTTCAAAAGGCAACTGGACTTTGTTTTTCCGTGAAGATGTTTTGCTTCTCATCCAAGAAGCTTCTTCAGTTTATCTTCAAGGAAAAACAAAGAAAGTCCAATTGCCTTTTGAAAAAGCACCTTTGATACATCTATGACCTGGATGGCTCTGAATCTCCATAGACCTGGTTCTCAGAGGGTACACATGGAATGGTTAAAAACATCAATGGTAGTCACTTTTTTTTTTTAAACTCCATCATGCAGCTTGACTCTTTTTTACCAAACATTTCATTTGGTAATTTGTAATTTTCATTTGCAAACTTGCAATCTAGCATGAAGTTTAACTGCTGACTTCTTATGCTATACTGTACTTTTCATTAAAAAAATACCCATGTATCGAGTTTTTGTTAGAAAATATAGATACATTTTTTTCACCCCCAGAACTGTTTTATATTTACTGGTGTTTCCAACCTGCTGTATATCATCTTCTCCATTGAACATTCCAACTGACTGAAATTGTGGGAATTGACGCAAGTGATTGTTATTGAAACCTTGTCTGTTCATTGTTGTCTGAAAATACTTTCACGATGATTGTGTGGTCTTTTCATTTACTTGATGCTGGATGTTGACACAGTTCACCATATCTTCAACAACATCTTGGAAAAAAAGATCTTTAAGTGCAATTTAGGAATTAATTTAGAGAACTGTTATGTTGCTCAGGGTAGATTGATTGGACTGGCTTATAAATTCTGAAAATAAACAAACTGGCTGCTTTGGAAGAGTTTCTTTGGACATATAGCAACTAATGTTTGGAAAAGGTAGGAATATTTGTGTGCGAGAGAAAGAGGGAGGGACGGAGAGATAGATTCCTTTTTGATCATTCTAGTATGAACTTTACAGGAAATGTAAACTATCTTCCTTTTATTAGAATTACCCCAGCAGCTTTGCACAGTGGCAGTATCGTACCCAATGATGTTTATCTGAGACACGATTATTGCTAATTGGAAGCCCAGTGTTTCTTATGATATGCTGCATATGATACTTTATTTTTGACACTATTTTCTATGCAAATGTATAAAACTTACTTAGAAAATAGCATTTACATTATTCTTAGCATACTCCAAGTAGAAATCTGAACCCACGTCTAAAAGAATATATAAATATGTGATAATGCAGCAGTTTTACATTTCTTACAAAATTCCTTTTTAGAACTTGTGTAATACCAACTGAGTTAAAGGCTAATATGATTAGGAACCAGTCTGGGATGAAGACTCAAAGCAAAATAAGATTAGTTACGAGAACTGGAACCAACATGCTAGAATTGAGGGAAATAAATTCAAAGGCTTGCTCCGAGACACTGAAAATAGGTGTTTGACATCCTCAGCCAACAACATCCCCTTGTACATTTGACAGATAATCACATCATTATGCTAAATTATAACACATAAGGAAGCAGAACACCTAAACGATGAAAATTTGACTCCATGCTGAAAAGTGTAAATCATTTTATGCCAATTGTCAGCAGGAGAACTATAAATTCAGATTGTTTCCATCTGAGCAGCTGGAACCAGTAACATACTTTGAATCATCCCCATTGAGGATTAGCAGGTTTGGTGCCATTATAACAACGACTCTATAATCTCAAAGTCATAAAACCCAGCGAAACACAACAGAAGGTGTAAAATAAAGCTTCCTTTATTAACCGAAAGGAGAAAGCCAAACAAGTGCACATACCTTGAAGGTCATGATATTGATTTGTTCGGTAATGACAGTGAACTTGTTTACCCGTACAGGACATTGTTCTCTCCTTCCTTAAAAAGCAAATATCCTGGGCTGCTGTAGGAAGTCTTTGTGTCATTATGTGACGGGCACGGCATAAGGAGTCGACGGGAAGGTAGGCATTGGGCTCTAACTTGCATTCACAGAAATGTGAGATGCCGCCACATAGCTTAGAACTCTGTATTATTAACATTACCAAGAGCCTTGGTAGTACAGTGGTCTAAAGCACCCTGTTATTAAGACCAGCTGCCTGCAATTACTGCAGGTTCGAATCTCGCCAGGCTCAAGGTTGACTCAGCCTTCCATCCTTTCTAAGGTAGGTAAATTGAGGACCCAGTTGTGGGGGCAATAAGATGACTTTGTATAAATATACAAAAGGATGAAGGCTATTGCTTAACGCATTGTAAGCCGCCCTGAGTCTCCGGAGAAGGGCGGCATATAAATCAAATTAAAAAAAAAACATTCTCATTTATACACAGGGTTCAAATCCACTAGTAGGAAGGAAAATGAAAGCCCAGCATGAGGAGGTTTTGTAGGATGGATGGATAGGTTTAGACATACCAACACTGGTGGGTTGTACGCTCACTTCTCAATGAATTTATCTTCCTTAGATAACTATGTTAAATAAAGATCATTATCTTGATGAGAAATCATGAAACTGCATCTTACTTTGGCCATGTCATGGGGGGGGGGATTCATTGGAGGAAGCAATTATGTTTGGAAATCTTAGGGGTAAAAGGAAACAGTCCATCAAAGAACAGGGTGGCTGGACACTATCAAAGCTGACATCAACCAGAGCATAGATAAACTAGATAGTGCAAGATTGGAGTCGGACTTGACTGAATCAATATCATCATCATCATCTTGATAGACTTTAAGTCATTATAGGTAGAAGAATTACCTTACTACCTTGTCTATCTTTACAGAATGCTCAACCCTCAGATTTATCTCTTTAAACTGTCCTCCATCCCACTATATTCTTTCATTTTTATTTCCATTTCATTTCTGCCTATAACAGCTAATCCTCTAATTTTATCCAAAGCCAATCCTGTTTCTGGATCGGTACATACTTCCATAAAGATATTTTAAGGATTTATATTTAACTTAAACTACACATAAAACAAAGTGTGAATTATGGTACTTGAATTACGCTCAAAAGCTTTGTGGCTGAGATCTCACGATAGATATTTAGCATAATAGAGAAACTCATTTTACTCAATGCAATCTATTTTTTTCCCTATGTTTCTCCACTTTCTGATCTCAGCTTTGGCGAATAGAAACCAGAACCCAGGAGCTTGTGTATGTATGTGTGTGCGTGTATGTTGCTCTTTAAATCTGTATGTTGAATTCTGTCAATATTTGTCTATGCCTTCTATGTTTGATGCCTTCTGTGTTTTAAGTAAGAAAATATTTTTTCCATGTCACTTTCATTAATATTCATTGAGATACAATATTTCTCCCATCAAATTTGTTCATTAATGCCAAAAAATAATCTGGATTATTTTTTTTTAAAAAAAGACATTTCTGCATATAAATATACATTCTTGAATATATTTCCTTACAAAAGGAAATGCATTTTGATTTTTTTTTTCTCAGCTCAATAAAATTAACACTACTAAAGGATGAATTCAAGGTATGACCAGACACTGTAAGATTAATGTCTTCCAACTTCTCCATCTTTCACATCTTACATCTCTCTGATCTTGACCTCAGTGTGCATCAGAATTAAATGTATTCATTTATGGTCCCAGACTAAGGAAATACAAGCAAAACTAAAATTCAGTAGTGCAAGGTGAAAGAAAGCTCAAATATTCAGTAATAAAAGTAGTGACAGCACTGACTTCGACAAGGTGTAATTATTGATAACTTGGCAACCTTTTAAATGATTCCTGATTTTTTTTTTCTTAAGGCTGCAGCTTCTTGATCAGAAAGACCAAATTTCTGGCCTCAGTGCCAAATACCATAGATGATACAATGGGCAATGAATTTCTGACTTAATCTCTGGATCTGAACATACACAAATATGTTCATCATATGGGAGACCAGTATTTCCATGTGTTGTCACAAAGGATTATACACCAATTCACAGAAAGGTGAAAATCCTCCTGTGAGGAACATAAAAGATACTATAAACATATCTAGGGATCATCCAGGGAATGGATGAAGGTGCACCAATTGCACTATAATGTCAACGAATAACTTTGGCCTTATCATTTGAAAGTCTAGATCCCATATATTTGGTTTAAGATCTTAAGATCCTTCTTTGGATCAAGGGATGGTCTTAAGACCTTAAACCAAAGATCTGGGATCTGGACTTTCAAGATGATACGGTTAAAGTTATTCACTGATATTATAGTGTAATTGCTGCATCTCCACATATCCCCTGGATAATCCTATTATCGCAAAGCCACAATAAGCAAATCAAAGTCAGTTTCCCCTTTCAAAGATGAAGTAAACCACTAGTAGGGAATAGTAACCAGGAATAGTCTCTGAAAACTGTTTCAGCCAAAGCCTGGCACAGCAAAGCTCAGTTAGGCTCCCAAAGAAACACAACCAAGCTCTAACCAAGTAAGAGCATTGAGATGAGCAAGAAAAACAAAGTATAGCTTTTTAAAAATTAGACTGAATAGTTTCCAAAGTGGAAGTTGACACTTCACTTTATATAGTTTAATTTCTTCAGGGATGTAATGATTGCCTTTGATAGCTCACCTATTTAAGGATCATGTTGAAGATGTTTTGGGCTCTTATAAAGAGTTCATTCAACTGATTAGTCCAAACAGGTGGAAAGATGAAAGAGGATACTCAGGTACTTAATCTGGTCATTTGTGCTTTTATTAATTTTCTATCTTAGACTTGAAGTGCTTACTGTAAAGTAGTAAAACCTTAGTTTTTGAATAGTCATTTTAAGAAATCCCATAGAATTGTAGGTTATAAATGAAAGTAGGTTTCTGCAAAGGCCCATCTGAGCTATGGATGGGATAACCACATTATCTGTGGAATGGAGATAGACTGATGGACAAGTGTTGAAACTGGCTTACTGAGGGCATAACAATCTCATTAATAGAGAAATTAAATAATAAAGGGGCAAGAATACAGCCCTGTTTACCTCCTTTAAAAATAGGGAAAACTGTTACAGTGCCATTACATATACCTCTGCTTTGTATGGGATTGTTTTGAGATAGTAAAATTATCAGCTTGAGAACATGGTGGTTGGTGGGTGTTGTGGCTAGCTGCCTCATGAAGAATAAAGTCAGAGGCCACATTTAAGTCAATAAAGCAACATAAAGGGCACCTCAGAAGGACTGAAGTGTTTTCAGTTAAATATTGTAGTTTTGCACATCAACCTATTGTAGAATTGATCTGAATCCTGCCTGTTTATAGGACAGGAGATTCTTCAGAAGCATCCAATATAAATGTTGATAATAAGAAATCTTGCCCAAAGCTTAATGATTTTTGGAAAAGGTTGATTGGACCATAGTTGGCAGGACTCTGCCTTTATCTTTCTTTTGCATTGGGAGAGTAATAGTCACTTCCTTAGGAATTATAATAATTGTTAAGCACAGAACAAAAGAGGCTAAAACAGAAATCAGCTAGCTCGGATGTATTTTGAATAACTTTGCAAAATTATATTTTATCTGGGCTTTATCATGTTTCAATTTTTTTAAGATTTCTATTTCAAAACTAGGGCCCAATCAAGTAAGGAAGCAATAGTCGGCAGCCAAAAAAGTAATCATCAAATGGAACATTGAATAAATGCAATATATTTGATTGGATCTTGCAATTGCACAACCCACAATTGTTCAAGCATCATTGCTTTTGAAAAAATTTACCCGATTCTTTTCTGCATTGCAGAATTTTTTTGTACAAAGGAACTTAAATTTCTTTCAATTTATTGCTAACTATTCTTTTTCAAGTCTTTGAAACAAACTAATCTGGGTATCCCATGATATATAGATCTAAATATGGATGACTGAAGTAATTGTGTACATTTTATAAATTATATGTCCATGAGGCCAGAATCAGTCAAACCTATTTTATGTAAGGCTCCATGTATGTGAATGGTGGCTATCCCCAGCCAACCAATTTTGTGGTTCACAAAGTTATCTCCAATTGTATAGATGAAAAAAGTGAGCCAAATGTTAATAACATGTTGGAGAAAAAGCAATGTTGAAATAAAATTAACAACAATATCCAAACTGATCTAATTTAGTTCAGAAATAAATGAATATTATTGCTAGTTCAGATACAACCCCCCCCCCAGCAAACTGAAACTTTTCGTCTCACAAAACAGTAGCAAGAGAGTAAAAAAGACATTTAAATTCTAAGTGATAACTGCTTCACAGAAAGGATTGCAATTCAGCCAAGTTGAAAAGCCAAAGAACATTACATTGATAAGTCTTAACAGGAGTGTGGCCTGCAAAACAAGTAAGAAAATTATTTTGCTCTTTTTGACACTGATTAGGCCTCAGATGGATTACGACTTTCTGTCAAAGACAAAACACATTTGAAAGGACAAATTGGAGTGAGTTCAGAGGACAACAAGGAAAACTATGAGGAAAAGGTTTGAGGAAATAAGATCTGTGAGAAAGGGTTAGTCATTTTAACGGACTCTGTCAAGGAACAGAGACATGGCCGTCTGCAAATTCAGAATATTACTTGAAGAAAAAAGATAAGACACCAGTTCTGTTTAGTGAATGAGAACAGAAGAAGGATTGTGTGTCAACAAAAAAGAATTTGAGCAGGATATGAGGAGCAACCACATAAATTTAGAAGCTACTACATAGTCAAATGCTTCTCTGCATATGGGTCTTCTTAGACCCTATTGTATGACATTCGGTTGAGCATTTTTATTTTTCTATGTTCAAGAGTCATTGCATTTCTTAGCTTTTTTACACCTGTATAGTCAAATAAGAATCGTACTGGATTTTTTAAAAAAATGTGTAGATCCAACCCTTAATGATTGATAGACATAGGCAGGCAGACAGACAGACATTTAACTGGAAGAAAGACTCCAATTAATTCCAGGAATGAATTCAAAGCTCTCTGTGCAGAAGACTGCAGTGCAAGAAACAGCTAAGATCCTACACATAATCCTCGAAGTCCCAGTCCTTTGGTAGAGGACCCAAGAATAAGGAAGACACATACCACCCCTAAGGGTGAGAATGGAAAATATATACATATTAATTTTCATGTGCTGGGAAGTCAAAAACTTGGAGGAACACTATTTTGCATCTGGAAGATAGATGGATACATGATAGATAGATGGATAGATGGATGGACGGGTGGGTGGATGGATGGATGGATATTGTGGGTTTTTTTATTCTTACTTTAGAAGATTTCCATTTGGTGAAGATAATCTTGCCATTAACAACTTCCTTGACTTTTCCCATTTACTGTTCCAACATTCTATTTGTATATATAAATTCTAGGACCTTTCTAGAGAATAGGCTTCTCTTGTCTTTACCTTTCAATTTGCGTTTTAACCATGTCCCATTTTTAGAAACCCTCTCCTTTGCAGTTAAGCATAATTTTGTTAGACTTCCTAGCCAACTATCTATTTACGTACTTTATGTGTTGAATTTTATAGAACTAACATTTAATTAAACAATACATTATTTTTTAAAAAAAAATTTGAAAAGGTTATAGCAATGTAACCTTAACACTGAAAAGAAAATCCTTAGATATATAACTTCTAATAAAGTAATTCTCAGCACATTTTAATTTCTTTGCATGTACACCCACAAAAAAAGGAAAGAAAAATAGCTAACTAGAAACTCCCTGTTGTATTTCTGTAACTGATACGCCAAATGCAGAAGGCAGAACAAAAAATCTCTTTATTTTTGAAGCATCTTGGCACTGTCTGCTTCAGCTTTGAGAACTATGAGATAAGTAAGTGCTGAAGCTAAAAGCTGTGTGGTTTTGTGGTTAGGACAAAAAAAAAGACACTGAGAGATAGGACACCTTAGCTCCCCCTCCCCTCGACCTTTGTTCAGCTTAACTGAGAAATCATTATGAGATTTTCCAGCTATAAAATGGAAGAGCAATTTCCCCCTAATTTTAACAGCACACATTGATCAGGATTCTGTTGCGAAGAAAACTATTCATATCAACAGGGTCATTTTAACCACTCCAGTCTTCTTTTCATCAGCCTCCTGTGATATTTTTTCAAAGAAACACACAACTCTGTTACATACAATGCTCAACTTCATCCCTTCTAATATTCCACATTCAGATTAGCTTGCAATGAATGTGAAGACGCCATATTGAAAAGATGTGAATTCCTACATTCTTTGCAGCATTTGTAGACTTCAAATAGCTTAACACCAAACATGTATTACTCATCTTTGTAAGGCCTGAACTTGTTACTCAAAAAGAGCTTTCACATTTATGTTTAATAAGTAGAAAGTTCTAGAATAAAAACTGAAATACTCACAAAACCAGAGAGCCTCTGGAACTTCATAGTGATCACTTATGCTAGATGGGGCAATTAACCATCTAAAATACAGTTCACATACATGGCAGTGGAGAATTAGTTGACCAGTACAACTTAGGCCTGAGTCTATTAGATTATGGCTAAATCTAACTTTTCTGTATCTATTAGCTGTTTTTTTAATCCTTCTCTCACCCTATACATCACTTGAGTTATGTGAACGTGTGTAATGTTATGGATGTAACTCCACTTAATAATGATCATAGTTATGTACAATATATTAACTAATCAGATCTTATTAGCATACTTTTACTTCACATAATATACACAAAATAAATATGGGCTGGATCCTTTGCGAAACAGGTACAGGAATATATGTACAGTCAAAATATGTAATGTGAACTTCAGAAAAAAAAATTATGAGTGAATGTACCATTCAAGGAAATGATGAATAACCAGATATAGAACAGAACGTTGACTACCTTGCAAAGATTAAACAGTAAATCAAAGGAATGCACATTTTTCCAAATTGCTGGAACTTCAATAGGATAGCCGTGTTTGCACTGTAGAAAGCGGGAGGAGGGGGGGAGAGATTTCAATTTAACCGAAACATTTGATTTGCTTCTATACTTTCTCCCTTTATGAGTGAGAATGGAGAGCCGCCTAAGTCAACCCACAGTAGATTGTTGGTATCAAAGAGAAAATACTATGGCTTATAATTACTGTTCCCTGAAGCAACTGAATGACACAGGGTATTTTTACCATTGAACACCTGATACAGTGAATCTCACAGAGTCAAAGCCTTTTTTTTTTAAATTGAATACCCCATAAATGTCAGTCATTAAGTAATTCATGAATTTTATTTATTTGTATCCCACCTTTATTATTTTTACAAATAACTCAAGGTGGCAACCATATCTTCCTCCTCCTATTTTTCCCACAACCACCTCGTGAGGTAGGTTGGGCTGAGAGTGACTGGCCCAAAGTTAATATTCACGTCAACCACTCGGAACAACTTTGGGTAATGTACATCATAAAGCATAAGACATAAGTCTTGCAACATTCCTTCCAAAATTTGGTCTTCAGTTTCTTACAATAAATTGCCTTCCGCTAAATCTTAGGATTGTCAAGACCCTGATGGGGTTCTGTAAAATACTAAGGGGAAAGAAAACTCAGATAGTCAGGGATATCCATGAAATTTTTCTACGCCCCAGCAGAAAAGATTCCTAGATAAAGAGCAGATATTTTTAACAAATTTTATACCCTGAAAAAATTTGAAAGCGCTTCTGGATGCAGCAGGTTCCATAATGTCAGGGTAGCCACAAAGAGACCTACTTTCCCTGTACTCCATTCCCTGGAGCAATTGAATAATACAAGACAATTATGCCAGAAAATGAAGCTTTTGTGTTTTCCCAATGGAAGGAAAAAAAAAACAATTTCACTGGAGGTTTATCATGGTAGAACACAAACTCTCAAACATGTTTCTTGCAGAAAAAATTTCCTGAGGCGGCAACTGAAAAAATATTCAGGAATGGAATTGTGCACTTGAGAGAGAAATTCATCCTGAGAATTCATGCAGAAGTCAGAAATTCAAGCAAAAAGAGGAAAAAAAGCTAAAGCATGTACCTACTGAAACTGCAAGTATTGACTGGCTCTTGCTGAGGCCATCTCCATTCATACCAGACACCCATGCAGAAGAGAGGTGATGCTTATGCTGCTATTGGTAGAGGTATTTCAGTCCTGCAGTCACCAATCTGTGAAAGGCAAACTGAATGAGAAGGCAGCGGATCACCTCCCAGGCTCATTCAGTTTGATTTTCAGAGTGGTGACCTAGGGACTGAAAGACTTCTACCAGTAGCAGCAGAAGCATCACCTCTATCCTGCAGATGTCTTGATGTGAACGGAGATGGCCTTAGGAACAGTGCGGCCTTTGTCCCAGGCCTTCCATCATCTCATCTGTGCTCACGTGTGAATTTAGGCAGGCTAAGAATCTGAAGGAAGAAGACTGCAGAGCCAAATGGGTCCTCTTCCACTTTGGGTCTCACTAAGGGGATCCTCAGGGACTGGGCGAGGCTTCCAGTTGAGCGCTGTTGACTCCCCTGCAGTGCGATTCTCAGTGTTAACTCAGCGACTGAAGGAGTCATCCAGTGCAATCCCAGAGAGGACTTCCAGCATGAGTCTCACAGAGTGTCTGCACAGTGACTGAAAGACCTCTGCAATAGGGGCATCACCAGTGGTGGGCTGCTGCTGGTTTGGACCAGTTCCGACGATCAACTGGCCCAACCCACCCAACCCCGTCCTATCCTGTCCTATATTTCCTTTTTTCTGGCTCAGCTGATTCACACGGCACAGCTGATTTCCGCGTCTCCGCTGTTCTACTTACCAGGGCTGCCATAGAAGGTAAGCAGCTGAGCTTCAAATTGTTGTATTTTGAACGCTGCGCACAAGCACGCGAGCGTGCACAAAGCATGTGCTCACTGAACCAGTTGTTAAACCGGTTGCAGCCTGTCACTGGGCATCACCATCATCTCCTTGCTATGTAGAATGTTTGCAGGCACTTTCTGGTCCTTAGAACCACATCTGTGGCTAAAATTATGTCAGGCAAGAAAACTAGAAAATCTTTATCAATCACTGGTCACACCTAGCATTAACAAAGGCTGGTGAGTTCCGTTTTTGGGTTATAAGAATCATTGCCATGGCTAAAATTATGCCAGGCAAGAAAACTATAAGATCTTTTATAAGTCACTAGCCACTTCTAGAATTAAAAAGGCTCTTTAATGTTTTCTTCTGGTCCTGAGGACCATTGCCACAGCCTAAATTATACCAGGTGAGAGTTATAAAATCTATCAAACACTGGTCAAACCTAGCATTCAAATGTGTGATGTTGTGTGTTAATGAAACTGATTCACCGTTTCAGGCCATCTTCTATAGCTCAACCTTGATTCACTTGGTGAAGTAGCATTCTTGATTATGTTAATTTTCATTCCTGTTTTTCATTATCTTCCTCTTCCATTTTTCTGACAACCGAGTCCTTTGTGGTCTACAATTCTGAAGTACATGCCTTTGAGATAAAAAATCAACATCTCAGCTGATGCTGAGAAACTAGAAACCCAAAATAATTTTACAATGGGGCCTGGATATGCTTTATGCTGAGTGATAGAAGGCAAGATACAATGAATTGGAGCATTTAAAACTTTTTAAGGTAGCTCATAGAGCTATTATCTATAGTAATAAGCTAGGGCTAATGTTACTCAGAGTTGAAATGAGGGGTCTTTGGTGCTCTGAGCTGAGAGCACCAAGGAGTTTACCTTAGTGCTAGAGAATATGGAGAACTCCTAGGAACAAAGAATTTTATTCATCTTTGTGATTTACTTTTAATAGGACATAACTAACATTATCTCAGGCCCCACAAATATGATATTTCTTCTAAAGCCCTTGGTTAAAATTATCTCAGACCCGTTTATTCCCAAAAAGTAAGGTTGGCTCCTGTGATTAAGACAATATTATTTTTAACCTTAAAGATAATTTTGCTTATCAACTTTAGTTACCTGTGATAATTTAACCCTTTAATTTCCTCAGACCCAGAGATTTTTATTCCCCCTAAGAACATGGCCTCTGGCATTTACTTTAAGCTCATGAACGAAGACATGGGCGGGTTACCTCAGCCCTAGATTTTTAGTGTTCCTAAAAAAATGGCCTCCTGTCCCAGTTTATCTTACTTGCTAGGGAAAACAGATCATCCTAAAATTACCTCACACCCTGGGGATTTATCTTATTTCAATAAAGTAAGGTCAGTTTGGGGGGATGAAGTAATTTTAGTTAATTTTTACCTTTGGTTACTTGAAATAGCTAGGGGACACTTGGCCAAAATTACCTCAGGTCTCAGGAGTTGACCTTATTTCCAGAAAGGAAAGTCAGCTTCTGAATTTGAGGCAATTTAAAACCAATTTTGCTTCACTTTTAGTTACCTGTGGTGATTCAGTCCTTTTATCGTGATATACCTCAGGTTACCTCAACCCCCATTGATATTTTATTCTTTTTAGGAAGGTGAGCCTCAACTAAGTAAAGTCAGCTCCTGGGTTTGAGGAAATTTAAAGCTAAATTTATGTTTAACTTTTAGTTCCCTGTGTTGGTTCAATCCTTTTACCAGGACTGAATTTAAATTGGTCTGAGATTTAAAGCTAATTTTAACTTTTAGTTACCTGTAGAAATTGAGTCCTTTTACCAAGACATGGCTCAGATTATCTCAGGCCCCATTTTACTTTTTAGGAAGGCAAACCTTGGCTAAAATTACCTCAGACCTTCGGAGTTGGCCTTATTCCAGACAGGAACATAGAATAGAGCTCATGTGTTTGAGGCAATTTAAAGATAAATTTGTTAAACTTTTATTTATTATTATTTATTTATTTATTCAAATTTCTATACCGCCCTTCTCCTTTCGGACTCAGGGCAGTGAACAGCCAAAATAAAAACATCTATACAAGACTCTTCCGGTTTGCTGCTTGTCGCTGCCAGACGTTCCTTTGGGATCGTCAGCTTCCATCGCCTGTCAGAGCCGCCTTCACAACGGAATGGCGGCTCGAAAAAACTCCGTTTCCATGAGGAAACGGAGATAGAGCCGGCAGGGGTGGGTAGAACTCTCTGCGGAGTCCCAAAAGTTTTTTCTTTACTTTTGGGACGGAGCAGATGAGATGCCCCGTATCCCCAGCCGCTGCTCCGGGCTTTGGGAGACCTCTGCTGATGCAGAGCCAGGTGTCAAAAGCAAGCCTGCAAATTTAACAGATTACTCAAAGAAAATGTGAGCTGGACCTGTAATACTGAACCGCAAGTATTTTACTGATTTTTTAAAAGAAATTACTTAAGAGAGAGGAGGAAAAGAAAGAGGAAAAAAAGCCTTTTAAAATGGCGTCGGCTGGAGGAGAGGCAGAAAGGGAAAGTCCTTCCGTTTTTTATTACTACAATGTAGCGGAATAAATACCACTGGCTACATTTGTAGACAAAACTTCGCTCCTGTGTTTTTTTCTCTTTTTCTCTCCCTTGGAGACCTGATATTGTTGTTGATTGGAAAGAAGTCTTTCTTGCTCTTTTTTTAACAAAGTCTGCCTGGGCGGAAACATGGCACTGAGACTCGTAAAGTCAGATAAACAAGAAGGGGGGGGATTCCCCCACCAATAACTTAAAGGAACAAGTCTTAACTCTTCAGTCTGAGAAACCTGATTTTAATATAATAGAATTTTTTATAGAAGAGATTGAAAGAAGGGAGGAGATTGTGAATCAGCAATTTGAAAAATTTAAGCATGAAATTAAAGAATTGGTGAAATCTAAGTTTGATTCTTTGGAGAAAAAATTCTCAAAAATGGCTAATGGTTTTACAGAATTTATGATGCAGTTGGACACAAATACTAATGTACTAGAGTCTAAAATGGAAGGAATTCAAGATAAATTGGACAATAGAATCCAAAAAATTGAAAATGACTTGATAAATATTCAGGATAATAGCTTAGAAGAAAAATCTAAAATGAATGCTGATCAAAAGTATGGTAATGCAGAAAATCTGCAACAGAAGATTGAAAAAGAGATTTTAATGGTACAATATAATTTCACAGAATATGCGATAAGATTAAGAGGTTTGCAGGAAAATAATAGAGATGATTTAAGGAAAATATCTTCTGAACTTCTAGCTGGGATTCTAAAGGTTCAACCTGATGAAGTGTTTTGTAGGATTGATAGAGTTTATCGAATCAACTCCTGGATTGCCAAGCAAAGGCAATTGCCTAGAGATGTGGTGATTTATTTTACAGACAAAGAAATTAGGAATAACATCGTGCAAAATTCCTTCAATTCTAAGTTGCAATTGCATGGAAGAAAGATTTGGATTTACAAGGAACTCCCACCTAAGATATTGATGGAAAGGAAGAAATTTGGTTTTCTGGTGAATGAGTTAAAAAAGAGAAATATCTCATTCAGGTGGGACGCCCCAGTTGGTATTATATTTAGATATCAAGGAGAAAGATATCAGTTAAACACTGTTGAAAGAGCGGAAGAATTTTATCAAAATAGGTTGAAAATGAACTTAACATCTTCAGGTATAATACAGGATAAGCAGAAGGAGCCGGAAGTAAAGGTAAAATATCGAAATATAGAGACTGTACCAGATGAATTGCCTTTGGATTTATTGGATACCCCAGCTGGATTATCTACAAATCTGAGAGAAGTGGCATCTAACCTTAAGGTGATGACTTATCAAGGCAAGGATAAGCATGGAAACCAATTAGGTGAAATACAAGGGATAAAAAAGAAATATGAGATACAAAAACAAAACCAACAAGACCAATCTACAAAGCAGAATAAAATCCGACTAGATGATACACAATTTGTAGAAAAGAAACCAGGATGGAAACCAAACCCACAAAAAGTAAAGAAAAAAAGAAATAGGTGGCATAAAAATAGAAATTTCTAAATCAGGCAACAGTGAAGCCAGTGACTTTAAAATATGAATGATTATGTGTAAACACAGAAGAGGCGACGTATTGGTTAATATCATCCTGAAGATTGTGGCAGATCTCTGCATGGCCGTAATTTGGGGACGTGAAATGAGCCTTAAACTGATGGATTTGAATTATCCATTTTGGAATTTTTTTTTGTGTGTGTGTTGATAAATATATTATATTATCTTGAACTACAAGGCAAGAGAATTATGCTGGGGCATGCAGAAGATCGGGTTGTTACCCACTAGGATGACGGGAATTAATAATCCTGATGAAATCCACAATTATTACTATATGGAATATAATTATAATGTCACTCGGGTGGTTGTTTTTACTTTTATATATATAAGAAGATATTTACTACTGATGGGGGCAGATATGATTGAAGATCTTGAATAAACTGTTGCACCAGCAAGTTATGTTACCCGATTATGGATGTTGGTTCTACCAATCCAGTGGAAAGACTTTAAAGAAGATACTATATGGATTATAAATTTAAAGTCATTGTCTTTTCTTTTTTTTTATTTAGATATAATGGAAAATATAGACATATATTTTTAAGTAGTGTGGGCAGTGAATCAAAGATATTAAGAAATGTTGTGTATGGTAATTTTGCTTGATAGTGGGTGAATAAGCTAGTTAGTAGATTGATTAGTCTAAGAAAAGGGATTCTTAAGTGATATATTTAGGGGAGTGGAGGAAATGGATAGAGTGGAATAAATGTTAAACTAGATTTGATGGGGAAGGCTGCTTTGAAATGTTATAGTAATATACATAGAAGATTAAATGTTAAAGTAGGACTTATTGTATAGTTTTAAAGTGGAGAAGTTATTTTATAATGTCATAGTATAATGTCTTTTTTTTCCCTTTTTTTTCCTTTCTTTTCTCTTTTCTCTTTTCTGAAATGTATGGATAAAGGGGGATGTTATAATATTAATAATATTTTTAGTAAGTAAAGGTCAATATCTAGAGGAGGGAGTAAGTAATCTGTTATGAATTAGGTTTTTTTGATATGAAGAAGTCACAGGGGGGGATGGGTGGGGTGGGGAGGGGGGGGTTAGGGAGGGGGAGGGAGAGGGGGGGGAAAAAAGGGGGAAAAATCTGTATTTGAAAACTTTTTCAATAAAAAAAAAAAACATCTATATAAAACATCACAGTTAAAAAATAAAGTTAAAATAATTTATAAATTTGGACCATAATTTAAAACTTGTCAATTAAAATCAATATTAAAATTTTAAAACTAACCCTAAAATCAAGACAGACCGGCTAACTGGAAAAAATGAGTTTTTAGGGCCCGACGAAAAATCCGAAGGTCGGGGATCACTCGTATCTCTGGGGGTAGATTGTTCCATAGGGTAGGTGCCACCACAGAGAAGGCTCTCCTCCTGGGGGTCGTCAGCCGGCATTGTCTGGCCGACAGCACCCTGAGGAGGCCCTCTCTGTGGGAGCGAACCGGCCGGTGGGAGGCTATTGGTGGCAGAAGGCGGTCCCGTAAGTACCCTGGCCCTAAGCCATGGAGCGCTTTAAAGGTGATCACCAACACCTTGAAGCGCACCTGGAAGTCCACCGGAAGCCAATGCAGCTCACGCAGGAGAGGAGTCACATGGGAGCGCCCCGTCGCTCCCATAATCCCCCGCGCAGCCGCATTCTGCACCAGTTGGAGCCTCCGGGTGTACCCCAAGGGGAGCCCCATGTAGAGAGCGTTACAATAGCCCAGACGAGAAGTGACGAGTGCTTGAGTGACCATGCGTAGGGAGTCCCGGTCCAGAAAGGGGCGCAACTGGCGTATCAGGCGAACCTGACAAAAAGCCCCCCTGGCCACGGCTGTCATATGCCCTTCTAAAGACAGCCGCGCATCCAGGAGGACACCCAAGTTGCGGGCCCTCTCCGTGGGGGCCAATGATTCGCCCCCAATAACCAGCGATGGCGTCAGCTGGCTATACCGGGATGCCGGCAGCCACAGCCACTCGGTCTTGGAAGGGTTGAGTCGAAGCCTGTTTCTCCCCATCCAGACCCGCACGGCCTCCAGGCACTGGGACATCACTTCCAAGGCATCATTGGGATGGTCTGGGGTGGAAATGTACAGCTGAGTATCATCAGCGTACTGATGGAACTCCACCCCAAAACCACGGATGATCTCACCCAGCGGCTTCACATAAATGTTGAACAGGAGGGGCGAGAGGACCGACCCTTGCGGCAGGAGGGGCGAGAGGACCGACCCTTATTTCCCTATGGTAGTTTATTCCTTTTATCAGGGCGCAGCTCGGTTTATCTCAGGCCCATAGGTATGTTTTACTCTTTTTAGGAAGGTGAGCCTTGACTAAAATTACTTCAGGCCTCAGGAGTTGGCCTTATTCCCAGAGAGAAACATAGCTCCTGGGTTTGAGGCAATTTAAAGCTAATTTTATGTTTAATTTTTAGTTCCCTGTGGAGGTTCAATCCCTTTACCAGGACTTAATTTAAATGGTCTGTCATTTAAAGCTAATTTTAACTTTTAGTTACCTATGGTAGTTCAGTCCTTTTACCAGATTATCTCAGGCCCCATAAGTATATTTTATTCTTTTTAGGAACCTTGGCTAAAATTACCTCAAGACCCCAGTTATTTTATTCCTAAAAAACAGACCCAACTAATATTATCTCAGGCCTCAGGAGTTGGTTGGCCTTATTCCCAGAAAGGGCAGCTTCCTGGGTCTGAGGCAATATAAAGCTAATTTTAACTTTTAGTTTCTTGTGGTATTTTAGTCTTTTTACCATATGGCTCAGATTATCTCAGGCCCCATTTTACTTTTTAGGAAGGCAAACTCTGGCTAAAATTACCTCAGACCTTAGGAGTTGGCCTTATTCCAGACAGGAACATAGAATAGAGCTCATGGGTTTGAGGCAATTTAAAGCTAAATTTAACTCTTACTTGTGGTGATTCAGTCTTTTTACAAGAATATGTCTTCATTTAGGTCTCACGGGAATTTTATTCCTAAAAATGTGACTAAAGTTACCTTCAGACCTCAGGAGTTGGCCTTATTTCCAGAGAGAAAAGGCAGCTCCTGGCTCTGACGAACTTTAAAGCTGATTTTGTGTTTAACATTTAGTTCCCTGTGGTAGTTTAATCCTTTTACCAAAAACCTGGCCCAGATTCCCTCAGGCCCCATAGATATTTTATTTTACTCCTTTTAGGAAGTAAATTTTGGCTAAAATCACCTTAGATCCCAGTTGTTGACATTCCCAGAGAGAAAAGGAAAGTCCTGGGCTGAGGCAATTTTAACTTTTTAAACCTAATTCTTGTGGTGGGTTGAGTCCTTTTCACAGGACATGGCTTAGATTACCTCAGGCGCCACAGATATTTTACTTCTAAGAAGGTGAAGCAGCCCTTGATTTTATTTTGTAGCATCAATACTGAATGTTATTTTTTAAGCTTTTTTTTTTTTTTTTTTAAATAAATATGGCTAAAATTTCCTCAGGCTCCAGAATTTCCTTCATTCTTGAGTAAAAGAATTGAATCCTTTCACTTAACTTTTACTTTCTGCAGAACTTTTAGTCCTGCAAATTGGACATGACTAAGATTACTAGGGTTGCCAGGTCTGCTTACAAAAAATAGCGGACAAGCGGGGGGGGGGGGGGGGCGCTTAAGTAGTAAAAAAATAAAAAAAAATTACAATTAAATTATATATTTTCTTACAAACATTTTAACACATATTAAAATAATCACTTCAAAACTTTACTTAAAATTCAAAACATCAAATATATTATAATAATATGTAAAATATTAAATTACATTTTACTTTGCTGTCGTGTGTATTTTTTATTTGACTGCGCAGCTTTGATCAATTCTTTGTGTTTAAGGAATAATTCTTTAATTTCAGTACAATGTTGAGAAATATTAAAAAATATACAAAGTTCACTTCGAACTGATGGTACAAGCAGTCGGTTACGTTCGTCAGTCCACAAATTTCCCATGATGCTGAAAATTCGTTCAACGTTTGCATTTGATACCGGAATTGATGCACAATACTGGAACAGTTTCAGTAAACTCGGAGCTGGCTCTTTCTTGAAAAAGTACGTCCATTTATCAAGGGATGAATCGCCCTGCAGATGAACATAAACTTCTTCTAAGGCAGAAATTTCATCGAAGAGAGTGTTGGGTGGAAGTTCTTCTCACCATGGTGATAATAACCAGATGTTCGTCATTTCTTCTAAAGTTGGAGGATTATTGCGATCAATTAGATTGAAACAACTTAGCGTCTCATATACTGAATCGGTGAAATTATACCACTTTTCTAGGTATGCAATGGCTCTTTGATGCACGTTAATGGCTTCTTTCTTGAACTTTTGCACGGCATTCTCAGGCAAATGTTTTTTACGTAAGGCAAATAAAACTTTCATTCCAAAAAACTGCTCATCGTATTTTTTTTGCAAAGAATCACGCAACTTACACATGATAATGTTAAGATCACATGCAAGAATTTTCTTGCTTTCCAGCTTCAGTAGGGTGTCTTGCATTATTGACATGAAGAAGTGCATGAAATATAAATACAATTCTGAAATTGTTGGTTCATCGTCCTTTACGAGTTCATTTTCCTGATCCGAAATAAGGTTCCAGATAACCTTATGGCACTCATCAGATCCAAGAGAAATAAAATACGATTTTAGAGGTATCCAGTTTAAAAGAAGTCTTTCAAATGCTTTAAACAAACTTAACCAACGTGTTGGAACATAGCACAAAACTTCATGGAATTCTGACTCACAAAACTCAAAAAATGATTTCAACTCTTCTCGTTTCTTTGCAGAATTCGAAAATTTGGCAAAAACCTTCAGCACTACATTTTCGATATCAAAAGATAACTGCTTTAATGCATTTTTTGCGCTGCTGTGTAAAATGTGATTATTGCAATGAGCAGCTACAATATTGTCATTTTCCAGCAATAATTTTTGGTAAACAGATTTGTTCACTCCATAATTGACAGATGCATTATCTGCTGAGTAAGCTGAAACATTATTTACTTCCAATTCGTTATCACTAAGAACTCGACACAGCTGATTTTTTATTGATGTAGAATCTTCGAAAGAATCCTCATAAAAGTCTAAAATTTTCACGCGATTTCCCTTGTTTGATGCGTCAGTGGAGAGAGAAAATGGAATTCCAGTTTTAAGATCATTGAGAACCAACTCAATAGAAAAAGGATACAAAACCTCATTGACAATAGCTGATGATTTGGTTCATCCACAAGACATCTTTTTTACAATTTCTGAATCATCAAAAATTTGCTTCATTAACTTAATACCGCAATCTTGAGCCAGGAAAGAAATATGGTGTTTGATCCCATGGTAAGTTTCAGCCATTTCAGCTAGTCACTTTCTCACTGAAAGAGGAGTCTTTAACAATGAAAAACGAATTGATTCGCTTGTTGCTGGAAGCTATTTTCTCCTTATCTAAATGATTTTTGTGCTTGCATGCTGTGTGACAGCTTTTATACCATTATATTCAATTGAGAACGATTTCTGACACAATTTACAGTAGGCCGTCGTATTTGTTCTGTCGGTTTCGTTGTTGGTAATCCATGCAAAAGTAGCTTCCCAGGCTTTGGTGTATTTGCACACTCCTCTCTTTCGTTTTAAAGAATTTGAAATCTCGCCACTGTCACTCTCATCACTCGACGCCATTTTAGGTCAGTCGACACAAGCTACAATACATTTTAAAAATGTGAACTGTACATAATTTTATATTTTTATTTTAATCTCATCATTAATTTTTTCGGAGAATCGAGTTCAATGGATATTCGATCTTTGTCTCATTCTAACTTATGAAAAAAAAGACAAAATGCGATTCTCCTATCCTTATTCTCTTAGACTGTACAGCTTTAGATTACGTACCATTTCATCATAAAGCTTTTGAATAAAAAAAATGTCCACTATTTTGTGAAAAAAAATAGTGAACATAATGTGAAAAAAGTGGACTGTCCGCTCAAATAGTGGACACCTGGTAACTATAATTTACCTCAAGCTCCTGAGGTACTTTATTCCTTCTAAGTATATGAGCTAAAATTACTTCAGAAATTTGCCCCAATGGGTGCTTTTTCAGGAGGCAACTGGACTTTTTTTTTTTTTTGAAGATGTTTCGCTTCTCATCCAGGAAGCTTCTTCAGCTCTGACAGGATAGTGAGGAATGGAAGGATTTATATACCTTGCAGACAAGCTGGCCCTTTGCATCCTTTTAGAGGGCCATTGAAGCACTTGGAGGTTTATTTGTGTCCACAATAACTAGCTATCTGCAAGAAATATAAATCCTTCCATTCCCCACCATCCAGTCAGAGCTGAAGAAGCTTCTTGGATGAGAAGCAAAACATCTTCAAAGAAAAAGAACGTCCAGTTGCCTCCTGAAAAAACACTTTTGGGACAACCATGACCTGGATGACTGAGAATCTGTACATACTTTTAGAAATTTGCCTTATTCCCTGAGGAAAGCCAATTCTTGGGACTGAGGTAACTTTTTCTTCAGTGACCTTGTAGTATAATAAGTCCCGGCTGAGACATTACCTCAGCCCTCTATATTTTATATATAAAATTCCCTCAGATGAAGCGAGTTCTTTTACTCCCTGCAAACAAAAAGCCGCTTATTACCTGAGGGCCGACTCCCCCCACACACACACCCCACCTGGTTCCAACGTCTAAAAATCAGAATTACTTCAAAGAGCCAAAAAAAGGCACCTCATCGCCTAAGGCTAAAGAGGGCAAACGGAGCTAAGGCGACGCCGTGGGAGCGATTTGTTTACCATCCCACACCCACCAAACACCGTTTCTCTGGAAGGGGGGAAAAAAAGCGCGGCAAAAAAGCAAGCGTGCGATTTCTCCCCTCAGACTTCGTCACCCGCGCAGAGTTTTTTTTTTTTTTTTTAAAAAAAACCTCCCCTTCGCCCCTCCCCTTTCGGATCCGATCGGCCAATCCTAGGGCTTCCAGGCCGGCCAATCAGAATCCCGGCACGCTCACCTGTGGGGAAGGAAGGAGAGAGAGGAGGCGGTCCGAGAATTTTGGGCGGGAAGGGCGCGCGGGGGTTCGCTCCCCGGGCGGTTGCCATGGAGACGGCCGGAAGCAGCGTGCACGCGCGCCCAGTGTCAATTGCAAGCTGGATGGACGCTTCCGTGCAAACTGCGGGAATCCTGCTATATTAAGGCAGGGATGCGCAATATGTTCGTGTGCAATGCCGTCTTTCCAGCTCCGGGATGGGGTGTTGATAGGGATGGTCCCTTCTGCAGCAGATCTGTGGTTGGAAGGTCTCCATTCAAAATACCTTTTATTTATTTATTTTTTAAAAAACTGAAAGCTCTGCTTACATGCAACATTCTAGGACTACAAGTCCCATCAGCCAGCTTTGGAGGGGCCGATGGGGATTGCTCCTCTTGCAGCAGGGGCTGCTTTTGCCTTTTTTTTTTTCAAATTAGGGGTGGTTCCCAATTCAAAATTTAAGCCCCCTTTTTTATAGCTTCCCAAAACAAATGAGACACACACACACACACATCAGTAAATGATCCATGTGGGCGAGTTTCACTGAGCACCCTAGGCTAAAAATGAGGCACTGATTCTGAGTGTTGGCCAAACCCAGTAGATAAAAATCGGCTGTTTTCTGTTTTTTTAAAACAAAATTGCAAAGGAAAAACTGGTCTTTGGGATATTGGACAACTATAGTTTTAAGCAGTCCTTGCTGGCAGGATTGGCAAGGTATTGTAGTCCAGCAACACCTGGCAGCCTAGCATTTTCCTGTACATGATTAAATTTTACAGTTTTTTTTTTGCTAAATTCATAACTCTTTAGATGATGCATAAGAGGGGATCTCGCAATGTGATAAACTCAGTTAAGTTTTCCTTCATTCGGGCTCTTCTTTTTCTGACTGCATTACTATTATTCTTCTCATCCTTCCTAGTACCTATCTCTCTCCACTTATGGCTATAACCATGTTGCTTGTATCTTTACAATGTATATTGTTTAATTGTTTCCTAGTATGATTTGATTGCTTATTAGTATCCTATGACTATCATTAAGTGTTGTATCTTATGATTCTTGATGAATATATTTTATTTTTTCTTTATGTACACTGAGAGCATGTGCACCAAAGACAAATTCTTTGTCCAATCACACTTGGCCAATAAAGAATTCTATTCTATTCTATTCTATTCTATTCTATTCTATTCTATTCTATTCTATTCTATTCTAACTGTTAGGATATTTCTCCTTAGTTCTAGGTTGCTTCTCTCCCTGATTAGTTTCTATCCATTGCTTTTTGTCCTGCCTTCAGGTGCTTTGGAGAACAGCTTGACTCCCTCTTCTTTGTGGCAGCCCCTGTGATATTGGAAGACTGCTGTCATGTCACCCCTAATCCTTCTTTTCATCAGAATAGACATACCCAGTTCCAGCCACTGTTCTTTATATGTTTTAGCCTCCAGTCCCCTAATCATCTTTGTTGCTCTTCTCTGCACTCTTTCTAGCGTCTCACGATATAAAAGTCATCACGATATAAAAAACAAATTTTTTATATCGTGATGACCCCAAAACGATACAAAATTCCAAATGTGATCTTACCAAGCCATTATAAAGTGGTATTAACACTTCACATTATTTTGATTCTATGCCTCTGTTAATGCAGCCTAGAACTGTGTTGGCTCTTTTGGCAGCTGCAGAACACGGCTGGCTCATATTGAAGCAATTGTCCACTAGGATTCCAAGATCCCTCTCACAGTTACTGCTATTGATCCAGGTACCATCTACACTATACCTGTGCATTTTATTGTATTGCTGCTAACATGGGCGGAGATAGAGTTGTGAATTTTCAGTGTTGCAAGCTGCTTGTAGTCACTATGAGTTGGGTGGCCATATAACTTTGTTTAATAACTAAAATAAGTGGCTTTGGGATTTGCTGATCACAAAGAGCAAAGATGACACCCGGTGAAAGTTAAAGAAGTGCCTCGAGGAGACACATTTTGGAGCATCTTTGAGTCACCATGAGCAGAACAGAAGTTATCAAGAGATGTTAAGCATTAATGAAATCTCTCAAGGTGAGGTGTCACATTGCTAAGCAATCTTTCAGAAACATAAATCTAACTTGTTTTAGGAGACCTAGCGGGGGGTACATGAATAATAAATAAACATCAGCTTTATTTTTAAGAACCCACCAGTGTGACATGAGACATTAGACAGGGAAAATTGAAAGTGGGTAGGCAACTTACCACACACAAACAAGCCTACTTGTAATTAAACCTTTAAAGTACAGCTGAGTGATTTTCTTATCCTAGTCCAAGATTTATTAATACACATGTCAGTGTCAAATCTAATAAAGGCACAGTGTTAATAGTAATTGTAGTGCCAGCTGTTAACAGCTGTCAAGGTATTTCTGGCACAGAATACGCTCACTGAGTATAAGCTCCACGACAAGGCTGAATACAAGCAACAACCTTATTTATTTCTGGGCTTGAAATTTCGGGAGCTGGTTTAATTGTCAATTAAACTGCCCACTTATCATCATCCGAACAATACTGATTTGTAGAATTAGACACTTATCTGCTCAAGGAAAGCCGGAAGTAAAGTAGCAAGGATGATACTTACTCATTCCAACAATGTTCACCATCAGAATTTGCCTGCAGCAACATCCGAGGTCAATGTGAAAGGTCCCGTTAGGTCAAAGCATTGTTTATTAAACTCCTAATCTACTAAAATGATGTGCAGCAGATTTACTGGCTTTCCGCCAAGAAGAAAACAAAATAACTACAGACCCCTCACATTCTGGACATAAACCAGGGGTGAAATGCTCCCGGCTCGGACCGGCTCGGGCGAGTAGGTAGCAATGGTGGCAGGCAGTTCGGAGAACCGGTAGCAAAAATCCCTGCCCCTGCCCCCCCCATGTCCAGCTGAGCCGCGCGATCATCAGAGGCTTTTCTTCTTTTCTTAAATGCCTCTGACGAGCCAAGCTCTGACGATCCCAGCTGAGTTGCCTGCCGATCAGAGCCTTTTGAAAGCATTTTTTTACATGGTTTTACATGTAAATGGTTTTAAAAGTAAAAAAAAAAAAAAATTGGCCACACCCACCCAGTCACATTACCCCCCCCAAGCCACACCCACAGAACCGGTAGTAACAAATTTTAGATTTCACCACTGACATAAACTATTTCAACTTTTTCTATAGGGAAAGGATCCCCAATCCCCGGTCCATGGACTGGCACCGGTCCGCGACATGCTACAAACCAGGCTGTGCAAACAAGCGAAGCCCCATCCATGGGATGCAGGCAGCATGCAAAATCATGGCCCCTCACCACGGAACTGGTTCCTGTGGGCCATTCCTATAGCAATAGTACTTAGACTTATATACCACTTCACAGTGCTTTTACAGCCCTCTCTAAGCCTTTTACAGAGTCAGCATGTGGCCCCCAATAATTTGGGCCCTCATTTTACCGACCTCAGAAGGATGGAAGGCTGAGTCAACCTTGAGCCTGGTAAGATTCGAACTGCCAATTTGCAAGCAGCGGCAATCAGCAGAAGTAGCCTGCAGTGCTGCACTCTAACCACTGCGCTACCGCAGCTCATGGTGCATTGTCATAGGGCATTGCATGTCGAAACAACTAGACACAAGGACATTTTTTTCCTTCATTCCATCACTCTGCTAAACAATTCCCACAACACTGTCTTATGCCCTAGGATGTCAAACCAAGTAGTAGGGCTGTATAACTATTATCTTTCTCACCGTTCCTATTACCTATTCCTTTAGCACCTAATAATAATAATAATAACTTTATTGTCATTGTACGTGTATACACAGTATGCTGATACAACGAAATTCACTTAACACTCAAAGACCAGGTCCAACACACATAACAATCCCCAAACACACTCCCACCCACCACAGTTCCCCATCCCTAAACCACCCAAACATCCACACAACAGACCAAGTAATGCTGTCCCAACAGCTCAATGATGGTGGTGGCCCTTTAGTTCATTGTTGAGTGCAATTATAGCTCTGGGATAAAAACTATTCAGAAAACGTGTGGTCCGAGTTTTAATTGTGACTTTATATTTATGACTCTAACTTTGTTGTTTGTATCTTACGATTTACGTTGATTGCTTCTATTTTGTAACATGTGACTATCACAGTGTTGTATCTTATGATTTATGATGATTTTACTTTATGATTATGATCATGATTTATCACTTGTTGCTTGTAGGTACACTGAGAGCTTATGCACCGGAGACAAATTCCTTGTGTGTCCAATCACACTTTGCCGATAAAGAATTCTATTCTACTCTATTCTACTTTACTCTATTCTCTTCTCTGTTCTCTCCTCTCCTCTCCTCTCCTCTCCTCTCCTCTCCTCTCCTCTCCTCTCCTATTCTATTCTCAAAAAAGTGGGTATATTGCTTCTTAAAACAATAAAATCCCCAATTCCCTCCCTTCTTAATTTGGAGAAGTATTTGGCCCAGAAGAGATTATTGTTTATTTGGTCTTTAGTTCTGTTCAGTGCTGGATTCTTATTTCAATGCTGAAGTAGAGCAACTATGTCCAGATAATGTTGGAGAAGAGTTTCCATCCTTCCTAACCATTGACCAAATTAGCTAGGATTGATGGGAAGTTGGAGTACCACACAAGGAGAGAGACAAGGTTCTCTATTCTGGGGATTAAAAAATGAAATCAAAGCCACCTATTGAATTGTGAGTGACTCATAGCATCTTCTACAGTCATCCAACTATCATTATCCCAAAAAAAGATGATTTCCAGAAAGGGAGTAAACTAACAGAGGAATTTACTAACCAATATAATTTCACACTGCACATAGTTTACTATATTACTTCAACACCTGAAGACTTTTTTGTAACACACACAAAACACAATACAGCACTCATAACACACACACACACACACACACAATATGTCACTAATGCCTTGGATGATCTGGATTATAAACCAGTAAGAGTTTTGCTCAAGCAACATTATCAAAAAAAAAAAAAAAAAAATTCTCAACATATTTTTTCTGTGTTCCGTGCAGGAAGATGCTGCTGACCTACTTAATAATCATCATCTTTTAACGACCCCATAATCCCTTGTGGGATGGAGTCTGGGCAGCTGAATGGAACTAGCAGAGTGTTTTAATGGCCAGATGCCCTTCCTATTGCCAATGCAGAGTTTTGTTCAGCAGATATATTCCCAGAGAGAGAAATATTTGCCTCTACCTAGGATCGAACTCACAGCCTCCTGATTGTGGGACAAGAGCTCCACCTCTAGGCCACCACAGCACTCCATAAAGCTATTAAGTTATATGGTGACATAATATTCCCTATTAATAACATGCCTCAACTCCCTAGAGCCGTGATGGCGAACCTGGGGCATGAGTGCCAGGGTGGCATGCAGAGCCCTCTCTCTGAGCATGCGCACGGTCGCCAGCTGCTCTTCCGGATTCCGTTGCTGTGAAGACCAGCTGTCCGGCGCGCATGGGCACACCAGAACCCAGAAGAGAGCAGCTGGCCGCATGCATGACGGATCAGCTGGCTGGCGTGCATGCGCGCGATGGAACCCAGAAGAGCTCCTGGCCACCCCACACATCTGTGCACGCTCCAGTTTCAGCACTCGGTGCCGAAAAGTTTAGCCGTGACTGCCCTAGAGATTGCAGGCTTGTGCAGCTGATGTTCTCCATCGGATAAAGAAATTGTCTTTTTGAGCATAATGCTAACTGGTCTCAGTGACCCATTTAGTGACCAATCAAATACTTTCCGTGGGAAATGGCAACCAGCTTGTAAAGAAACAATATTATGAGAACACCCAGTCACATGATTTACATTTGGATCAGGGATGAAATGCTCCCGGTTCGGACCGGATCGCCCAATCCGATAGCGATGGCGGTGGATGGTTCAGAGAACCAGTAGCAAAAATCCCTGTGCCCCCCCATACCCAGCTGAGCCGCACGATCATCAGAGGCTGTTTTTTTTTACTTTTAAAAACATTTTTTCTACAATTTCTTCGGCCGAAAAAATGCTTTTAAAAGTAAAAAAAAAAAGCCTCTGATGTTCGTGCGGCTCAGCTGGGATCGTCAGAGGCTTTTAAAAGCATTTTTTCTACAACCTCTTTGGCCGAAAAAATGCTTTTAAAAGTAAAAAAGAAAAGCCTCTGATGATCGTGCGGCTCAGCTAGGATCGTCAGAGGCTTTTAAAAGCATTTTTCTACAACCTCTTCGGCCGAAGAAGTTATAAAAAAATGCTTTTAAAAGTAAAAAAAAAAAAAAAGTTGGCCACACCCACCTAGTCACATTACCCCACCACCACCAAGCCACGCCCACAGAACCGGTAGTAACAAATATTACATTTCACCACTGATTTGGATGCTTTGACAACTGACTCGCATGTATGACAGTTGCAGCGTCCCAGGGGTCATGTGATCCTCTTTTTATGACCTTCCGACAAGCAGAGTCAACGAGGAAACCAGCTTCACTTAACAACCATGTTACTGATTGAACAACCGCTAATGATTAACTTAACAAATGCGGCAAGGAAAGTCATAAAATGGGGGGGTCAACCAATTTCTGACTTAGCCACATAAATTTTGGACTCGGTTGTGGTTATAAGGATTACCTGTATATGTGCCGCTGTGGAGGTAGCATTGCACTGCCATAATTGGCAACACAAAGTTTGCATAAACAAAACACCTTTTTTTTTTTCCCAGGCAGCCTCGCTCAATACTTAGTCAAGTAACACTTGTTTAAATAATTACAGCAACTAATTGCATTCCTGTTTTGCTTTTCCTGGAGATGTGAAAAAGATTACACTGAAGATGTAGAAACACAAGTGACCTAGTTAAAAATATTATTCATATTTCTATGTATACATAAAGATTATGAATCACCAAAGGAGTACAAAAATAAAGATAATTCCTCAAGAATATGCCAAATCCAGCAGCACAAGTTTGCACTATAAGAATGCTTCCGCTACTAAGAAAAATAAACCCTTTCTTAATATTTATGTTGTGCAAGTAAAGTTCTCTCAAGTCAGGTCAGGCTCTGCTCCTTGCATTTACTCAACAGAGGTAGTCCTCGACTTACAACACTTCATTTAGTGACCGCTCAGACTTAACGACGGTGGTGAAAAAAGTGACATGACCGTTTTTCACACTTACGACCATTGCAGCATTCCCGTGGTCACATGGTCAAAATTCAATGCTCCGCAAGTGGTTCATATTTATGACGGTCGCAGTGTCCCGTCATAAATCGCGACCTGACGAGCAAAGTCGACGGGGAACCCAGATTCACTTAACTGTGTGACTAACTTAAATGCAATGATTCACTCAACAATTGTGGCAAGAAAAGTCGTAAAATGGGACATACTCACTTAACAAATGTTTCAGCAGCATAAATGTAGGGCTCAATTGTGGTCGTAACTCGAGGATTAAAGGTAAAGGTGTCATGCTAGTTGTTTCCAGCTCTAGGAGCAGGGTTCATCTCCGTTTCTAAGCTGAAGAGCCATTGCTGTCCGAAGATGCCTCCATGGTCATGTGGCCGGCATTACTCAATGCCGAAGGTGCACGGAGCTCTGTTATCTTCCCACCAAAGTGGTCCCTATTTTTCTATTTGCATTTTTTATGTGCTTTTAAGTGCTCCTTCCACTTACGACTGTATAATTGTAACTGTTGCTTGTATCCTTACGATTTATATTGATATTGATTGTTTCCTGTACCTTACCTTATGATTCTTGATGAACGTATCTTTTATGTACACCGAGAGCAGATGCACCAAAGACAAATTCCTTGTGTGTCCAATCACACTTGGCCAATGAAAAATTCTATTCTATTCTATTCTTTCAAACTGCTAGGTTGGCAGAAGCTGGACAAGTAACAGGAGCTCACTCTATTATCCGGTGCTAGGGATTCAAACCGCTGAACTGCTGACCTTCTGATCGACAAGCTCAGCGTCTGAGCCACTGTGTCCCTCAATTTGAGGATTACCTGAGGGTAAACCAGGGATATTCAACTTTCAGACCTGTGGACTTCAACTCCCAAAATCCTCCAGCAGGCCATGCTTGTTGGGGAACAGTGGTGGGATTCAAATTTTTTTACTACTGGTTCTGTGGGCATGGCGGGGAAGGATACCGTAAAATCTCCATTCTCACCCTACTGCAGGGAAAGAATACTCTAAAATCTCCATTCCCTCCCCACTCCAGGGGAAGGTTACCGCAAAATTTCCATTTCCTCCTCATCAGCTGGGACTCGGGAGGCAGAGAATAGATGGGGGCAGGGCCAGTCTCCAAACTACTCAAAATTTCCACTACCGGTTCTCCAGAACTGGTCAGAACCTGCTGAATACCACCTCTGGTGGGGAATTCTGGGAGTTGAAGTCCACAGGTCTTAAAAGATGCCAAGGTTGGACATCCCTACCCTAGACTATAGCCATGGATGGTAGTCCCATCCAGGAATTAACCACATTCAACCCATCATATTTTCTTGCAAAATAAGAGCCAGGATATATATGAAGCTGAAGCTCCCAAGAGAAAGAAATGGCTATGCTTTTTCCATACAAATTTATTTATTTTATTAGATTTTTATACCGCCCTTCTCCCACAGGACTCTTGGCGGTGAACAGCCAAGAATAAAAACATCGCATACAAAATTTAAAATTTTTAAAGAAAGAATTAAACAAATTTTGGGCCAATAATTTAAAACACCCCAACTAAAATCAAATTAACAATTAAAATGCCAAAACCACCACTGTATCTGAAGTACCAAGTCCTATTTGACAGAAAAGAATTTACATTTTACTTAACAGCGTCCAACTGGGATTCTTTTCTCAGAAGCTAAGTGGTTGAGCTTGATGGACATCCTCAGGCAATACAAAGCCTGCTGTAGGCTAGATTTACAGTAAAAGTAAAAGAATATTCTGAGGAAAAAGCAACTTCTATATTGTGGCTAAAAAAAGCTACGAAGGCCTGCTCAAAAAAATCCTGAATGTCACCAACCATTCTGCCATATTAGATCTGGCCAAATCCGTCTATCTCTGTCCATACAATAATCGTATTGTATAATCTTATATGTTCTGCCCCAGCTATGGCCCCCAAAGAACGCAGCACACACAAAGTCCGTACAAACCTTAGTTTACTAATTAAGGGCTACTAATGAGCTTTCTTAGTAGTTGTTCGAACACAAGTACGGTTTAAATCAGTCTTTTCTGAGCAAGGGCTGTTAATTTAACTTCATTAACAGCCGACAAGAATCCAAAGAATAATAACTCAGTTCTAAGGTACAGTATTTCAGATAACCGTAATCTTACTGTGGTTGGCAGAATGCCCAGAAGCAATTTGCAGGAAAACTGACAAGAGAAACAAGAGCCGAATCAAACGTTTCTGGAATCAAGATGCGAAGGAATATGAACAAAGTTGTTTCCTGCAAATTGCATCAGTCGTCGTCCTTCCTTAAATAGGCTAGGGGAGTGACCAATTAGCCCCAAGCTTTACTCTTGAGGAGACCTCCTCCTGAGGAGCCACTCCTGCCTTTTAACAGCTCTGCGTGCTCGTGCATCGAGAAGAGGCTCCTCCTCTTCTTCCTCTTCACTTATGGGAACTTCTGGAGGTTCTGAAGGCCCTGGCTGAATCTCCGCCTCTGGCATCACATCTTCTCCAGCCTCCTCATTGTCTGACTTGAGCACCAGCTGCACAGGCTCCTGGTGCAGCACCACACCAGCCTCCTCGCTGTCGGAATCAGCTACTTAACTGCACAGGCCGCTGACAGGCCACAACAGTATACAAAAACAAAGTTTCATGACTTTTCCAGCTGTTTATCCATCAGCCCCAACAAGAAGACTTCCGGCCTCAATTATATACAAGGTAGTCCTCGGCAGTTCATTTAGTGACCTGTCCAAAGTTACAACGGCACTTTAAAAAGTGACTTTGTGACCATTTTTCACAGTTATCCCCATGATCACATGATCAAAATTCAGAGGCTGGGCAACTGGTTCATACTTAACGACTGTTGCTGTGTCCCAAGGTCACGTGATCCGCTTTTGCGACCACCTGGCAATCAAAGTCATTGGGGAAGCCAGATTCACTTAACAACTGTGGCAAGGAAGCTCGTAAAATGAGGGAAAACTCACTAAACAAATATCCCAGTTAACAACAGAAATTTTGGACTCAATTGTGGTCATAAGTTGAGGACTACCTGTATTAATATTTAAAATGCTCTGTGTATGTGTTTTGATCCAGAATTTTCTAGCTTTTATATTCATCCGTCAAGCATGAAAAAAAATCCTTTCTTTTTGTTTGCTTTTCTGATATGAATTTGAGGTGCTTTTATACCTTCTAGACAATTTCTCTTGTGAGATATATCAACAGTACACTATTTTATATAAATTCTCTTTAAGATTATGACATATTTCAATCCTTTCAGCCATAACAACACATTGGTCCTTGTAATTTTGTTTTTCAGATGATTTTTTTAAAAAAATTGCTAAGATTTCATTGTTCTGAATCTGTGGGAGAAGGAGTTGTAGAAAACACAGGGCAGGGTGCAAAGAGGGATCAGCCTAGAATCCCTACGTAGCCACAAGTGGTTGAATTAAGTCCAACCTTCCTTGAATGCTGTTGATCTTTATCTAACTGTAAGCAGGTGCTGACTATTAGTTGAGAGGAGTTTTGTGCATAGACTATAGCAGGGGTGTCCAACTCGATTTCATCGAGGGCCGCAACAAGTGGGAGTGACCAGGATGGGCATGGCCAGCATGACGTCACTCATGTTGGGAAGTGCCTGCCAGCGAAAATGGGCTCCCAGCTCCGTTTTCGGCTGGAACGGCCTCCTGCAACCCTCTGCCAGCAAAAACGGAGCTTGGGAGACTATGTGCAGCCCTCCCGAGCTCCGTTTTTGCTGGCAGAGGGTTGCAGGAGGCCATCCCAGCCAAAAATGGAGCTTGGGAGCTCCATGTTCATTGGCAGAAGCACTTGGCAGTCCTTCGCTGTTTCCAGGGCAGCCCCACAGGCCACATCTAAGCACCCCGTGGGCCGGATCCGGCCCCTGGCCCTTGAGTTTGACACCCCTGGACCAGTGGTGGGATTCAAATAATTTAACAACCAGTTCTCTGCCGTAATGACCGGCTGGGTGGGTGTGGCCATGGTGGGCGTGGCCAGGGGGTGTGACAGGCAGCACTCAGCCTCCTGCAGCTCCCTGGGAGAAAAAAAACAGGCTAAGTGGAGGCCTCACCGCACCACACACACACACCAGTGGCTTGTTTTGGGCCTAGTAGGCCTCCCTGTAGCCTCCTGAGAGCAAAAACGGGCCATGGGGGAGGGGGCTTTGCTATACACCCCCATGCCCTCTTTTGGGCCTAGTAGGCCTCCCTGCACTTACCTGGGAGCCAAAATGGGGCACGTGGGGGCTCCTGGGAGGGGAGGGGAGGGGCCAGGAAACAATTTAACAACCAGTTCTCCCAAACCGGCTGAATCCCACCAGTGCCCTGGACTATAGCAATAAATCAGTTGAAAAACCACATATAGACCTGGTCTTTTCCTCCCTGAAAGAATCGCCTGAAGTTCCACGAAGGACAACCGAGAGATAGTAGAAACTGAAAGTCAGTTGCAAAGTACTTGATTCTTATCCACCCAAATTGTTTCATCATTGCCTGGTTCAAATAGCTATAAAGACTATATAAAGCAGCGGGGAACAATGAAGAACATAAGTTCTTCCCATGAATCTTGTGTATGTGTGTAAATGTATATGAAATGACAAATTGATATTTCCGAGGGAAAAAAACTGACTGCCTTTGATTTGCAAATCTCAAAAGATGTGGCTTGCAGATAATAAAGGGTGCTGCTATTTGTCATCTATATTAATAACCATCTGTAGTGTGTGCCTATCTCCAAAAAGTGCAGTAAGATTAAAGTGATTAACTGTCCTCTCTTCCTTCTCTACTTTCTTACTCATTGTTCCTAAGAATAAATGTTCATTCCATTCTTCTTTTTAATTGCAAATCTTTATTTGACATTTCTCTTAGTTCATGCCTGGTATATAGGTAATTTTTAAAAAAATTTAAAAAGAGAGATAAAGCTTTTGAGCAAATGTCAGCAGATTCTGTTCATTTGTATCTGGATTTTATTTTGGATAATTTGTTTAAATTTATTTTTCCAAAATGTATTGGGACTTCTGCTTGTTGTACTGCTGTTTCCCTTAGATCTTAGAGGGGTGAAAAGATTAGATGTTCTTTTTAACATTTACTTTTCGTGACTTATGTTGGACAGGAGCCCACACAGGGAAACCAAACTGGGCATGACTGCTCACAGCAGTAGAGAAAAACATATTAATCTCTCAAAACAAGCTCCGATCACATTTGAAATAAGCAAGCAAGCATGCACACCCCATGCACACACAACTGTTGAAAATAGCTTTAACACTCTCCCTTTCTGTCACACACAACCATTTTTATTCAGGCAATGGAAAAGTAGACGAGAGCAATATCAAGTGGCCAAATCCAAAATATTCTGCTGGAGTTGGAAAACATGGAAGGAGGAGGAGGAGGAGGAGGAGGAGGAGGAGGAGGAGGAGGAGGAGGAGGAGGAGGAGGAGGAGGAGGAGGAGAAGAAGAAGAAGAAGAAGAAGAAGAAGAAGAAGAAGAAGAAGAAGAAGAAGAAGAAGAAGAAGAAGAAGAAGAAGAAGAAGAAGAAGAAGAAGAAGAAGAAGAAGAAGAAGAAGAAGAAGAAGAAGAAGAAGAAGGCAGGTAGATTCCTCAAAGAACAATTTATTGGATACATCATATTGGCACAACTGGTGAAAACCGACTCTGAAAATTCCAGCGGTTTTCACCTGATTAAAAATGAAAGTTTTCCCCTTGTCACATTGTCCAATCGAGGTACTGGCCGATTGCTTGGTTACTTCACTCCTCCTCTCCCAGCCACCTATTGAAATGACCTTGATTCCCACAAGAAAATCTTTTTGTTTTGACTGCAAAACCCCAGCTAACTATTCCCCACATCCTGTCCCCTCTTCTGCCTTGGGGCAACCCTGAAGCCACAAAGATGGCCTCAGCCAGGGTCTGCTTCAGGGTTGACAGTGTCACTATCTTCAGCTAGGAAACTTTCCTTTCCCCCCTGAAAAATAGGTATCTTTTTCAAATGATTTATTGGAGTCTCTCATCTCGCACTAAGCAAAAATTTCTCCGAATAAACAGAGCTGAGCTAAGGGAGAATCTGCATCCTTTATCTTACAAAGCTCAGTAGTATCATTCAGTTGGTCTTTTGTCCATTAAAAAAAAATGCTGATTCAAATACATCTGTGTTCTTTTTTGTGTTGGCACTCAATCACCAAAAGAGAAAATACGTGGGAGATTAATGAGATCTTTTTTTTCTTCTTCTTCTTCTTCTTCTGATATTGCTCCGTTTATCTCATCAGATCTATTTTCTGTGTGCTTATTTCAAGGGCTTGTCATATCGGTTTCCAGCCTGGTCCAATTTTTCATTTGCTCTTTCTGGGCCCTCTCGGTAGACCTCGCAATATTGCGTTACGATAAGACATGGAAATAATCCATTACTCAGAAAAAAAGCAAAATACCCTTTTGCTTTTATAGATAAATAAAATAATAATAATAAAAAAGCCCAGGTTTACTTCCTTAAAGGATCCTGAATGCCATGCAGAAAATTCTTCTCTTGGGCTCTTCTGGTGATCTATTTTATAGATCCAGAAAGCAGTGGGAAGGTTCACAAGAAATAGCTCTTGCATTTGACTCTTTCTCAAGAAGTACCCTGTCTCCCCCAAAAAATAAGACATCCCCTAATAATAAGCCCAATTGGGCTTTTGAGCGCATGGCAATAAGGCCAAGCGCTTATTTCAGGGTCCAAAAAAGTATAAGACAGTATAAGAGTCTTATTTTTGGGGAAACACGGTACCATATTTTTCCATGTATAAAAAGATACTTTTTCTTTAAAATGTTTACCTAAAAATGGAGGGGCATCTTATACAAGGGGGGCAGAGAGGACAACCCCGATTGCAAAACTGCCGATAGCTTATCTCTGCAAACTAGCCTCCCGAGCGAAACTTCTGATTGCAGAGACAAGCTAACAGGTTTCCTTCAATCACCGCCCAGATGCGACAGGGAGCTGTAATGTCGGAGCGTTCTGAGCAGGGGTGAAATGCTCCCGGTTCAGACCGGATCGCCCGATCCGGTAGCGATGGAGGCGGGTGGTTTGGAGAACTGGTAGCAAAAATCCCTGCTCCCCCCCCCCCATGCCCAGCTGAGCCACACAATTATCAGAGGCTTTTTTTTTTAACTTTTAAAAGCATTTTTTCTACAACCTCTTCGGCCGAAAAAATGCTTTTAAAAGTAAAAAAAAAGCTTCTGATGATCATGCAGCGGCTCAGCTGGGATCGTCAAAGGCTTTTAAAAGAAAAAAAGCCTCTGCTGATCTGGCAACTCAGCTTGGATCGTCAGAGGCATTTAAAAGAAAAAAAAAACCCTTTTTTTCTTTTAAAAGCCTCTGATGATCCAAGCTGAGTTGCCTGTTTGTCAGAGGCATTTAAAAGAAAAATAGCCTCTGCCCATCAGGCAACTCAGCTGGGATCATCAGAGCCTTTTGAAAGCATTTTTTACAACCTCTTCCCCGAAGAGGTTGTAGAAAAAATGGTTTTAAAAGTTAAAAAAAAAAATGGCCACGCCTACCCAGTCACATTACCCCACACACACACCAAGCCACGCCCACAGAACCGGTAGTAACAAATTTTAGATTTCACCACTGGTTCTGAGCCCATAAAAATGTCAGAAAACAAAAAAATTTCAAGGTTCCAAGTAATAAATCCCCAACAATGAGGACTCTGAGGCAGAAAACAGTTTATTGGGACATATCATATTGGCAGAAACTTGGTGGAAAACCGGCTCTAAGTTCCTGTCGATTTTACACCCAATTAAAATAAAAATTTGTCTTCCTCCCCCAAAGTCACCAGTCACATGATCCAATCGGCATACTGTGCAGTTGCTAGGTGACCTCAGTCTCCACCTTCCAAACACCTGCAGGAATGTCCTTGATTCCCAGGGAAAAGAATTTTATTTTCACTACAGCACCCCAGCTATCTCTACACACACACCCCTCCCTGTCCCTCAGCTCCAGGCTGTGTCAGGAAAGGCTACAGAGCAGAAAATGGCCAGCTAGTCCATTTTGTCAGGGTTGACAAAACACTGGTACCGGTAAGTGTATGTCTTACTCTGCAAAATAAATGTCTTCTATTTAATGTTTAAAATATTGATTTCTGAATTTTGAGTAAGAAAAGTGGGGGGGGCATCCTATACATGGGGGCGTCTTATAGACTGAAAAATACGGTATAATGAATGGTTAAGAGAACTAGGTATGTCTAGCCTAACAAAGAGAATTATTAGGGAAGAAAATTAGGGACCACCTTTGGTGGGAAGGTAACAGCGTTCCGTGTGCCTTTGGCATTTGGTCACTCTGGCCACATAATCACAGAGACGTCTTCGGAAAGCGCTGGCTCTTCGGCTTTGAAACGGAGATAAGCACCGTCCCCTAGAGTCGGGAACGACTAGCACATATGTGCGAGGGGAACCTTTACCTTTAAATGTTCCCCATCTAAAAATTCCCTTCTCACTTCTTATGGATGGCTTGCGTCTTCCTCAATTTCATGTCTCTTACCAGAGGCCTGGGACTTTGAGGGTTCTCCTCAGCGTCTTAGCTCTTCATAGTACTGCGCTCTTTTGGACGGAGAGCTCTGATGTTGTTAATGTGACACTGTGAGTGTCAAAGCCACTTTCTTGTGTAAAAAAAAAAAAAACCAAAAAACCATCCAGGAGTATATTATTAAGATGACACTCAAGGATGAGCTGCTGAGAGGATGCCTGAGGCAGCAGCAGACATAGGAGGAACATCAAGTAGAGGGTGTTCCATTACAAGACAAGAGCCTCCATGGGGTACCGTTAACAGATAGCTGGGGTGGCAGGTATTGGTAAATCCTACCATTGGCTGGTATGGACTGAATTAAAAGACAAGGCCGAGGCAGTGATCTGATAGCAGGCACTAAGCAACAGCTCCATAGAAAAAGGAGTCTACTACACTGGACAGGACCAAGGGTGTAGACCAGTGTTTCCCAAACTTGGCTATTTTAAGATGCATGGACTTCAACTCCCAGAATTCCCCAGTCAGTATGCTTGGTTGAGGAATTCTGGGAGTTGAAGTCCATACATCTTCAAAGGGTCAAGTTTGGGAAACACTGGTGTAGACCAAGGGTCGGCAACCTTAAACACTCAAACAGCCACAAAGGTCCTAACAGGAAGCCCCCCGTTCAATTCTGGAGCCAACCGGAAGTCCCATTTCCCCACCATAGAGTCTCCTAGCGCGATATCCTTTTTCTTCTATCTGTCCTAACTGAAAGCCCTATCAATTGTGGAACTGACCGGAAAACCCGCCATAGAGTCTCTTCCTGGTCCGCTGTGCTTTTCCTCCCCATAACTGGAAGCTCCTCTCAAAATTGTGGTGCTGACAGGGAGCCGCAGCAGAGGGATGAAAGAGCCACATGCGGCTCCAGAGCCGCAGGTTGCTGACCCCTGGTGTAGACTATGCAGAGGGGCCTCAGAGACAGTCTGATGTAAGATGCAGGTAGGAATAGAAATACACAGAGAGAGAGAGAGAGAGATTTGGAGATACTCAGTCATGCCAGTCATGGTTGTCCCAGAGGTGCTTTCTGGTTGTTGTTGTTTTTATTTCTTTGAAGACATTTCTTCAAAGAAAGTGGGGGGGTAACCAGAAAGTCCAGTTGCCTCTTGAAAAAACACTTTTCGGGGATGTTGGAAGAAATATCCATCTGGGTTCAGTTCCAAGTGGGGAAAAAAGACATTGGATTCATGGAAGTTGCTTGGAAAGAAGGTTTATTGATGAACAGGATCACATGGCTTGCAAAAAAAGGGGGGGGGGAAGAGATCTGAGAGTCCCTGCGTTTTATACCCTCTCTGGCTTTGAACTTCCTGGGGCACAGGAAGAGTATCCTGATTGGTTGCCGTCAGAGGTCATAGCTAGCTTTTTAGGTTAAGGTTAAGGTTTATTAAATTTGTATACCGCCCTTCTCCCGAAGGACTCAGGGTGGTGAACAGCCAAGATTAAAATACATGCAATATAAAAATTAAAATAAATTAAAACAGAATTAAATCAAATTGGCTTCCCAAAATTTAAAACCCTTTACCCATAAAATAACCCATTAAAATTTTAAGCCTGCCCGGCTTGCTGAAATAGGAAGGTCTTCAAAGCTCGACCGAAAGTACGGAGGTCCGGGATCAGTCGTATTCCTGGGGGTAGCTCGTTCCAGAGGGCGGGTGCCCCCACAGAGAAGGCTCTCCCCCTGGGGGTCGTCAGTCGACATTGCTTGATCGACGGCACCCTGAGGAGACCCTCTCTGTGGGAGCGGATTGGCTGGTGGGAGGTTAGGTTGTCCGCGTGTTAAGTTTGGTTGAATCTTGCTGGGTGATGCAATGAAGGGCAATTAAATGGCTCTGCCTGAAGGAGGTAGATCTTTGTTTTTGTAGAATAGACTGGCCCAGGCCTTAATGGCCCATTAACAAAGGTGGAGGGGGGGCTGAGTTTCTGCCTCCCTTTTAGGGGAAATATTCTGCCCTTTTAATATTTCCTAAAATATCTCGTTTTCTAGGAGAGGGGTGGGTGCTAACTTCCTACATACACACACACACACACACACACACACAGAGAGAGAGAGAGAGAGAGAGAGAGAGAGAGAGAGAGAGAGAGAGAGAGAGAGAGAGAGAGAGATCGGAGCGTGTGAGCTCAAATTCTCTTTAGTTCAGAAATTGATTTTTGATATCCTAAGACAGAAATTCATGTATTTTTTTTAGCAAGGCTTTCGAAAGGAGGCATGATTGGCCCTGATAGAACTTGATTCACTGAGCACTCAGAAGCAACTATCATCTGATCTTAGGCTGCTAAATGCTTTTGTATTAGAGAAGCTCTGCAATTGCACACCTATGGAATAGATAATGATCTCTCCTTTTCTAAACCAATTGTAGCTGCTGAAATGGATTTTTTTTTCCCTCTCTCCCTCCCTCTCTTTTCTTTGCAGGCTGCATTTGGAACTCACGCCCAGCCCAAATCATTAAAGAAGAAGAAGAAGAAGAAAACAAAACCCGCAACCAACTTGTACGATCCATCAAATGACCCACCTTTTGTACTTGATTGCTTGCTAAGGCTAGTTGATGTTTTTAAAATGAGACTTGATGGTTCAGGGCTATTACCAGCCAGGTCGCAGCTGATATCAGTCTTCTGCCAATATGTCTCTGGGGCAGACAGAGAAAGCAAAAAGGAGAGAACAATTTGGAGCTGGGAAGGAGCTCGCCAAGGCAAGAAAACAGAAGAAGAAGCTGACTTTTGCAACGAGCTGGGTGGGGAGGAAAAAAAAAAGTCTTGGTCTATTCCAGAGAGACGCTTCGGAGAATTGAATCTACCTTATAAGTCACTCCTGGTGCGCCTTTCCTTCAACCTCTACTCCGCTTGGACTTTGTATTAACAAATGTGTTACAGCTGTAATCCAATGAATTCCAGTCCAAATATTTATTTATTTATCTGAAATTTATGTTCAGATACCAATGTCTGGGCCATCTAAACCTTGAAGCACAACATCGTTTATATTCTTTTAAAAAATCAGATATTGGACTGATATGTGCCCTCAGCTTACAGCTGGCCATGACGGGATCTACAGTTTGACAGTTTCACACCGAGGGGAGGATACTCTGCTCCAAATAGAATAGAATAGAATAGAATAGAATAGAATAGAATAGAATAGAATAGAATAGAATAGAATAGAATAGAATAGTTGGAAGGGACCTTGGAGGTCTTCTAGTCCAACCCCCTGCTTAGGCAAGAAACCCTATAGCCATGATGGTGAACCTGTACCACAGGTGGCACGCATACCCATATCGGTGGGCACATGAGCTCAGCTCCAGCATGTGCCAGCTGATTTTCGGGTCTTCTCGGCCCACTGGAAGTAGGGAAACAGGCTGCTTCCTGCCTCTGGAGGGCCTCAGGGGGTGGTGGGGAAGGCCCATTTTTCTCTCTCCCCAACCTCCAGAACCTTTCTAGGAGTTTGAGGAAGGTGAAAACGGCCTTCCCCACGCCCTCTGGAGGCCCTCCAGAGGCCGGAAACAGCCCATTCGCCACCTTACAGTGGGACCGGAAGTTGGCAAACGGGTCGTTTCCGGCCTCCGGGGGAGTGGGGTAGGCCATTTTCACCCTCCCCAAGCTCCTAGAAAGGCTCTGGAGCCTGGAGAGAGAGAGAAACAGGCCTACCAGGTCCACAGTGCCATCGCATGTCAGGAGCGGTGGGTCATGGGGGGTTGTGGGGTCGGGGTGCAGAGAATTATGGGTGTGGGCACGTGTGCACGCGCCCTCCCTCCCCCCCCCGCTCCTGGCACGCAATGGCAAAAAGGTTAGCCATCACTGCCCTATAGCATTTCAGACATATGGTTATCCAATCTCTTCTTAAAAGCTTCCAGTGTAGGAGCATTTACAACTTCTGGAGGCAAGTTCTTCCACTGATCAATTGTTCTAACTGTCAGGAAATTTCTCCTTAGTTCTAAATTGCTTCTCTCCTTGATGAGTTTCCACCCATTGCTTCTTGTCCTACCCTCAGGTGCTTTGGAGAACAGCTTGACTCCCTCTTCTTTGTGGCAGCCCCTGAGATAGTGGAACACTGCTATCATGTCACCCCTAGTCCTTCTTTTAATTAAACTAGACGTACTCAGTTCCTGCAACCGTTCTTCGTATGTTTTAGCCTCCAGTCCCCTAATCATCTTGGTTGCTCTTCTCTGCACTCTTTCTAGTGTCTCAACATCTTTTTTACATCGTGGCGACCAAAATTGGATGCCATATTCCAAGTGTGGCCTTACAAAGGCCTTATAAAGTGGTATTAGCACTTCACGTGATCTTGATTCTATCCCTCAGTTTATGCAGCCTAGAACTGTGTTGGCTTTTTTAGCAGCTGCAGCACACGGCTAGATACACAGAGTTGTGCAAGTGCCAGTGGGGGTTTCCTGGATTTGGGGAAGGGCAGCATGTCTCAATAGGAGTGAGTTGTTCATAATTTTTCTGTAATCTCTCACTGGTGCTATCAAACGTCTGGATCTGCAGAGCTTCAATTGTGTGTGTGTGTGTGTTTTAAATGAAAGTAAGTAAGAACCACCCTCAGGTTTGCCCCGAAACGTATCTAAGCAGTCAGCGGATACTTGTGAAGTGCCGTGGAGTTACACACCACTGTCTTAAGAAAGTGAAACAAGTTGTCAAAGGCCTGTAATGTTTTCCATTTGTCTTGCTCAGGAGTCACCAATTCATGGCTCTGGAGCAGCATGTGGCTCTTTCACCCCTCTGCTGCGGCTCCCTGTCGCTCAAAATATGTGTCATAACCGCCAATGTGCGACACCTGCCGGCACGCGATTTATTGAGCTTTTCCACCCCGGTAGGCCAACCATGGATAAATCCAAGAAAAGAAAAGTTTCAGAAGAAAACAGAACATTTAATTCAACTACATATGCTAGTTTTGAGGCTGTTCAAGAAATAGTCAGGCACGGGAAGGGTTTTGTGGCTCCCGGTGTTTTCTTTTCTGTGGGAAACGGGTCCAAATGGCTCTTTGAGTGTTTAAGATTCCCGACCCTTGGTCTAGCTCCTAAAAATCCCGTGTCATTGCTGATCTGCTCTGCTGCTCTTCCCTCTCTCCTCGTCCTCGTCCTCCTCCTTCATCTCCGTTCAGAATGCAAGGAAGAATGTCCAATGCAATGCCGATGTATTCAATAAGTGCTACTTATTATCTCCTAAAAGACAAAGAATTGGAAATTGGTGTGACATAGACAAACATGATTATGTGATTTACATATTAAAGTACCCCTGGGGTTTTGATTTGCATATGAAAGGATCCCAGAGCATGAAACAAAGGATTAGAAAGCATGACAAGAGTGTTATTAGCAGAGAACATACTTTGTCCTCCAGACCAACCTTTCAAACATTCGGGAATATATTTATCATTCACAGGTCTATCAGTCTGAGCGGGCTTTCCTTTCACCAAAACATAGGAAGCAGGGGTGGGGAAAGGGCTTCTTTTTTTTAAACTTAAAAGGCGTTAAGTAAATTTTTTATGACTTTAAGAATAGATATTCATGAGGCTTCCAATAACTTTAGGTGTGCCTTTTTAAAATGCAGCACCTGGCTGAGCTGGCCATAAAAGTACATTCAAGCTCCTTTGTCAAGTGCAAGGCAACATTTCTCTGAAGTTTGGACTTTTTCTTTTTTTTTTTTTTCTGGAATCATAGCAACAGGCTGTCTTTGGCCCATTCCGTTGTTCGAATGAAAGGACGTCTGTTGTTATGGGAAATATGAATATATTTCATTATGCAGCAAAGGCCCGGGAGACAACTCAAGGGAGACACCTCCTGAAATAAACAGTCCGATTATGGAAGATAGAAAGACTGAGCGATTCAGACTGGATTTCATTGTTGCTAGTCGTGAAGTGGTGTCTGACCCATCGTGACCCCATGGACTACATTCCTTCAGGCTTTCCTGTCCTCTACCATCCCCCGGAGTCCATTTAAGCTCACGCCGACTGCTTCAGTGGCTCCATCCAGCCACCTCATTCTCTGTCATCCCCTTCTTCTTTTGCCCTCAATCGTTCCCAGCATTAGGGTCTTCTCCAATGAGTCCTTCCTTTTCATTAGATGGCCAAAGTATTTGAGTTTCATCTTCAGGATCTGGACTTCTAAAGAGCAATCAGTCAGAGTTGATCTCCTCTAGGACTGACCGGTTTGATCGTCTTGCAGTCCAAGGGACTCTCAGGAGTCTTCTCCAGCACCAGAGTTCAAAGCAGGGGTGAAATCCAGCAGGTTCTGACAGGTTCTGGAGAACCGGTAGTGGAAATTTTGAGTAGTTCGGAGAACTGGCAAATACCACCTCTGGCTGGCCCCAGAGTGGGGTGAGAATGGGGATTTTGCAATATCCTTCCCTCAGGAGTGGGGAGGGAATGGGGATTTTGCAGTATCCTTCCCCTGCCACGCCCACAGGACCGGTAGTAAAAAAATTTGGATTTCACCACTGGTTCAAAGGTCTCAATTCTTTGATGTTCAGCCTTCCTTATGGTCCAACTTTCACAGCCATACATTGCAACTGGGAACACTATAGACTGGATTTAGATAAGTGTAAATAAATAGATCTGCTTAGAATAACGATGCCAGGTGTCATTTAGCGTCAAGCTAAAGTCCATCAAGATATGGAAAATGGAAGGAGAAGAAAGCCAGGATTTTATTTACGGAGGGGATAAGAAAGACTGGAATTCTTCTATTGATAGAGCGCGATCAAGTGATTAATGAACTTTTAAGCTTTCATCTTGCAATAAAGGCATTGGACTAGGCTAGACTTAGTTTTCTGACAAATTCCAGTTGGCGACCAGCTAAGGAACTGAAATTAGTTGCTGGGGGGGGGGGGCTTGTTCTGCCACTATTAAAACACTTTTGAGAACAGTTCAAAGTGAGCCAAGAGCTATTTCTTAATGGTGTCCTAGACGGCCAATCTCCTAAATTATTACACAACTCTGTGCCTTTGAAAAATCTACTTGTCTCAGAGTGTTTTTTTTCTACTTATAGCTGTAAATATTGCTACCAATCTGCCTTCCCATGGAGGACCTGTATACTGCACGAGCCAGAAAGAGGGCTGTGAAAATATCTACAGATCCCTCGCATCCCGGACATAAACAGTTTCAACTCCTACCCTCAAAACGACGCTATAGAGCACTGCACATCAGAACAACTAGACACAAGAACAGTTTTTTCCCCATGCCATCACTCTGCTAACAAATAACTCCCACAACACCGTCAAACTACCTAAAAAGGCAGTATTACCATCATTATTCTCATCTACCCTATTCCCTACCTCCTTATCTTCTTATGACTATAACTTTGTGGTTTATCACTATTGTTGTATGTACATTGAGAGCTTACGCACCGGAAACAAATTCCTTGTGTGTCTAATCACACTTGGACGATAAAGTATTCTATTCTATTCTATTCTATTCTATTCTATTCTATTCTATTCTATTCTATTCTATTCTATCCTATTCTATTCTATTCTATCCTCTATTCTGTTCTGTTCTGTTCTGTTCTGTTCTATCCTATCCTATCCCATCCCATCCCATCCCATCCCATCCCATCCCATCCCATCCCATCCCATCCCATCCCATCCCATCCCATCCCATCCCATCTTCTATTCTATTCTATTCTATTCTATTCTATTCTATTCTATTCTATTCTATTCTATTCTATTCTATTCTATTCTATTCTATTCTATTCTATCCTCTATTCTATCCTCTATTCTGTTCTGTTCTATTCTATCCTATCCTATCCTATCCTATCCTATCCTATCCTATCCATCCTATCCCATCCCATCCCATCCCATCCCATCCCATCTTCTCTTCTATTCTATCCTATCCTATCCTATCGTATCCTATCCTATCCTATCCTATCCTATCCTATCCATCCCATCCCATCCCATCCCATCCCATCCAATATTCTATTCTATTGTATTCTATTCTATTCTATCCTATCCTATCCTATCCTATCCATCCCATCCCATCCCATCCCATCCCATCCCATCCCATCCCATCCCATCCCATCTTCTCTTCTCTTCTCTTCTATCCTATCCTATCCTATCCTATCCTATCCTATCCTATCCATCCCATCCCATCCCATCCCATCCCATCCCATCCCATCCCATCCAATATTCTATTCTATTGTATTCTATTCTATTCTATCCTATCCTATCCTATCCTATCCTATCCTATCCTATCCTATCCTATCCTATCCTATCCTAGACTCAGATTTCAGTCCTCACCGAGGGCACAGAAGTCAGTTCCTCCCAACCTTCAATTAAGTTTATATCTATTTACAACCTGCAGTGGACTAGCATGGTAGATTCAATCAGAGTAGAGCAGGAATGGATCTTGAAGCTCTTCTACTCCAACCCCCTTCTCAAGCGGGAGATCTTATATCCATCCATTGCTTCTTGTTCTGCCCTCAGGTGCTTTGGAAATTAGGTTGACCTCCTCTTCTTTGTGGCAGCTGCTCAGATATTGGAAGACTGCTACCATGTCACCTCTAGATTAGCCATACCCAATTCCTGCAACTGGTCTTCATATGTTTTAGTCTCCAGGCCTTTAATCATCTTAGTTGCTCTTCTTGGCACTTTTTCCAAAGTGCAAGAGCCGAGGTGGCTCAGTGGTTAGAGTGCAGTACTGCAGCTACTTCAGCTGACTGCTAGTTCAGCAGATCAACGGATCAAATCTCACCGGCTCAAGGTTGACTCAGCCTTCCATCCTTCTGAGGTGGGTAAAATGAGGACCCAGATTGTTGGGGGCAATATGCTATTAGTATACTGTTGATTGTTGTAAGCCGCCCAGAGTCCTCGGAGAGTGGGCGGCATAGAAATATGATTAATAAAAATAATAATAATAATAATAATAATAATAATAATAATAATAATAAGTCTCAACATCTTTTTTGAAATGTGGTGACCAAAACATGCCAGGTGTGGTCTTACTGAAGATTTATAAAGCGGTACTAATACATCATTATGATTGTGGGCCACTGTTTTAAATGAAGACACCTTCATCCTGAAATGGATTATAGGCTAACTATTATTGTGTCGGTATAGGCTTTAACCATGTTTTAATCCTATTACACCATTTTTCTTTTAGTTCTGAATCTGAGATGGTGCTGTTTTTCATTATCTTATTGTTGATGTACTATTGATTTCAGCAATATTTTACCTTGATAAATGGACACACACTGTGGGGTATGAATCGATCAGATTTTTTTTTCTATAAATTGAGCTGCACGATCAGCAATTTGAGCTTCTACAAAGAAGACACTGAAACAGTCCAGGAAATTCCAGAGAACAATTCTGAAATGTGAAGTTTTGGGCAGGTTCATAGGATCATAAGTCGCTCAAAATGCAACATAACTTGCTAGAGTTTCTTCCAGTGTTTTCTTCAACTAAAATATACATCAAAATTAAACCACCTCTGATTGTATTCTTTTAGTTTTACTTCCACTCTTATAATTTCATTACTTTATAATGCACACACACCAGTGGTGGGTTTCAAAAAATTTTTACTACCAGTTCTGTGGGTGTGGCTTGGTGGGCGTGGCATGACTTGGTGGGCATGGCAGGCGAAGGATACTGTAAAATCTCCATTCCGTCCCCAATCCAGGTGAAGGATACTACAAAATCCCCATTTCCTCTCGATCAGCTGGGACTTGGGAGGCAGAGAATAGATGGGGGTAGTTCGGTTCTCCGAACTACTCAAAATTTCCGCTACTGGTTCTCCAGAACTGGTCAGAACCTGCTGAAACCCACCTCTGACACACACGAACAAACACAACATGGTTCCTAATTCCCACTTAAAGATGGATTTTAAGCTTAACTAAACATTATGGGATGTATCTCAGAATTATATACTGTAGATGTATTGAAAAAAATATGGATGCTCAATGAATATGGAGATTCTCAGTCATCCAGATCATGGTTGTCCCTAAGGTGATGGAGAACCATCATCTTTGGGACAATATAGTGGACCAAAAATGGCAACTGGACAATCTTTGTTTTTGCTTGAAGACGTTTTGTGTCTCATCCAAGAAGCTTCTTCAGTTCTGACTGAAAACCCTAATCCTTCTTGGAACTGTTGAAAGGACTGTGTTGTAGGCTGGAGATAGATGATGTCGTATCCCTCTCCCTCTGTTGTTCAATTTTGACATAGAAAGAGAGGTCAAAGAGGCAACAGTTCAACAGTTCCAAAAAGGTTCCACATCTATTTGCGCTACTCAGGTGACCCTGAAGACATAGATAAACATCCAGGTGGCCTCAAAAATTCTCTAAAAGAATACAAATGACCAACTATCTGCAAGGAATATAAATCCTTCCATTCCCCACCATCCAGTCCGAGCTGAAGAAGCTTCCTAGATGAGAAGCGAAAGGTCTTCAAAAAAACCCCCAGAAAGTCCAGTTGCCTCTTGAAAAAGCACCTTTATTTTTATTTTTATTTTTTTTTATTTGATTTATATGCCGCCCTTCTCCGGAGACTCAGGGCGGCTTACAGTGCGTTAAGCAAAAGCCTTCATACTTTTGTAAATTTATACAAAGTCAGCTTATTGCTCCCACAAACTGGGTCCTCAATTTACCTACCTTAGAAAGGATGGAAGGCTGAGTCAACCTTGAGCCTGGGGAGATTCGAATTTACTTTAATTGCAGACAGCTGGTCTTAAATTACAGTGCTTCTGTCTGTTGAGCTAAACCAGGCTCTTTGCGACACATACACACACATACACATGCATGTACTGTACACAATACAATACAATACAATACAATACAATACAATACAATACAATACAATACAATACAATTGAGTATATAATATAATACAGTTGAGCGAGTCCAGAGATATTTCACGAGAAGAGTCCTCCACTCCTCTGCTCGCAACAGAATACTGGATGCCACCAGGCTGGAAATTTTGTGCTTAGACAGCTTAGAACTTCGCTGCCTTCAGTCTGACCTAAGCTTAGCACGTAAAATTATCTGCCACAATGTCCTACCTGTCAATGACTACTTCAGCTTCAACCACAACAATACATGAGCACACAATAGTTACAAATGTAAGGTAAACCGCTCCAAACTCAATTGCAGAAAATACGACTTCAGCAATAGAGTGGTCAATGCCTGGAATGCACTACCTGATTCTGTGGTTTTTTCCCCAAACCCCCAAAACTTTAACCTTAAACTGTCTACTGTTGACCTCACCCCATTCCTAAGAGGTTTGTAAGGGGCACGGGTAAGCGCACCAGCGTGCCTACCATCTCTGTCCTAATGTCCCCATTTATTTGTATCCTTATCCTGTCTTCATAATCATATTTATATTTATATCTGTTATCTTATACAGTACATGCTTGACAAATAAATAAAATAAATAAATAAAATAAAGAATATATATATATGTGTGTCTCTGTGTGTGTATATGTATGCATGTATGTATATGTATGTGTGTATGTATGTATGTATATGTGTATATATGTATACACACACACACACACACACACACCTAAACACGTCAGGTCAAATTCTCAGTACACACAAACCCAAAATGGTTCCTAATTCCCACTTAAAGATGGATTTTAAACTTAACTAAATATCGTGGGATATATCTCAGAATTACATATTGTAGATGTATTAAAAAAAATATGGATGCTCAATGAATATGGAGATTCTCAGTCATCCAGATCATGGTATGGCAACTAGACAACCTTTGTTTTTGGCTTGAAGACATTTTTTGCCTCATCCAAGAAGCTTCTTCAGTTCTGACTGAATGGTGGGGAAAAGAAGGATTTATATTCTTTGCAGTCATCTGGTCATTAGTACTCTTTCTGAGAGTTATGGAAGCCACTTATTTATACCCTCAAGCTCACCTGAATAGTGCAAATAAATGTGGAACCTCCTTGGAACTGCTAAAAGGACTTTGTTGGATGCCAAACCTTTTTATGTAGGAATACCTGTTTAAGATGGGTGGGTTGTGTACGTTTTCCAAACAAATAAATAAATCAACACACAAACACACACGCCGGCGGCCTGCTTCGAGAAAACTCGCATTCACTCTCACCATTGTGCCCTTGTTGGGTCTGTTTTATTTATTTTTGCTTTCTCTCTCTTTTTTTTTTAATGTCTCCTCTTGGGTGCTCTATATAGACCCACTTCTCTCAGACGAAGTTGGCAATCCCAAGACATAAATTAATTTTAGATGCACCTTTTTATACTCGGAGGCAGTGAAAGCAACGTACACTATTTGTTTTGGTTGCCATGGAGATAATTGAGTTCCTGCAGTGGCAACTTGTTTGGGGTATTAAAAAGGTATTGGTCTGGGCGTTTCTTAATTTTCATGTGGTGAAGAAAAGTGAACTTGTCAACAAATCGTCCCTCCCCACCCCCACCCACCCCAAAAAGAGAGAGAATGAAAAAAAAAATCCTGTTCCTTCCCTCTCCATAATATGTGACAGTTGCTTTATGGCCTCACAAACACTTCCTTTGTTTCCTGTAGCTTCTCCTATAGATTTGACTATACTAGCAAAACATAGCTAGCCAGACACCGCCTATTTATTATAATTCAGCTCGGCCTCCAGAATATTAACTAGCAGAGTTGAGAAGTAGCCACAGCCCTAATAAAAGACCAGATTGCCAAGACACAATAGAGTAAGGGAGCCAGATACCGTTTATCAGCACATCACATCAACTCACACCAGGGCTGCATCAATATTTCCGGGGCTTTAATATTTGGTTCAAAATTAGCACATTGGGGCTGAACAAAATACCAGTAACGACAGCAACCCAACATTAAATTGTCAAGCTCCTTCAAAATGGCTTGTTTTTCTTCCTCGTCTTATTTCCCTTTCTCTTCCTTGCCATTAGCGCCACTTTTCTCTAACTTTCTGACTCGTTGTGACAACAGGCATGGACATCCATAGTTTGCCAAGCCACGCAGCTGGGCAAGATGGAGGAAGCATGAACTCCACAAATGTCAGTGAAGGATCTTGAATGCTAAATCTGGAGTAAAACCTTGGAAACTATAAGAGGAATTTCCCATCCATAGCGCAACTGAGCGCATTAGGTCCCATAATTATTTCGAATGCTTCAATTGTGGTTTCTTCACCTTGCCCCTGCCAATTGACTCAACCATCATCTCAACTCTGCTAGATAATGTTCTGGAGGCCGAACTGATTGTTTCTATTTACTCTCCTTTCCATCCTTTCCCAACCTCTGGACAACTTCTCACATAACTTCTTGTGATTTTGGATTCTATTCTGTCATGTCTATTCTAATTACTGTATTTTTCAGACTATAAGACACACCGGAGTATAAGATGCACTAAGATTTCTAAGAGGTAAGCAAGAAAAAAATGTTTCTGCCCTCCCTGGCTCCCAGGAACACTCTGCAGGCCTCCCAAACCCTCTGTGTGCCCCGTTTTTGTGAAAAACGGGCACATTTTTGGCCTCCCAAACCCCTTACGCATCACGTTTTTGCCCTCCCCAGCCCCCAGGAGCACTCTGCAGGCCACCCAAATCCTCTGCACATCCCATTTTTGTGAAAAATGGGCCTGTTTTTGGAGAAAACGGGATGTGTGGGGCAGAGTTTCGGGAGGCCAAAAATGTCTGTATTCGGTGTATAAGATGCACCAACATTTCCACCCTCTTTTAGGGGGGAAAAAAGTGTGTCTTATACTCCGAAAAGTATGGTATATATCTTTATGTGGTATTTCATGTAAGGCTCTAATTTATTAAGTCAACTTTTCTGAGCTATTTGGAGTTCTGTTTGTGCTAAATAGATTGGGTCTTGCCCAGTGGTGGATGTAACAACCAGTTCGCTTCGTGCACACTTCACACATGCGCCAAACTGGCGATCCATGCACGCGCAGTACATTTGAAAACAGCACCTTCTACTGCAGCTCCAGTGAATAAAACAGCTGAGGTGTGGCAATCCGTGCTGCTGCGCCAATCAGCTGGCCTTCCCACAAAGAAAATAAAGGTAGGTATAGCAGAGGGGCGGGCGGGTGGACTCAGCTGATTGTTGGAGCGAACCGGTTCGCTCTCAGATGATCATCAGAGCTACCGGTACACCTGAACCGGTCCGAACCAGCAGAATCCCACTCTTTGTCTTGCCCAGCTAGTATTTGGTGGACAAACCCAACTTGCTGTGCGAGAGATAGGCCACCTCTGTCACCAAAGCTACAAGGGGAAAGTCACAGCTTGAGCCCAAAACAAAAAGAAGGCTATGTGCAAATGGCTCAGGTAGACACTTCACTAATTCGCATTGAATAAGGGTGTGTCACCAAAGCTACAAGGGGAAAGTCACAGCTTGAGGAGCAAAGTGTCAGCCCTGGAGCCATATTCTCCTGGCACCTCCAGGGCTGCCACAGCGGAGATGAATCGAGGTGTGGGAATCGGAGGGGGGAGGTAGAGATAGCTGGGGATTGTAGCCAAAATAAAAATTCTTTCCTCTGAGAACCAAGGACTTTCCTACCAGGTGTGAGGAGGTGGGATCTGAGACCAAGTGACCCTTGGACTGTAACCTGATTGGACCATGTGATGGACTGAATGGGCAGGGAAAGAAAAACTACTTTTAACTAAGGGAAAACCTGACCTTAAACCCCTGTCGGTTTTTTTTTTTAATTTTGATTTATATGCCGCCCTTCTCCGGAGACTCAGGGCGGCTTACAATGCATTAAGCAATAGCCTTCATACTTTTGTATATTTATACAGAGTCAGCTTATTGCCCCCACAACTGGGTCCTCAATTTACCTACCTTAGAAAGGATGGAAGGCTGAGTCAACCTTGAGCCTGGTGAGATTCGAACTTACAGTAATTGCAGACAGCTGGTGTTAATCACAATGCTATCAGTCTGCTGAGCCACCAGGCCCTGGAAAGCCACCAGGTTTTCCCCAGATATACCAATATGACATGCCTAATAAATCTATAATTTGAGAAATATTCCTGCCTTGGAGTTTTGATTCCGTTGGGTGTGTTACTTGGAACTATGTGCAAATGGCTCAGTAGACACTTTGCCAATCCACATAAATAAGAGTGAGAGAGAGAATAAAGAACAGTCAAACTTGAAATATTTTGTGACTGTACCCAATAAAAGTAGCTCTAACCTTCTTATGAAGTTGAGTTCTTGGTTATGGTCTACAGATAGTAGGGCTGACATCAATCTTGCAAGTCTGAATGTACTTAACTTAATCCCATAAAGTTGACTCAACCTTCCATCCTTCTGAGGTCACTAAAATAAGGACCCAGATTGTTGGGGGCAATTTGCTGTAAACCACTTAGAGAGGTCTTTAAAGCACTGTGAAGCAGTATATAAGTCCAAGTGCTATTGCTCAGAGCCTTAAATATGAGACGGGAGGTTACTTCAATTGTTATAATTGTTGGAAGAAATATCCATCTGGTTCAGTTCCAAGCGGGGAGAAAGACTCTGGAAACATGGAGGCTGATTGGAAAGATGGTTTAATGGAGCAGAACCATCAAGTACGTGGTCCTGGTGCAGTTGAACACATGGAGTGGAGAGTGAGGGTTATTTATACCCTCTCTTGGGCCTTGCCCTTGGGCTTCCTGTTTCTGTAGCAAGAAATGTATTCTATTGGCTGTAGGGGCCAGGGCTAATTTTGTAGGTTGTCTAAGTCAAGCTTGGTTGAAGCTCTTGGGCTGATGCAATGAAGGGGCTTGTTGTGCAGTTCCTATTGTGGCTGAATGGCTTTGCCCTGAAGGATAATCCCATCACCCTGGAGCTGGAGGTCTTTTGTCTTGTAGATAGGCTGGCCCAGTCTTTCTTAATGGGCACTAAATATCTGCTGGTGGCAGATATTCTGCCGGTTCAGACTGGTTCGGGCATACCGGTAGCTCCGACGATCAGCTGAGAGTGGACAGGTTCACTCCAATGATCAGCTGGGCCCGCCCACTTACCCCTGCACTATACCTACCTTTATTTCCTTTGTTTGAAGCCCAGCTGATTGGTGTGGCACTGGGGATTGCCACGCCTCAGCTGTTTTATTCACTGAGCTGCAGTAGAAGGTTCTGTTTTCAAATGTACTGTGCATGCACGGATCTCTTGTTTGGCAAAGCACGCGCAACGGTTGTTACACCGGTTGAATCCCACAACTGGCTGGGGGAAGGGAGCTGCTTTCTGTCTTTAAAACATGTTTCTTCTTTTATCATCCAGGGAAAAATAATATTCTGCCTTTTTAAATATTTCTCAAAATATTTCCTTCTTCTAGGAGGGGTGACTTCCCTCCTGATAAATAAACAATAACCAGCATCAAATTATTATTACAACACCCCCTTTGTAAGATCACAACTTATGCTTCGTTTTGCTTTGCAAAAGAACCAGCGAGAATCAAGAGTGAATGATATTTCCAGCCTTAGATATATATATATATATATATTTCTCGGCCATGCCAGAAACTCCGTGAAAGAATGGTAGGGAGTCCATTTTGCCTTACAGAATTCTTGCTATTTCTTCCTTAAGTGGCAAACCCTGCTCAGCACAGAAAAGATGAGGGGGGAAAAAGTAAAAATATAAAAAAATCAATACTACAAATGGAAATCTTTAAGAGCGAGTCATACTGAGACAAAAACCCTGAAAATCTCCCTCAGTACTTTTTAGTGTGCTACACAAAATCAATTGGCAACGATCCTAAGGTTGAACTAGTCTCACCCCTTCTGACAGCCAAAGGAAGAAAAGAGAGAGGGAAGGAAGGGTGTTTGTGTTTTCGGTGTGGTTTAATGTGTTTCTGAGCTACAAGTAGACGTAAAATCACTTTTTGGGAGTGATTTCAGTCCAGCCCCCTCTCTAAATGAAGGTTATGGCCTGGCGGATTTCCTGCAATTGAGGTCCTCAGCTGCAGAGGAAATTGAGGTGGATGCATGACAAGCACTCAAATGATACTTTACTTTCTTGCAACACACCTGTCCTCCTACCTGATTCAAACTCCCCCCCCCATTTATCTAATAGCCGTGGGGATCCGGTGTATCTAGCCACCTGATCTTTTCCATGTCTGCACGTTATAATCCTGCCACAGATCCAAATTTTGGAAAACTGTTATGGATTGATAACATCAAAGACTGATTTTGAGGGTGGAGAGAGAGAGGGAGGGAGGGAGAAGGAGAAGAAGCAGAAGGAGAAGGAGGAGAAGGAGAAGGAGAAGGAGAAGGAGAAGCAGGAGGAGGAGGAGCAGGAAAATGGGATGGAGAAGGAGAAGGAGGAGAAGGAGAAGGAAGAGACTGAGAAGGTGAAGGAAAAGGAGAAGGAGAAGGAGAAGGAAAAGAAGGAGAAGGAGGGGAAGAGGGAAGGAGAAAGAGAAGGAGAATGAAAAGAAGGAGGAGCAGGAGGAGGAGCAGGAGCAGGAAAATGGGATAGAGAAGGAGAGGGAGGAGAAGGAGAAGGAGAAAGAGAATGAAAAGGAGGAGGAGGAGGAGGAGCAGGAAAATGGGATGGAGAAGGAGAAGGAGGAGAAGGAGGAGGAGTCCTCCAAGGGTTTTGGGACTTGCAGAATTCTTGATAAAAATATGAAAGTTGCCTGCCTTCTCTCCCATACTACCTACATATCAAGCTTTCTTTCTTCCTCTATCTAGTCTACAGTTCTGGGATTCTGCGGAATTTCACATTGACCCTATATAACCTGTAAGCCCAGATGGTCGCTGTGAAGGAAACTATACAATCAAATCTGAGTTTGCTGCTGCTGGTTTTATGGGCCATGTTTGCCTCTTTCTGCAACAATGAAGACCTGGCTTCTTTTGAGATGGTTTTCTCACCTTCCCGAAAATAATTCAACCTGTGGATCTAGACTTCCCTGAAGGTCTCCCATTTAAGTATAACCAACTCTGACTTTGCTTAGCTTCCCAGTGCAAACAAGGTCATCCAGATTCTTCCACCTAGCGAGACAAACATAGATAGTATTACTTTAAAATAGCACCTCTCCTTGCTTCATGATATATGTGAGAGGAGCCATATATTCCTGTTGTATATCTACTAAGGCTCTGTGCAAAATCTGGACAGTGCTCCTGTGTAGTTGTGAGTGGGAAGCTTAGAGAACTTCAGTTTCCCATACCAGCCTCTGGAGAAGGACAATGACTAGCATGGAGCTCAATAACAGAGGTCAAAAGCCCGCTAAGCAAAATCCAAGGCATTTCTAATATCTGTCTTTACTGGGTGTGTGCAATGAATGAGTTCATCTTAATACTGAGAGGAGCCCATCCTGAATAAAAAGCCTCCCTCCTCACCGATCTACAAAACTTCCAGCTCACGTACCAGCTTACAACCCTTGTTTGTAAACCGTAGTATCTTGAGTGTTTTTCCGTGAGACTGGTCTATCGAGGCAACCTGGTCTACCAAAACATGGGACAGCATACAGCTTCCGTCTTTTAGTCCCCCCCCCCAAAAAAAACCACTTAATCTCTCTCCTGGTGTAGCCGACAAAGCAAGGAGAACCCGTGGCTTAGAGGTTAATACATCTACCTAATTTGCAAGTAGCCCAGGTTCAAATCCCAATAGGGTATGGCTAGCTGATGAGAGCTAAATAGCTTGAAGTCATCTCCCTTTAGTCATCTAGTCATTTAGTCATCTCCAGTTAGTCATGCCGGCCACATGACCATAGAGACGTCTTCGGAGAGCGCTGGTTCTTCAGCTTTGAAACGGAGATGAGTACCACCCCCTAGAGTTGGGAACGACTAGCACATATGTGCGAGGGGAACCTTTACCTTTTAGTCTCCCTTTATTTCTTTGTTGGTAAAATAAAAATTCAACATAGTGCCTTGACTTATAACCATGATGGGCACCAAATTTCTATAGGTTGAGCACCTCTTCTTTGTGGTAGCCCCTTAGATATTGGAAGACTGCTATCATGTCACCCCTAGTCCTTCTTTTCATTAAGCTAGACATACCCAGTTCCTGCAACCGTTCTTCATACGTTTTAGCCTCCAGTCCCCTAATCATCTTGGTTGCTCTTCTCTGCACTCTTTCTAGAGTCTCAACATCTTTTTTTTTTTAAATATTGTGGTGACCAAAACTGGATATAGTATTCCAAGTGTGAACTATTCATACTGAAAATGCAGAAGACCCAAAGGTCAATCCGACTGATCTGGTTCTGTGATCTTGCTCCATTCTTGGTGCCTTGGCTTAGTAGTTTAAAGCCTCATAGCTTTGACAGATGCTTCCCCTTCTGTATTTTTCCCCCTATTTCAGAGGATGATCTTGAAAACAGATATGTGGAGACTGTTAGTAAAACGTGAGCTTAGATTGGGAAAACAAGAAAGTGAGAGAAAGGAAGGAAGGAAGGAAGGAAGGAAGGAAGGAAGGAAGGAAGGAAGGAAGGAAGGAAGGAAGGAAGGAAGGAAGGAAGGAAGGAAGGAAGGAAGGAAAGTCTACCCTGCTTTGGCTTGTTTTACTGAAGAAGGAGAGAAATGCGGTCAGACTTTCAAGATTCTGCTATAACAGACTCCATCAATAAAGTTCTAGTGTTTTGCATGATATCTATTTCCTGACACCTATAGAAAGTTATAGCAAGTGATAATTGTTTCCCCCCCCCCACCTCCTTGTGGTTTGGATTATTCCTTTTTCTCCATTCCTTTGAGGCTTTCTGAATGCAATTGCCGGATCTGTCAAGGTTTTTCTTTGCCTGCCCATTGGTCTCATGGTGAAGGCACATGGGCTTTATGGCAGGGGTGAAATGCTACCAGTTCGGGCCAGTTCGCCCGAACCGGTAGTAAAAAATTGCTTAAAAAAGTTTTAAAAAAAAAAAGGTTCCGACGATCGCAGGCACAGCTGATTGTCACAGCTGATCATCGGAACTTTTAAAAAACTTTTTTTAGTTAAAAAATGCTAAAAAGGTAAACAAAAAAGTTGGCCACGCCCACCCAGTCACATGACACCCCCACCACCAAGCCACACCCACAGAACCGGTAGGGAAAATTTTTGAATTTCACCACTGCTTTACGGTCAGAATCAGAATAGAGCTGGAAGGGACATTGGAAGTCTTCTAGAGACGCCGTGGTGCAGTGGTTAGAGTGCAGTACTGCAGACTACTGCTGATCACCGGCTGCCAGCAGTTTGGCAGTTCAAATCTCATCAGGCTCAAGGTTGACTTAGCCTTCCATCTTTCCGAGGTGGGTAAAATGAGGACCCAGACTGTTGGGGGCAATAAGCTGACTCTCTAAACCACTTAGAGAAAGCTATAAAGCATTGTGAAGCGGTATATAAGTCTAAGTGCTATTGCTATTGCTAATCCAGACCCCTGCTCAAGCAGGAGGTCCTCTACCATTTCAGACCAGTGACTGTCCAGTCTCTTCTTGAAAACCTCCAGTGGTGAAGCACCCACAACTTCTAAAGGCAAACTGTTCTACTGGTTAATTGTCCTCACTTTTACAAAGTTTCTCCTTAATTCCAGGTTGCTTCTCTCCTTGATTAGTTTCCACTCATTGCTTCTTGTCCTGCCTTCTGGTGCTTTGGAAAATAAGTTGACCCCTTCTTCTTTGTGGCAGCCCCTCAAATACTGGAATACTGCTATCATTTCACCCCTAGTTCTTCTTTTCTCTAGACTAGCCAAACCCAAATCTTGCAACCATTTTTCATATGTTTTAGTCTCCAGGGCTTTAATCATCTTAACTGCTCTACTCTGCACTTTTTCCAAACTCTCAACATCTTTTTTGTAATGGGGTGATCAAAACTGGATGCAATATTCCAGGTGTGTGGCCTTACCATGGCTTTATAAAGCGGTACTAATACTTCACGTGATTTTGATTGTATGCCTCTGTTTATGCTGTTGTAGACAAAATAACGGACTGGGCAAGCTCTTCAATGCAGGAAAGAGTTTATTGCGCAAGGTTCAAACAGTCCAAAGACAAGAAAAGGGTCTGAACGCCGATGGCTTCTTCTGGCCAGGTATTTATACAGTTTAAAGGCAAAAGTATTACAGAGAGTGATGCATTTCACACGTAGAAGCTACCCTTTAATCTATCTCTAGGAAAGACATAACAGCCCTGTTCCCACAGGCTCAGGTTTTCAGCTCCAGAGCTCAAGACATAACAAAAGGAGATAAGAGGCTATAAGGAAGCAGCACCCCTTATCCAGGGATATGCATGACATTTGGGATGCAATAAACATTAAACAACAGAATGTATCTGTTTAGGGTCAGTTTGCCCTTTTACAATTCTGTACCTACGTCAAATACCGTTTGTCATCTCAGCACCTTGGCACGGGAGAGGCACTTCTGTCTTGACCAAAGATTTGGATTTCTAATATTTGAGTTTTATCCCAATATCGAATCTTAGCCTGGCTCAATACAATGGTCAGTGACTACATATTCTTATACTTGTGTCTCATATCTTAAGCATTATCCTGGTCAACTCCAGGAAGTGTTTCCCCTAATCTCATTTATACCTCCAAGCCTATATATTACCTGCCACCTAAGGGTAATTAGTGAGAGAAAACACTGACATTACTCCTGTAAAGGCCTTAACCTTCAGAATTACGGAAGTAAATGTCCATTTGAAGCTGACCTTAAATTAACCCTGGACATATAAAGCTTAAAGGCTAATTTCTGGACAGGATTTATTTCCGTTCAGACTAAACAAACCTACGGTACATTTCTATTTCTCAAGATTAAAACAAAAAACATGGAAATGTAAGTTTCGGAAATATTGTGAGATCTGCTTTCAAAATTTAATATCCTCCATGTACATTGCCTTCATTGATTGGGCAAGTTAATACAACTGGGCAAAGTTGCAAGAGAGAGGGGGAAGGGAGGGAGGGAGAGAGAGAGAGTGTGTGTGTGTGTGTGTGTGTGTGTGTGAGAGAGAGAGAGAGAGAGAGAGAGAGAGAGAGAGAGAGAGATTCAGTCATTTCAATAGATTTAGAGGTTAAAAATAATCAAATACTATCAACATACAAACATTCAAAAAAATTAATAATAACACCAGAATCCTCTGCCAAATCTCATCCAAAATTTATTACATGATGAAATCTGGAATAGGAAGATCTAATTTTCAAATTATGAACAGGTCACATTTCAAATAAGTTATTTCTGCTAAAAAAAAAAAACTCCAACACTTTCAGCCTCTTATTAGAGATTCTTAATATACATAATACCACTGAGATTCAATATTCTGGTCTTTCATAATGATTTCCACTAGATGAAACTGATATGCTGCCTCAACAGATTTCAATAAACAGAATTGTTTAAGTGGGGAAGAAAAAGAAGAGAAAGTTTCCCGTGTTCTGCATTATGCCACTAAATAGCTTGAAGTTAAGGGCTGCATTCCACTATATTGAGCTAAGCATTTCTAAAGTAGAATTTTAATATATAATCCGACATATTAGAATGTGAATCAGGACTAAAATATTATAATGTAATTTACAAGGTAAGAGGGAAAATAAAATGTATTGATGAAATCTCTATTTTCCTATCCTTTCCAGACTCTGCTTATTCTGCTGGCTGCTGCTAATTTAAAGTCAGTGAATGAAATATTTGCACCACAGAATTCCAATAAATTCATGACTTTTCATAAAGTCCTTTTATAAAATCATTTTGCAGCTGCACAAGAGTGTGTGCATGTGTGCATTTTGAAAAACAGATAGATCCCCCCCACCTCACCGAACCATATCTCAGAACACAACTCAATTCTAAAACCACTATGCCTGAACCTTAGTGGAATAAATAGGATATGGAGTTGTGGAGCAGCCTGAAAATTACAGAACACATCTTGCATGAAGACTGCCATCAATTGCAACAAATATTCATAATCTGGAGCCCCTAATGTGAAAGCATAATCATAACAGCTGGTACATACATACAAAGTGCAATGAAGCGACTGGCAAAGGAAATAGAGAAGATAGGTTTCTCCTGCTCCATCAGTCAGTTGCTGAAACATTATTTGGATGTTTGTTTTATCTTTCCTATCATGAATCTTCACAGATACTCTACCGGGGGGGGGGTGGAAATGCTGTGACTTTAGACTGCCTTCCACTTGGCTTTGAAGATGAACGAAGTTGGACGACAGGAAGCTACCGAAGGCTGAGATCCAATGCCCGCATTCTTAGAAATAAATAAAGTTGAATGCAATAAGATGTCTTAGAATAAGACTGTACTTCTTTAGCTACACGGACGAGCAGAGAGAACCTGATTGGTGAGGTCAATCATGGAAATAAAAATTAAGAAATTAAACTTTCACTAAGGAAGGCTTGCAGGGAAAAAACAGTGTGAAAGAAGAATAGCTAATGGTATTGTTGTAAAGTAGATTCATGAGCTGTGGTTGCGCAGTGGTTAGAATGCAGTATTGCAGGCTAATTCTGCTGACTGCCGGCAGTTCGATGATCACCGGCTCAAGGTTGACTCAGCCTTCCATCCTTCCGAGGTCGGTAAAAATGAGGACCCATTGAATGGTTGCAGAAACCGGGCATGGCTAGTCTAGTGAAGAGAAGGACCAGGGGAGACATGATAGCAGCCTTCCAATATTTGAGGGGCTGCCAAAAAGAGGAGGGGGGGATCAAACTATTTTCCAAAGCACCTGAAGGCCAGACAAGGAATAATGGATGGAAACTGAACAAGGGGAGATTCAACCTGGAAATAAGGAGAAATTTTCTGACTGTGAGAACAATCAATCCATGGAACAGAAGTTGCCTTCAGAAGTTGTGGGAGCTTCATTACTGGAAGCTTTCAAGAAGAGACTGCGGTGCCATCTGTCAGAAATAGTGTAGCGTCTCCAGCTTGGGTTGGCGGGTTGGACTAGATGACCTACAAGGTCCCTTCCAACTCTGTTAATCTGTCGAAACCTGTAGAAATGTTGACGGAATCAACCACGTGGAAACCGATTTCTTCTTCACAACAGCCCAGTTCACTTTCTTCTCCTCTCTCTCTCTCTTGTAACTTACCTGGGCAGTGCATTTAATGGCATCCCTAAATGTTGCTTGCAAAGACAGGGAAAAATAATAATAATTAAAAAAAAACCTTTGAGTTCAAGGATATGTTCCATATATTCCACCTGGTGAACATGAAGTTGGAGAGGGGAGGAAGTGAAACTGTAAGGGCTGTCAGTGGTTCCTATTGGCCCGTTCTAATTTTAGTTCAGGTTGGCCATGTGGAAAATAAAATATCGCTCGCTGTGACCCAGGAGAGCTTTTCAAATCTTCATGCATCCTGGACTGCAAATATTCCAGCCATGTTTCTTCTCCCCCCACCCCCCGCCGCCACCGACGAGCAAGTAGAAAATTCATAAATATTCTGGGCTTCACACTCTCTCAACCAGTCAATGTCAGAAGTTTCACTGCCACAAGCATAATGCAATATAAATTGAAAGGGTGCCCTGAAACGGCTGCACATTTCATAGACTAACCATAATTTTAAAAAGAAAGAAAGGACATGAATAAATTAATACCTGCAAGCTACAATAAGAATGATCCACCCTGTGGATTTTTTTTTTATTATTTTTTTTTTAGAATATTTTCTCGGACCTTAAAGCTATAGTGATGCCAGTGATTTAAGATTTGCCTTTGAAATTCCGCTTCTGGAATCCATTCCATTCTGTTCTAATGCAAGATGTGTGTCTTATACAAGATATATCTTCTTTGCATTCCTTCATGCAGTCTCCAAGATGTTGATTTTAAGTATGATATTTACAGCTGAGTGAATTACCGGTAGCAAATTTTAAAGCGGAGAAGCATTAAATGAGATGGACAGTCATAAAGGCTTGCAAATAGAAATAAAACATAAAGCGAAAGTAGTTCCAATAGAAATAGGCGTCTTGGGTGCAATTCCAAAACATCTGAACACTATTGTCATTGACAAATTCACCGCCAGTCAATTGCAAAAGGCAGCTTTACTTGGAACAGCTTACATTCTGTGACAATACCTTTAACACCATCAAACAAGAAGATCTTCCTATCCCAGTTCCTTCAGAAGGACTTGATAGGTGGACACAAAAAATGCCAAATCCATTCTAATAATCTGGCTGACTGTGAATGACAGGCAATTCTCAAATCAGTTCCTACCAGAATCACAGGCCCAAGTTAGGCAGCCTTAAAAACAGCAACTTTTAAACAAATAAATAAAATAAATAAACTCTTGCAAATAAAATAAACTTCCATCCAAAAGAAAAAACAAACCACTTTAAAACAATGTCCATGAAGTCTCCAAGAGTCAAACTCAAAATTCTAAGGGTTCTTAATCTTTAAACGTGATTATTGAGTCTCGTGAATAGAAGTTGAAAGGCTTAAGGAAGGAAGGAAGGAAGGAAGGAAGGAAGGAAGGAAGGAAGGAAGGAGGAGATGGATGGATGGATGAAAGGAAGGAAGGAAGCAGAAGGATGGATGGAAGGAAGGGAGGGAGGGAGGAAGCAAGCAGAAGGATGGATGGAAGGGAGGGAGGATGGAAGGGAGGGAGGGAGGAAGCAGAAGGATGGAAGGAAGGAAGCAGAAGGATGGAAGGGACGGAGGAAGGGAGGAGGGGAGGATACAGAAGGATGGAAGGGAGGGAGGGAGGGAAGGGAGGAAGCAGAAGGATGGAAGGAAGGAAAGAAGGAAGTAGAAGGATGGAAGGGAGGGAGGAAGGAAGGAAGGAAGGAAGGATACAGAAGGATGGAAGGGAGGGTGGGAGGGAGGGAGGAAGGAAGGAAGCAGAAGAATGGAAGGAAGGAAAGAAAGAAGGAAGCAGAAGGAAGGGAGGGAGGGAGGGAGGAAGGAAAGAAGGAAGCAGAAGGATGGAAGGGAGGGAGGAAGGAAGAAAAGATACAGAAGGATGGAAGGAAGGGAAGAAGAAGGAAGGGAGGATGGAAGGGAGGGAGGATGGAAGGAAGGAAGGAAAGAAGGAAGCAGAAGGATGGAAGGGAGGGAGAAGGAAGGAAGGATACAGAAGGATGGAAGAGAGGGAGGGAGGGAAGGAAGGAAGAAAGGAAGGAAGGAAGGAAGGAAAGATACAGAAGGATGGAAGGGAGGAAGGGCGGGGAGGAAGGGAGGGAAGGAGGAAAGAAGGAAAGCAGAAGGATTGAAGGGAGGGAGGGAGGGAGGAAGGAAGGAAGGATGGAAGGAAGGAAGGAAGGTCTTTTGGAGCCACAAAAATCCTGCAAGCTGTGAATCAGGAGAAGACACAAATAAATCGAAAGAATTCAGCTGGCTTGCATTTCCTTTCCCGCTGAACAATGAGAATGGAGAAAATCCTTTTCAGAGCGAGTTCTCAAACATCTCAAGTGCAAAAGCATTTCTGCGGTCAGGGGTATTCTATTTCCAAGGCATTCCTACTCTCCTTTATGGTAAAAGCGAGCCCCGTTTTTATTCAAAAGTGCATAGAAGAGAGCAGAGGAATTGCTGGTGGTGGGAAGGAAGGAAAAACACCGAAGTCTTTGAAGAATTCGCTGAATAGCTCAGTGCTCCAAGGAGTCAAGTTTCCGGATTAGGCTGACCGCATCGAGCAATTCAGTGGAATGAGAAAGGGTCAGGGCTCAAATATCCTCCCGAGACAAAGACGTTTGAAAGGTGATTTAAAATAAGGTCAAAGGGAAAAAGATTTCCAGGCCTGTTTGCCACTCTCAAACATTTAATTATATCTTTGCCTTAGTGGCTTTTCCAACAAGCTTCATTGGCCAAGTTGCTCTGGGCACACTAGGTTCTCACACTCAGCTTGTTTGCTGGAACTGGCCCCACTTAAATGGCCAGCTCCATTTTGCCGGAGGAAATAGCTTTTTTTTTAAACTTTGGAGGGAGGGCTCTCTGGGCACTGGAATTCAAAATCTAGGCTCCCCCTTCTTCTCCACTCCTCTAAAGGCTCCTCAGAAGGAGATGCAATCCTGTTCTAAGGCTTAGGCCCTTTTCCTTGGACGGCCTCTTTCAATTAATAATTTGGCTTATTATAGAGATGATAGATAGATAGATAGATAGATAGATAGATAGATAGATAGATAGAGAAGATGATAGATAGATAGATAGATAGATAGATAGATAGATAGATAGATAGATAGGAAGGAAAGAAGGAAGGAAGGAAGGAAGAAGGAAGGAAGGAAGGAAGGAAGGAAGGAAGGAAGGAAGGAAGGAAGGAAGATAGTTGAGAGATAGAATGAGAGATGCTAGAGATAATAGATAGATAGATAAATAGATAAATAGATAGATAGATAGATAGATAGATAGATAGATAGATAGATAGATAGACAGACAGACAGACAGGAAGGAAGGAAGGAAGGAAGGAAGGAAGGAAGGAAGGAAGGAAGGAAGGAAGGAAGGAAGATAGAAGGATGAGAGATAGAATGAGAGATGCTAGAGGTAATGGGTGAATGGATAATAGATAGATAGATAGATAGATAGATAGATAGATAGATAGATAGATAGGGAAGGTAGGTAGGTAGGTAGTAGGTAGATAGATAGATAGATAGATAGATAGATAGATAGATAGATAGATAGATAGATAGATTTGATAGATTAGAACTAGGGTTCATTACCTCTTTAGGAAATCAAGGATGTATATATTTGAAAGTGAAATTGAACTGAATTGAATTAAATATTTTATTTGGCCAAGCATGATTAGACACGCAAGGACTTTGTCTCTGTATATAAAGCAACAGAATAATAATCATAATAATAATGATAATACCAATAAGACGGGGTGATAAAGAAGATAATAAGGATAAATAATAATACTATACAATTACACAATGTAACAAAATCTGACATCAGTTCAAACATTTATCTGGCCAGAGCTTAAGTGAAACAGGAAATTGCAGCCACTTGACTAATAAATTCAAATCCCAATTCAATCTAAACCCTAATCCGGTACGGTTTAACTTTCTTAAAGTCAGTTGCTCCCTATTTTCAAAATTAGATAGTTTTATGAAGAATATATAAAATAAAGAATTCAGAGTCCGGAGACATCTTCTGGTGGACCCCTTTTCAGAACGGATGGTAGGTTTTCCAGAAGCACAAACAAACTCCATTATTCACTTGTGAAAAGAGACAGACTGTTGCACTATCATTTTCCTAACGGAGTTGAATAATAGAAAAATGTTCAAGTCTGTTTCAAAAAGCTCAAGTTAATAGGAGCCATTAAGAATCATTATTTTCTTTTTTTTCTTTAATTGCTATTTTTGAAAAAAAAATGTGATTAAAAATAACATCTATCAGGAAGGAAGGAAGGAAGGAAGGAAGGAAGGAAGGAAGGAAGGAAGGAAGGAAGGAAGGAAGGAAGGAAATTTCAATATTATTTTTCCCAATTACACACCCGTCACTGATATTTCATGAAAGGTACTGAAAAAAAAAATCATTGAACTGTCATTTGCATAATGAGGGCATGATACATTAGTCAGAGTTACTTTTGCTAATGAGCTACAAAAAATAACTATACTTTCCATCACCAGGATGGTGTTACTCCCTCACAGCCCAACCTTCCTGTGCATCCTATTAGGGATTGTCATAACTCATTAGGAAATTTAATTTCACCTGAATAGTGGTAGGAAAAGCATAACAATAAAATCCGATGAAAACCACATTACCCTTTTACTCGTTTGGAAGGCTATAGAGCAGGAGTGTCAAACTCGATTTCATTGAGGGCCACATCAGGGTTGTGTTGGCCTCAGAGGTGGGCGTGGCCAGGGTGGGCATGGCCAGCTTGACGTCACTTGTGTCGGGGGCGCCTGTGGCTCCATCCCGAGCTCCATTTTTGGCTGCGACAGCCTCCTGCAACCCTCTGCCAGCAAAAACGGAGGTGGCCCTCCCAACCTCCATTTTCAATGGCAGAGGCACCACGGGCCGGTTCTTTGCTGTTTCCAGGGGGGGGGCGTGGACCAAATCTAAGGACCCCTTGAGTTTGTCACCCCTGCTATAGACACAACTGTTCTGACCCAGCCTTAGCAGAAACAAGAAACAGACTCCTTGTCACAAAAAACCCCTCTTTATTTACCTCTTGTGAATTAATTGCATTCACCCACTGAAAAGTCCAAGCAATAGTCTTTCAAAGAGTTAACTACAGCCCTTACCAGTTCCTTGCAATAATTGCAAGGCTGTGAGCTCCCAGCCGAAAGGCTGCAGATAACAGATTGTTAATTGGAGTTGGAAGGGACCTTGCAAGTTGTTGTGGCCCGTACTCGGCCTGTGCGGCTGGTGGCTGATTCGGACAGCGAGGAGGCTGGTGTGGTGCTGCACCAGCAGCCTGTGCAGCTGGCACTCGAGTCGGACAATGAGGCTGGAGAAGTTGTGGTGCCAGAGGCAGGGATTCAGCCAGGGCCTTCAGAACCTCCAGAAGCTTCCATGGGTGAAGAGGAAGAAGAGGAGGAGCCTCTTCTCGATGCACGGGCGCGCAGAGCTGACAAAAGGCAGGAGTGGCTCCTCAGGAGGAGGTCTCCTCGAGAGTAAGACTTGGGGCTAATTGGCCACTCCCTTAGCCTATTTAAGGAGGAACGCCAACTGATGCAATTTGCAGGGAACAAGTTGTTCATTCTCCTTCGTGCCTTGATTTTCGTTCTTTGCAAATTGCTTCTGGGCTTTCTGCCAATCATAGTAAGATTAAGATTATTTATTCTTTGGATATTTGTAGGCTGTTAAGAAAGTTAATTAACAGCCTTTGTTTGGAAAAAAAAAACTTATTTAATTTAGTAAACTAAGGTTTGTACAGACTTTGTGTGTGCTGCGTTCTTTGGGGTCCGTAGCTGGGGCAGAACACAAGTCATCTAGTCCAACCCCCTGCCCAAGCAGGAGACCCTACATCTACCTCTACCTAGGATCAAACAGGACATGCGGAGGCCAAAAAGTGGGGCTCGCAGAGGCCGAAAACAGGACACGCGGAGGCGGCGATAGGCGGCGGCGATCCCTGCAGCCTGGAACAGCTAGTCAGGAGCCCGATCCAAACACCAATCAGCTGCTCGTGCTAAATCAGCCTGCGATAACGTGCTGAAGCTGACCAGGCTGTTTGCTGCAAGGATGCTAGCCAGATGAATACCAATGGATGCTGGAAGACAGAGGCAGATTTTTTTTCCCCCTTGTTTTCCTCCCCAAAAGCTAGGTGCCTCTAATGGTCCGGAGCGTCTTATAGTGCAAAAAATACGGTACTTCCATTTGCTTCACAAATGTTCAACTTGCTAGGTTACTCATCAGTGGTGGGTTGCACTGGTTCTATAGAACCGGTAGTAAAACCGGCAGGAGGCTCCGCCCATTGACCCCGACATCATCAGAATGTTTCTGCGCATGCACTGAAGCATGCACATGAGTGAAACAAGCGTGTGTGCACGGCCCTGTTGCGAACCGGTAGTAAAGGTAAGTAGAACCCACCCTTGTTTCTCATGTCATGAAAACTCAGTTTACTACCTGCCTATAGGTTCCTCCCAGTTCCGCCCGGTTCCGCCGAGCTGGTAGCAGTGACGATATGACGTCACCGAACTGGTTCTCTTTGTTCGGGAACTGGGCCTTCCTGCCCTGCCCGCGTTATTCTTACCTTTTATTTGGCCCCACCCCCAATCTATTCACTGCCTCCCGAGTCCCAGCTGATGGCTAGAAGGAAAAAAACTGTTTAAACTCTTGCCGCGGGGCTTCAAAGGGCCGCCCTACACCTGATCAGTGTTAAAAAGCAGTGTGGTAGTAAACCGGTGCCTCCAAAAACAAATGGGTAGACCGGGACGCTCGAAAAACAAATGGGTAGACCAGAATGCTCGAAAAACAAATGGGTAGACCAGGACGCTCCAAGAACAAATGGGTAGACCGGCACAGCTCTACAAGCATTAAAAGCCTGGTAGACCAGTACCTCTGCTAAATCCTAAAGAATTGTCACATGACCATCAAGCCACACCCACAAAATAAGCCACGCCCACAGAACCGGTAGTAAAAAAATTTAGAACCCACTCCTGGTTCCTCCTCAAAATTAAATTAAATCAACCGTCTGGAAGGTGATTTAATCATTTTCCCCTTGATGCAAGTATAAGAAGAGTAGATGGCCGGTCCCATTCTCTATGTGTTGAAATCGAAACAAAGGGAATAAATTAAGAACTAGGAGACACTCTTGCAGTGAATGCTGAATAAAAAACTGAATGGCGGACTAAATTAACCAGCTTCTTTTCTTCTGTGCTAAGCAGAACAATATATAAACTCTGACTGGCAATTTTCAATTAGTCTAAATCTGGGCATTCTGACAATTTTACTCCCTTTTTGGAAGGGAGACTTTAGGACATGGAGATTCTTGGATCTCAGGAATGTTGTCTTCCAACATAGTCTTCAACCCAAAGCCTCCGTCGATCAGAATAAGCAATCTGGTTTTCAGCCAGGGGATTTCATTTCCTGCCAGATTTTCCACGCGCCCATCTTTGATACAATCGTACCATTTTGGAAAAAAAATGTCTTATTTCTGGGCCTGCTGGCTTTTATTAATCATTGGGCAAATAAATAGAATAATTCTGGCATGAGTTTTTCCTTAAGCTGATCGCTAGCCATGAACTGAAAATACTTGGACAAGTTTCCTTGTGGTACAACACAAATATCGTGCGTCATTCTCTTAAGTATCCTTTCATGCGTTATCTCATAATAGTCCATATTGGCACTTGGCCCCTGAATGATGTCAAACGCCACCACAACGCCAACTCTGTATCTCAACTTGGTCTAGAATGGAGATGTATAACTAGGTATCTCCAGTACTTTTACGGTACCTCAGCCCAAAGTGATGGATCAACATTTTCAGTGGTTTCATGTAGATGTTGCAAAGAAAGAATAACAGGCCTGCAAAACATCCACCTTCTCCTCCGGAAACTTCCACAGACCTTGTGGTTGTTAGTTGTGAAGTCATGTCCGACCCATCACGACCCCATGGACAATGCTTCTCCAGGCCTTCCTGTCCTCTATCATCTCCCGGAGTCCATTTAATCTCATGCCGACTGCTTCAGTGACTCCAATCCAGCCACCTCATTCTCTGCCGTCCCCTTCTTCTTTTACCCTCCATCTTTCCCAGCATGAGTCCTTCCTTCTCACTGGGTGGCCAAAGTATTTGAGTTTCCTCTTCAGGATCTGGCCTTCTAAAGAGCAGTCAGGGTTGATCTCCTTTAGGACTGACCAGTTTGATTGCCTTGCAGTCCAAGGGACTCGCAGGAGTCTTCTCCAGCACCAGAGTTCAAAGGCCTCAATTCTTTGGCGCTCAGCCTTCCTTATGGTCCTCTCAATTAAAGAAGAACAAGGGGAAAGGAAGGAGGAGAAGAGGACAACTAGTAGCAAGGTGGGTGATGTCTCAGTTACAGTGGCGATGTGTGTTCTGTGAGATGAAAGAACAGGTTAAGGATGGATCGTCAGGGAGAAAATCTGTCTATGTGGTTACTAAGTGTAATGGAAAGCATGGATGACTTTGGGAACAGAGGGGAAGAGATGCTGATTAGAAACAATCAGACAAGAGAAGGGGAGAGACCCCAAGAGCTTAACAGTCAGAGAAGGAAACTTAGGGAGTCTGTAGAGCTTCTCAGTCATCCAGGTCATGGTTGTCCCTGAGGTGCTTTTTCAGGAGGCAACTGGACTTCCTTATTTTTTCTTTGAAGACATTTCACTTCTCATCCAAGAAGCTTCTTCAGCTCTGACAGGATGGTGAGGAATGGAAGGATTTATATTCCTTGCAGACAGCTGATATTTTGCATCCGTTTAGAGGGTTGTTGAAGTATTTGGAGGTTTATCTGTGTCCTTAGGATCACCTGAGTAATGCTCCTGGTTCCTGTAGTCTGCAATTTCCCCCCACCCCTGGAAATCCATTCCTATTCCCACACCATTCAAAGGATGTTCATCCCAAATTGTTTAGCTGAATTTAGGAAGGACCCATCCTAATTGATCAAGCAGTTAAAAATGGCGGAGGGGAGCTTGTACCTTCAGACCGGCAAGATTCTGTCAATGTAGCCTTACAAAAAAGCAAAATTAGCTCATCCCGGTCCTGTTTCCTCTCTAGTTTTATCTGGGTGGCCTGACACTAGGAGCTGAAAATGATCGTCAATCATCGATCAATAAAAATCAACAATCGATCAATAAAAAGCACAATAGGACAGCATCCCTAACAACTTTCCTAATGCCTTTATTCTTTTTTTCTCCCCCTACAATAAATAAAAACAAGCGGCATCCTTGGGAATCTGTTCTTGTGATTTCTTGCCTAGCCAATCAAAAGAAGCCACTGAGGAAGGCAAAAGATGGATGGACTCCCCTATCCAAGTACCGATAAAGTGATTGATGTGGATAATCTTCAAAAGCTGACATACCAAGCATCTTCTCCACCTCTTTCGTCCAAGATTGAAGGTGGAAAAGAGGTGGCAATTGGATGCTATAATCTATGCCAGGGGTGTCCAACTCAATTTCATTCAAGGTTGTGTTTGCCCTTGGGGGGGCTGGGGGAGCGTGGCCAGGGTGGGCATGGCCAGCTCAACATCACTTGGGTCGGCGGTACCTGTGGTGGCCTAAGCACTCTGCCAGTGAAAGAAGGCTCTGTTTTCGCCTGTGACAGCCTCCTGCAACCCTCTGCCAGTGAAAATAGAGCTTGGGAGTGCCACTCGTGGCCCTCTCGAGTTCAGTTTTCAGCTGCTATGGCCTCCTGCAACCCTCTGCCAGTGAAAATAGAGCTTGGGAGTGCCACTCGTGGCCCACTCGAGCTCAGTTTTCGGCTGCTATGGCCTCCTGCAATCCTCTGCCAGTGGAAACGGAGCTTGGGAGGGCCGCACACAGCCTTCCCTAGCTCCATTTTCATTGGCAGAAGCCCCATGGGCCTCCTTTGCTGTTTCCGGGTCAGATCTAAGCACCTTGTGGGCTGGATCTAGCTCCCGGCGCTTTGAGTTTGACACCCCTGATCTGTAAAAAGGGAAGTGAAATTAAGAACAGGATAATCCTGTAGCCTGATCTATCCACACATTCCCCCCCCTACCCAACAATGAAATGGGATTACCCCATGTAGACTAGCTTGGGAAACAATGGGTTAAAATTAAGTCAACTGTAACAGTTCTTCACAGCTGTTTATTGTCAGATGTTCCTGTTGAGACAGTTTCAGTCTCCGTAATTTTTCTTTTTCTGGGGGCACCACAACGAGGCCATCGGGAACGAGCGTTGCTACAGCTTTGTCAAATGGTACCCCCTCCAGTTCTTCCCCACACTTACATATTCGCTTACTCCAGAGAGCCGTAAAAGCTTGTTTTAACAGCCAGCAATGTACTATAGCAACCAGGAATATCTCTTTTCGGAATAACCGCTCGGAGAAGACACTGAATTAAGCCATCAAAAAACCTTCCTTTTCCCTTTGAACAGAGAAATGAAATCTGACAGTGTAGGAAGAACGCCTCAAGAGAAGGGCAGGTGCTATTTTAATTCCGAGATTAATCTGCTGGTAGCAAAATCAGGAATATTGTCTCACAAGAGTATTAGCAACACCCCGTAAGACATTGCCTTGTGCCTTTATGAAGTTTTCCTATCCATTTTTTTTTCTATGTACCAGGAACTGTCCTGTTGCATGTTTTTGTCACTCAAACAAGTTCTTGGTTACAAATCAACCCAGTTTAATTCTATGAAAAGAGTAGACCCCAACGAGTGAATTGTTAAAATTATTATATAGCGTGGCTTTGGATTGTTCCAATCCAACCCACTCCCTTCCCCGGCTCTATGCTGTCCTACTTAGGCATGTTTTTAAGGCCGGGCGCATGCATGGAAGGCCATGCGCTCACATTTGCAAACCGGTAGAAAAAGTAAGTGAATACCACTCCTGACCACAGTGCATAGAAACTTCTGCTTAGGTAGCCTGACAAACACACCGGATGTCAGCGTTCCAATTTGTGATCTCCCCCAGCGCTGACATGAATGAGAGAGGGAGAAGCCTTGCTTTAATGCTGAGATGAACTTTCACTTAGTTTCCTGCTCTTTGGTAGATAACGTTACTTAGGAGATAGAGGGAGGGGGGAATTCCTGTGAATAGAAAGTGCTTGGGATGGAGAGATGGATCTGCACGATGGCCAATGAGACATTGGGGATGAAGAACGGAAAGGGAGGGGTTTGGAAGGAGATGCCAGTTTTGGCTGCACCCAGAGTTCAGGAATGATGTTGTTTTATTCTTAAATAAAGAAAAGATTCATCAGAGACTTTGCGTCTGAGAATGAAGTTTATTTGAGATAACACCGAAACCTGACACCATATGTTAGTAGGAAAAAATAAAAACCATTAGTTCAAAACCCAATCCATGTCTAAAAAGATTTTGTCAATAGTACTCAAGGATCTGCTCCAGAAATGCAACAGCAAGACGGGTGCAAACCAGATTGAAAAATGCATGTAATACATTTCAGGCGTTCTACTCTACAGGCATAAAAAGGTTCATTCTACATTTCTCAACATTTCTTTACAAACAAATATTTTAGGATAATTTATTTGATGCTTGCCACTTTTAAAATTATTGATCTTGCCTCAATGCTCTTCAGCAGTCATCAGCTACTCATGGATAAGCTTTATAAGCCATTCTCCTTTATCGGGAAGAGTTCTGCTAACCATAATGGACTCTAGAGGGGCCCATTGTGTGAAGAGTTCCAAATTAATATTATAGATTGCAAGGGATATAAAAGAAAGAGAATGCCACAAGGCTGATGCAGAACACAATTCCCTAATTTCCTGCCGAGAACTAAAGAATCTTAAGCTTCGTCGACATAGCCGATAGAAATGAAAATCTTCTGCTTCACAATCACCAACAACATTCTCACTTTTCGGGGAGAGATGAAGGAATGTCACAAAAAATGGGAGGAAATGTAGACTTCTCTCCCTCATACTTACAATGTTAGGTGTTTTGTGCCAGCCATGGCAGTTTCTTAAAAGGCCACCAGATGGGAGCAAAGAGGCACCTTTGATCCCACTGGTGGGTCAAGGGGCTCCACCCCCTGCAGCCCCATTGGGGAGAGTTAATGGCCCTCCGGCCCCCTCACACACTTTGGTAAGGGAGGGGCCCAGGGGCCCTATAAGAACCCCTGCACAGGGGCTGCTCTTTGGCTCTTGTTCTAGCTTCTTACGGGACTGATCAATGGGCTCAATCCAGGCATGGATGCCTCCATGCCAGGCAACTCATTTTAGCTACTTTATTCCTAAATAAAGATTTAACTTGATTGCATCCTTGCATGCTGCCTTTTCTTGGAAGCACCCTCAACGAACCATCGATCTTCGTGAGATCCTCTCACATACAACGCTGTATATTCTGCTCTCACTTGGAATTCAAACAACATCTTTAGCTTACTATATTACCAGCTAGAGTAGTGTCAATTTGGCTTTGCCGTAAGGCTCATTGTCCATCTGTGTACACTATTGCAAAAATATTAAGAGAACAGAGCTGGCTCCAAGACTGAAGCTCATGTACAGGCAATAAGATGTCACTTATTTTAATTTTATGAATTTGCACGGACAAATCAGTCTCACCCGACAGAATACAGAATAACAGGATAACAGAGTTGGAAGGGGCCTTGGAGGTCTTCTAGTCCACCTCTTGTCTGACAGCTACCAGCTAATGAACCATGTCAAGTAGGTGTGGGAGGGGAGGAAATCAAGGTGATTCCTACTTTGAACATTATTTGGCAAGTAGAGCACCTTGGTCCAATTGCCAGGATTTGGGAAAAAAAAAATAAGTGCTTCCACTTTCAGTCTGGGTTATAGTCCAAATTCCCCCTGAATTCTGGATGGGGTGACATTTCCTTCTGTGGGACTAGAGTGCGACTTGAGAGTCTTTCAAATCTTTTGGACAAGCTGTGTGCTTCTGCACTTGAAATCCATTCTTAGACTGAAAGACTCTCTTCATGCTTCTTAGGTAGACTAGGATAATGTGCTCTACATGGGACTATCTTTGAAGATCACTCTAATATTACAGTTGGGTCCAGAATGTCAAGACTGTCAGTGTGTGAGAGTTCATGAATTGGGAAGCTTCTTCAGTTTTGAAGAAGCTTCTTGGATGAGAAGCAAAACCTCTTCAAGGAAAAACCATAAAGTCCATTTGCCTTTTGAAAAAAAGCACCTTTGCGACAACCATGACCTGGATGACTGAAAATCTCGATAGACATTTTCCTTTATCTTTATCTTTATCATCTTTATCTTTATCTTTATCTCCCTCCCTCTCTCTCTCTCTCTCTCTCCCTCCCTCCCTCTCTCTCTCTCTCTCAAATGAAGAAGCTTCTTGAGTGACAAGGAAATGTCCTCAAGAAAAACCAAGTAAGTCCAGTTGCTCTTTCTCTCTCTCTTTTTCTGTCTCTTTCTCTCTTTCTTTCTCTCTCTCTCTCTCTCTTTCTCTCTCTCTCTCTCTCTCTTTCTTTCTCTCTCTCTCTCTTTCTTTCTTGTTCTCTCTCTTTTTCTGTCTGTCTGTCTGTCTGTCTGTCTGTCTGTCTCTCTCTCAACTGAAGAAGCTTCTTGGATGACAAGGAAATGTCCTCAAGAAAAACCAAGTTAGCCCAGTTTCTTTCTCTCTCCCTCTCCCTCCCCCCCCCCTCTCTCTCAACTGAAGAAGCTTCTTGGATGACAAGGAAATGTCCTCAAGAAAAACCAAGTAAGTCCAACAACCATGACCTGGATGATTGAGTGTCTCCATAAACATTGTAGAAATATCAGCTAATGTTACTAGGCATATTCTATAAAGTGATCTATCTGGATGTAATGATACTTTGGCTTCTTCAAAAATATCACAGCAGAAGAATTTATTGACACTCTTTTCCTGTGGCTCTCAGATTCAAAGAAAGACAAGAACAAATTATTCCACGATTTCAAAGGCTCTGTTCTTCTAAAGATGACCCAAAATGTTCTAATTATTAGTTAATCCCTCTAGCCTGCCAGTGCAGCCAATGATCACGTAATGTTCAATGAACCCACAAGTGTACAGCTGCTATCTTTGACTTCTGGCCAAAATAAGAGCGAAAGAAAATTTACTCATCCGAGAGAGAAAGAGAGAAAGCTTTCTTCCAAATACAGTTAGTTTATGAACCCGATCAACAACTTTGAAAATACAAGGAGAGGCAAGGTATCTTTTTTTTCTCCCTCTTTGTCAAAAAAAAAAAAAAGAAGAAGATAAAAAAACTCAGCCAGGCTCAAGAACTTGAAAACAAAATGTTGACACGGATTATCTTCTTGACTGAAGAAATCCTTCCCTAAACCACATTCCAAGAACCTATTGAACTGTGGACAGTTCTGCACTTTGATACTGGAATATCCATATTTTATCTTTTTGCTAGACCTGTGTCTTCTTTATAAACAGCAATGTTGCTTTATTCTGTTTTAGTTGCCATGATGTAAAAAAAGATGTGGAGACTCTAGAAAGAGTGCAGAGAAGAGCAACACAGAAGATTAGGGGACTGGAGGCTAAAACATATAAAGAATGCTTGCTGGAATTGGGTATGTCTGGTCTGATGAAAAGAAGGACTGGGGTGACATGATAGCAGTCTTCTGATATCTCAGGGGCTGCCACAAAGAAGAGGGAGTCAAGCTATTCTCCAAAGTGCCAGAAGGCAGGACAAGAAGCAACAGATGGAAACTAAGCAAGAAGAGAAGCAACCTAGAATTAGGGAGAAGTTTCTTGACAGTGAGAACAATTAATCAGTGGAACAACTTGCCTCCAGAAATTGTGACTGCTCCAACACTGGAAGTTGTTGGAGCAAGTTCCCTTCCAACTGTCATTCTATTCTGTTCTGTTCTGTTCTGTTCTGTTCTGTTCTGTTCTGTTCTGTTCTGTTCTACTCTACTCTACTCTACTCTACTCTACTCTACTCTACTCTACTCTACTCTACTCTATTATTCTATTGGATTTAGTGAAGAGTTTAACTATAATTTAATGAAGAGAAGATCAGAAGTTCCCTAGCAAATCCTAGGGAATATGAACTCCATGTCTGAATGACATCTTCCTACAAAAAGTGCCTTAAAATGGCTGTGATTATAAATATCAACACAATATGCTCAAGGAACCCTTATTTCTGATCATCCAGAGGTTGTTGCCACTGACTTAGATCTAAATATGATGAGACGCCAGAGTGGCGGGCACCAAATATTCATTCTTTTCATCCTAATATATTTTAATTGCATTTTTCCAGCATCCCAAGAGTTTCTAGGAACTCAGCTTAGAGACCAGCATTAAGGCAAAAGAAGCTTGTGGGGAAAAAAAATGAACATCAATCACATTTTTTCCTAACCCCAAGAAACCAAACAGTTTTGAAAGTTTTATTTTCCAAGGGCTGCAAACTGTACGCCTGTAAATTTAAATGAGTCAGATGGACTTTTCACGCTGCCATCTCTTTCTCCACAGATTAATGTTCCTCCCACATGGCTTTGGGATGCACAACTATCTATAAAAGTCACAAGTGGCTTTGAACATTGTTCAGATATATATATAGGATGCAGATATCCCCTCCCCCTGTGCAAGGAAAGCTCAGCAGACAAGTCATGGAAACAGAAGTGATATTACTGGAGTAATATTATTTATATCCATTGCAAATGTTGCAAGAGATAGCAAAGCATTGGTTTCAGGCCCTCCTGTTAAAGCATTAAAATATAAAATTTACAAAGAATTGGCTGCTTGGCTTGGTGCCTCATTGCTAGCACTGCCAAATTGGCTACCACCAATAGATACTCAAGGTGTGCGATGGCTCAGTGGTTAAAGACACTGTGTTTGTCAGCTGGAAAGCGGACAGCTGAGGTTCAAGACCTGAGTGACACATGATGGAGTGAGTTCCCATCCACCGGGCTTTATCGGAACGAGAAGCCAAGGTATATTCCAGGTTCAGTCTATCAGGAATATACATCTGGTGGGACCATCAAAAAATGGATCTTCTCGGTAGCGGTCCCTTGTTTATGAAACATAATGTGTCTCTTCTGTATGGAACATGATTGATCCGACATCCTGTTGCTCTTCCAACAAGTCCTGAAGATGAGATTTTTGGGCCTGGGAACCGGAGATGGAGTTAATCAAGTTGTTGATTTAACAGAATAATAGAGTTAGAAGGGTCCTTGGAGGTCTTCTAATCCAACCCCCTACTGAGGCAGGAAGCCCTATAATATTTCAGACAAATCTCTTAAAAACTTCCAGTGTTGGAGTATTCACAACTTCTTGAGGCAAGCTGTTCCACTGATTTATTGTTCTAACTGTCAGGAAATTTCTCCTCAGTTCTAGGTTGCTTTATTAGTCTCCTTTATTAGTTTCCATCCATTGCTTTTTGTCCTACCCTCAGGTGCTTTGGAGAATAGCTTGACTTCCTCTTCTTTGTGGCAGCCCCTGAGATATCGGAACATTGCTATCATGTCACCCCTTAGTCCTTCTTTTCATTAAACTAGACATACCCAGTTCCAGCAAGACGGAGAATATATCCAGCTCACTTTCTTCCTCCTATTTTCCCTACAACAACAACCCTGTGAGGTGGGCTGGGTTGAAAGAGAGTGACTGGCTCAAAGTCACCCAGTTGGATTTAATGGCTAAGGCAGCACTAGAACACACCGTCTTCCACTTTGTATCCTGGTGCCTTAACCATTAGACCAAACTGTGTCTATTATATATTATTATCTATTATATCTCTTTTATCTTAACATCTCTTATCATCTCTTATCTCCTATCCATATCTACCCCTTATCTATTACGATGGCTGTCACCACTTATGTGTGATCATTTCGAAATACTACACAGATCCTCTACAATTTGTCTGAAATGGTATAAGGCCATGATGGCGAATCTATGGCACACGTGCCACAGGTGGCACACGTAGTCATATCAGTGGGCACGCCAGCTCAGCTCTGGCGCATATGCGCACACTGGCCAGCTGATTTTCAGGCCTTCTGGGTCCACCAGAAGTAGGAAAACAGGCTGTTTCCTGCCTCCGGAGGGCCGGGGGTGGGTGGGGAAGGGCCATTTTTCTTTCTCACCTGGCTCCAGATCCTCTCTTTGCATCTGGGGAGGGCAAAAACAGCCTTCCCCACCCCCTCAGAGGCCCTCCGGAGGCCTGAAATGGCCCATTTCCCAACTCCTGGTTGGACAGGAAGTGACTTTTTTGCTGTCCTCAGCCTCCAGAGACTCCTAGAGAATTTTCGCCTTCCCCAGATGCATAGAGAGGATCTGGAGCCAGGTGAGAAAGAAAAACGGGCCTACCGGGCCACTGCGTGCCAGGAGCGGTGGGAGGGAGAGGGGTTGCACCCACATGCACAGGGCGGGGCACATAGAATTATGGGTGTGGGCACGCGTGCGCGCGAACCTCCCCCACCTGGCACTGGTATAGGGTTTCCTACGCAGATTATTCTATTCTAGAAACACGTCTATCCATACAATCAAGTAATACTGATTTTTTTAAAAAAATCCATGGCTTTGATCATGCAAACTGAAAGAGAATGGACTGTGTTGTTTTCTGCGTCATATAATATATGTGGATATATGCATAATTTTGTATTTGTTTATTTATTCATTTCGTCATGCTTATGCAGTGTATATGGGAGGTGGAGACCCTTTGAGAGCTGCATGCAACAAAATTTCATTTTAATGTATGCCGATTAGCGTACATTCAAAGTGACAATAAAGTTATTCTAAGTCTAAATCCTAATGCCAATCCATCAATGACAATCACAAGAATCTAACATGCACATCGATTGAGTGGAAGGCACAGCCGTGCCAATACCATCATGTCATTGAAATGCATGCATTTGAAATGTTTCCAGTATTTACTTTAAGTCTTACAAAAAATATTACTATTGAATGACACGCCGAAGTGTCGTTTTTTTCCCCCACAGTTCTTCAAACTCCTGTCCTTTGGGGCAATATTTCCTGGTATTTAATGTTATCATATGTTGACAATCTGTCTTTTTCCTTTTCTTCCCATGTCTACCTCCCAGGGCAAAATATGTTCTGAGTAAAGAGAGATTTGCATGCTTCACAGGCAAAATAGGTTCTACCTCTTCTGCTTTTTCTGGAAGATGTAAGGCTAACAGACAGCGAGGAAGCAGAAGGAACTGTTGGTACCATATTTACAACTCCCTGATAGCAAAATTCTTCCACATGCACCGTGTCGTTGGCTCAAGGCCTCCAGCTTCTGGGCAGCAGGAGTTTCCATCTGCCCTTATTGTAGTATTGGAGAAGGGTGTTTGCCTGCTGCACAATTTAAACCTTGCCAGAACTGTAGCTTAAAAAATCTGGAGACTGAAAAAAGACCAAAAGGAAGGATAGCTGGTTTTTTTTTTTTTTTTTTTTTTTAAATGAAGCTGGTATGCTAGGAACCAGAAAAATAAATCAGAACAATAAAGAATTAAGGCCACCTGGGGACCGTTGTTAGATTTCTTACAAGATGAAGAGAAGAAACAACTCAACTTTTGGATTTTGAAGATTAGATTGGGTTTGACTAGAGAAGTCTTGCTGCTTTTTAAATAGAGGCTTCTTTGCATTCAATAAGCTATGTTTTAGATGAAATGAAGAGAAGAATAAGGGATGCGGTGGCTTAGTGGCTAAGACGCTGAGCTTGTCGATCAAAAGATTGGCACTTCAGCGGTTCGAATCCCTAATGTCGCGTAATGGGGTGAGCTCCCGTTACTTGTCCCAGCTTCTGCCAACCTAGCAGTTTGAAAGCATGTAAAAAATGCAAGTAGAAAAATAGGGACCACCTTTGATGAGAAGGTAACAGCATTCCGTGCTCCTTCAGCATTTATTCATGCCCGCTACATGACCATGGAGACGTCTTCGGACAGCACTGGATCTTCAGCTTTAAAATGGAGATGAACATTGCCCCCTAGAGTCGGGAACGAGTAGCACATATGTTCAAGAGGAACCTTTACCTTTACCTTTAAGAGAAGAATATCTGAAGAATATTTTAGTGTGCTTATTATTAGTGTGTAAAGATATGTTATTAATTAGTGTTATTGGTTTAAACCTAATGAGAGATAGCTGTAATTGCTATACTAAAAGAAAGTTGGTCATTACTTCTATAATATTTTGTCATTTTTAACTTATATTATTCCCCTTCCGTTTTTGCTTTTTGTTAGTTTGCATTTTAATTTGATGTTGAAATTTAATAAAGATATAAAAAAGGAAGAAAAAAAAAACAATTAAGGCACATCAATTCTGAACTGTGCTCTCTTCATGGCAGACATTGGCCATAACCTCAAGGACTTCATCTTTATAAAAGAAATAATAATAATAATAATAATAATAATAATAATAATAATAATAATAATACGGCTATGGATGAAACATGTACCAGTGATACCCGTTGTCATCAGGGCACTTGGTACCATGTCCAAGAATTTTATAAGATACATCAAAAAATTGCAGCTTCCTGCAATAACACCAGCGGAACTGCAAAAAACTGCACTACTTGGAACATTGTACATCTTAAGAAGGTACTTGGCTGATCCCTAGGACGCTGGCAGCAACCCGTATCAACCATTAGCACCAGTCAATGGTATTGGTGATGCATTTTTGAATGTTCAGTTGACTGAGTTTCACGTTTAATGAATAAAGTAAATAATAGACCAATGCAGATTTTATGGGTGATGAAGTTGATAAATAGGCTGAGAGTCACCTACTGTAAATGTTGGGGCCAGAAGTCCACTCATTTCAAAAACGAGCTCTTTTGTTACAATATAAAGGAATGAACAAAAGGGGGAAAAAATAGACGATCTGTTATTTATTCTAACAAAAATAAATGAATCCTGAGGCAGAAGGGTCGGTAAAACGTGAGAAGATGGGGAAGATCAGTACATGTTGTCATATACAATGTAGGGCTTACACAGGAAAAGCAAAATATGAAATGAAAGAGGTTGGAAGATTACAACAGCAGTGAAATAAACTTTATTTTTTTTTCCCATTTGCTGTCTTAGAGGGCCCCCTATCACCGCTTTTTTAAAGCTAATGTTCTTGGACTAATTCAGCCGGTGTTGGGTTTTTTTTGCAGCTAACTTGGAAAACCAGATGCTCGATCCTCCTGGGACGTTAATCCATACAATTGGAAGCCAATTTCCTGGGAACACAAAAACAGCCTCCCAAAACATGTAATTTCTAAAAAAAAGCCAAAGTTTCCATTTCGGCTCAGACACCAATGTTGTAACTCAGAGTCATGTGTTTTTATGTAATTATCATTCCAAGGGGAAGTATTATTATTATTTTAATACGGCAAGTCACAAATCTTTGTCCCAGACAGCTAACGTATCTAATAAAAAGCTCGGGTTAAAGGGTGTAATTTTCTTTTTCAGTCTCTATAAGGCAGCTTGACATTTTTGGAGCTTGAGAGGGAGCAGATCTTTAAAGTTTCTTCATCAACCTTCATTTATAATAATTTACTATGCCATAAAGAGCCATTTACTGAAATGGTTAAGGCAGTGATGGCTAATCTTTTTCTCGTCGTGTGCCGAAAGCGTGCGTGCCTAACCTTAACCCCTGTGCATGCACACATGCCCCCCCATGCTCCCCCCACCCCCGCACATGTGTATGTGACCCCCCCCCTCCATTTTTGGCCTAGCAGCCTCTGTGCAGTCTCCTGGGCCCAAAAATGTGGGGGGGGACACACCGCACCCCCTGCTTTCCACCCTACCCCCTGTGCATGCATGCACAACCTCCAGCCCCACACATGTGTGCAACCCCCTATGCATGTGTGCGCATCTCCTGCATGCACCCCCCCCCCCGAACATCCCAAAAATCAGTTGGCCGGCGGGAGGTTCATGCGCGCATGCACAGTGGAGCTGAACTGGGCGATGGCTCACGTGCCCACAGAGAGAGCTCTGCGTGCAAGCTGTGGCACGCGTGCCATAGGTTCGCCATCACAGGGTTAAGGTATCAGAACAGAAACTGGGAGACTGTGAGTTCTAGTCCAGTCTTAGGTACCAAACCAGCTGGCTGACCTGGGGCCAGTTTCACTCTCTCAACCCTGAGAAGGAAGCAAGGACAAACCACTTGTGAAAACCACAGGGATTTGTCCTGTAATAGTCTAGACCCATGATGGCGAACCTATGGCACGCGTGCCACAGGTGGCACGTGGAGCCATATCTGTGAGCACGTGAGCATTGCCCTAGCTCAGCTCCAGCACGCCTGCGTGCACCAGCCAGCTGATTTTCTAGCCTTCCGGGCCTACCGGAAGTCAGGAAACGGGCCGTTTCTGGCCTCCAGGGGACTGGGGAAAGCTGTTTTTGCCCTCCCCAGGCTCCAAGAAAACCTCTGGAGCCTGGGGAGGGCAAAAAATGGGCACCCACTGTGCCATTGCGTGCTGAAAGCAGGGGGTGGGGAGGTCGCAGGTGCATGCGTGAGGGGAGGGGCGCATTGAATTATGGGTGTGGGCAACACGCACACGCGACCCCCTGCACTCCCCCCGCTTTTGGCATGTGATGGCAAAAAGGTTAGCCATCACTGGTCTAGACTCAATTTGAAGATTCCTGCACATATGCACACATGCATGCGGAGAGAGAGGGGAGGGAGGGTGGGTGAGAGAGAGAGGGAGAGAGGATCCCATAAGCCTTAGCAGGGGGCCATGAAGACACCAGGAATGAAGCTGAACTTGAAGGAATTTCTGCCGACCCTATGAACAAAAGATACTTTTAAAAAAATATACAAAACCTGCAAAAAAGCAACAAGAAGAAAAACCACAAAAAGCTTTCCGTTGCTGATACGCCAAATAAAATGAACTAGATTTTGACTGATCTGCACATTTATAATAACTCCAAACTCTATTTGCCATTTTCCCCTTTCCCTTAGAGGGCTGGTGAGTGCTGAGGGAACTCTCCAGACCCCCTCTGATCGAAAGAGAAAGAGAGAAAGAGAAAAGAGAAAAGAAGAGGGGGAGAGAGAGAGAGAGAGAGAAGGAGAGAGGGAGAGAGAAAGGGAGCGAGGAACAGAAAGAGAAAGGGAGAGGGAGCAAGAAACAGAAAGGGAGAGGGAAAGAAAGAAAAAGAAAGGGAGAGAGGAAGAGAAAGAGAAAGAGAGGGAGAGAGAGGGAGGGAGGAAGAGAGAAAGAGAGAGAGAGGGAGGGAGAGAGAGAGAGAGAGAGAGAGGGAGGGAGGGAGAGAGATCTGTGATAAAAGGCTTTGCAAGCAACCACTTCCTTTAACTCCCTGAGCTGGGCGATGTTAGGCAATATCTTTCAAGATCATGCTCTGTAATTGAGAAAATAAGCAATACGCTCAGAGTCCATTTGATACTCTCTGTAGGCATCAGTACAGCTTCAAAATGGAAGAAAATATAACGGAGCTTTCAACAGCGATGGAACGCCTTCACAAAGCCTTTGAGTGACCCCTAAAAATATTATTTATTTGTGAACCGCCAGAAAAATGAATTATAGACAAGTCATGCCTTGGCAGATTTGGCAAGAAAATGTTAGTCTGGGCGCCACAAAAAAAGGCACTTTTAAAAAAAATCTGATCATTGGTCACACAGGCGTCCTTGTTTTCTCACCGCGGCCACACTTTTAACATCCACTCCGATTCATGATTATTTCGGGGTGATTTCACAACTTTCTCCTGCCTGCATTATCTGTGCATTCGCAGATAAAGAAAAAAAAGAAAAGAAAGAAAAATGTACAATTTTCATCTTTCCAGAGACAGCCAACGAAATGCACCCTGAGTCTGCCCCCTTTCAGTCACTGGGAATTACTTCTGTCTTCCAAAAAAGATATTTCTCTGGGCAGGAATCACAGCCTGGAGTCAGTTGGGTGCCATCCAGTCTTTCTTAGGGTTTATAAATCCGTAATTTTATTACATGTCTAGTCAGAGAATCTTTCAAAATATCACAGCAAAACAACAACAACGACATAATTTCATCAGATGCCTTGGATTTCGGTTTCTAGCATATTAGAGGTGTCCACGTTTTTTTTTTTTTGTTATTATTATTTAAAGTTTCCTTTTCCTGCAGAAATTGTACTCAACTATGAACTATCTCAACTAGTTTCAATGATCTCCAACTCAAAAGTATTTTCTTCTCCAAGACATAACACAAAAAAAGGCTAAAGTTTTTTCCTCTGCTTGTGATACAAGGACAGAAGAATCATACTTGATAAAGGATATGATCAGTGGTGGGATTCAAATTTTTTTGACTACTGGGTCTGTGAGTGTGGCTTGATGGGTGGGGCATGGCTTGGTGGGCGTGGCTTGGTGGGCAGGCCAGGGGAAGGATACTGTCAAATCTCCATTCCATCTCCATTCCAGGGGAAGGTTACTGCAAAATCCCCATTTCCTCCCGATCAGCTGGGACTCGGGAGGCAGAGAAAATGGGGGCGGGGCCAGTCAGAGGTGGTATTTACCGGATCTCCGAATTACTCAAAATTTCTGCTACCGGTTCTCCAGAACTGGTCAGAACCTGCTGAAGACCACTTCTGGATATCATATAGAGGGCATGTATGCTTGTCTTATGCTTGTCATAAGGAAGTCCATCTAAATACAAAAAAATAAAAAAATAAAAATACAAATATTACAGTGCACCCCACTGGAGACCTTTTTTCCCTCTCTTATATTTCTTCTTCTATAACAACTAAAACAGGGGTGAAATCCAGCAGGTTCTGATAGGTTCTGGAGAACCGGTAGAGGAAATTTTGAGCAGTTCAGAGAACCGGTAGCAAAAATCTTAAAAAGGGCAGAGATGCTGAGAGTGCCTGGGTTTTATGCCCTCTCTGGGCTTTTGAATTTGAGCTAGTATTCTGATTTGTTGTCAGACTCCCAGGGGGGCCATGCAGAGGTAACTTTGTAGGTTGTGTTTTTGAGTCCCAAGCTTGGTTGAGCCTTGCTGGGTGATGATGTAATGAAAGGGCTTTGGGCAATTCCTGCTATGGCTCTGCCTGAAGGAGGTAGATCTTTGTTATGTAGAATAGACTGGCCCAGGCCTTAATGGCCCATTGACAAAGGTGGGGGGGAGGGGGCTGAGTTTCTGCCTCCCTTTTAGGGGAAATATTCTGCCCTTTTAATATTTCCTAAAATATCTCATTTTCCTAGGAGAGGCATGGGTGCTAACCAGTGGTGGGTTGCCCCCGGTTTGGACCGGTTCTATAGAACCGATAGTAAAACTGGAGGGAGGCTCCGCCCACCCACCCTGACATCATCAAAACGCTTCTGCACATGCGCAGAAGAGCGCACGAGCGCATGAGTGAAGGGAGCGCGCGCGCACAGCCCGTTGCGAACTGGTAGTAAAGGTAAGTAGAACCCACCCCTGGTGCTAACTTCCTACATTAGAAAATAATTTCCTCTCCACTTCCATGATCTTCTCCAAGTTCTTATAAACCATCCTCCAAGTCCCGTATTTTTCAGTTTCTATAACTGTCACTGTCCTCTGAAAGAAGTTAAGGATTCCTCTTCCTGTTCAATCTCCCAAAACTCAGGATGAAATCACAATCCTCTCTTTCCTCCCCCACAAGATTTGAGAAGGACTGGTGGTGGTGGGACCTCTATCAAGTTGGATCATTGGAGGAGATGCTTTCTTTCAAAAGGACTTCCTGTTTTTGTTTGAAAACGTTTCTCTTCTCATCAGCGAAGAAGCGAAATGACTTTTTAAAAAAACAAGGAAGTCCAGTTGCCTTTTGAAAGAAAGCACCTGTCAGATCTGGAAGCCATCTTTTACATTTGGGCCTTCAAGCCTGCCATCTATTCTTCTGTGGGAAAATGGGAGGAGGGATTGCATAGAGTATGGGCGATATGTAGTCTGTAGTCAAAATAACATTCCTTTTTCAGAGAGTCAAGGACGCATTGCCCTGGAACCTGGAGTTGGGTGACTGGGAGGTGTCTCCAGTTTGGACGGTGGATGATTGGGGCATGTGATAGATATGACGGTGCTGGGCAGGGACTTGAACTTTTACTTGGGTGGGAAAAACCTGGAAACTTTCAGATTCGGGTTTTCCGAGATGTGCCAATATGACATCTTTAATAAAAAGAAACTTTGAGGAACCTCAAGCCTTGGAGTTTTCTTTCATTGGGGGTGTTACTTGCAACCCTGACATTACCTTTGGGACAACCATGACCTGAGTGAGAATCTCCGTAGACAATTGGAGAAGGAGGTTTGCTTAAAGTCTGCATCAGATTCCATAGAATCCCTTCTCAAAGCACATCAAGTGCTTGACGTATACTGAAAAGCCAAGCGTTTAACATTTCAGATTTCCAAATTTCCATACCTGATCTTCAGCATCATTACCTTTAGCTCATCATGTTTAATTCATATTTAAATACAAGTGAAATAACCAGCTATTTAACCTTCTTTCCTTCCAAAGCCTTAACCATTAAATTTGCAAATGCAGATGCAGACATATTAAATAATCTCATTGCCAGACAAATCCTAGCTAGTGATGGGAACACTTGTATACAAAATAGGCACCATATGCTCCTGTTTACATATTGTGTAGCAAACGAGGAGGAATTACAAGCCACGGAACTGCCTTTGAAATTGTCCAGCCTTAATTGCGGTATTATACAGTCTTCCAATTTTAGCAAGCAGTGGTAGAAGTCATTTTATTTGTCATGCACCTATAAGTAAACATAGCATAAATTCGTTTTGCTAATTACTGGATACCAAACTCTTAAAGAGAGGAGGATTCTGTTTTGGTTTTTTTAACAATTGCATCACAATTAAAACACAAGCCTTTGGCTGTAATTCAAAGTCGGTTTTTTTTCTGGAAAAAAATTACCTCATGATATCAATAGCACTTGCTTCTGAGTAAATATTATTAACACTGGGCCATTTCGCATATTACGAGTTTGGCGGTATATACATAAATAAATCTTGAGCAGAATAACGCTGGCCTAAATAATAAGTTAAAATAATTAAGGCTGACTCTTAAAAGTTTTTTTTTTATCGGAGGAAAAACACATATAAGCCTAGGGCTAGGGCATTAAGGAGGCTCAATTTTGCAAAAAGTATTTTTTTAAAAAAAAGTTAAATAAATATAATTTGGCACTTTTAACGTTCTGCATTCAGTCCACAGTTCATTCTCGCAGTTGGAAATTCCAAGTAACGTGAAGAGAAGGAGTAATTTTGGATGTCTTTACTTCTCAGTGCTTAAACGTTTGCCTGGAAGTGTTTTCTGAACTCCAGTTTAAAGACCTTTTACCATGCAGTCATTTACAAAATATTATGGAACTCCCACCTATAATTTTGGCAAATTTCCCCCAAGGCTTTTAATGACTTCCCCCGCCCCCCTTGTAGAAAATAAATGAGTGGGGAGGGAAAGCAAAATAACACATATATGCAGACTTGGTGGGGTTGTTGCTGTCAGGGATGTTATTCCAGGAAATGTTAAAATTTCCCTCACAATCCCATTGATTGAAACTCATGGAGTCAAGCTATTTTCCAAAGCAGGCAGGACAAGAAGCAATGGGTGGAAACTAATCAGGGAGAGAAGCAACTTAGAACTAAGGAGAAACTTCCTGTCAATGGGAACAATTAATCTGTAGAATGACTTTTTTATTATTATTATTTAATTTGATTTATATGCCGCCCTTCTCCGGAGACTCAGGGCGGCTTTCAATGTGTTAAGCAATAGCCTTCATACTTTTGTATATTTTATACAAAGTCAGCTTATTGCCCCCACAAACCAGGTCCTCATTTTACCTACCTTAGAAAGGATGGAAGGCTGAGTCAACCTTGAGCCTGGTGAGAATTGAACTCGCAGTAATTGCAGGCAGCTGGAAGCTAAATACTACTTTTAACAGTAGCATTAGTCTGCATTAGTCTGCTGCGCCACTCAGGCTCCTAGAAGTTGTGAATGCTCCAACACTGGAAGTTTTTAAGAAGAGATTGGATAATCATTTGTCTGAAGTGGTGTAGGGTTTCCTGCCTAAGCAGGGGGTTGGACTAGAAGACCTCCAAGGTCCCTTCCAACTCTGTTATTCTATTCTATTCTATTCTATTCTATTCTATTCTATTCTATTCTATTCTATTCTATTCTATTCTATTCTATTCTATGGCTCTGCACTGGGTTCGAAATAGGCATTTCTCAAAACGTGAAATACGTAGCAAATGTTAAAGCATCTCCTGTTTCTAGGAGGGCCTACACAATGTTTTTCTCTTGGTAGGATTTCCCCAGCTCTTGGTATTGTATATTTGTGCTTTGAGGGAAGTCACTGCAAAGAATGTTTTCTGTGAATGCCCTTGGTTGCTTAGCAAGATTAGGCCTTGTTTTTTCTTAGAGAGAAAACCACCAAAATATCCCAGAGCTGTAGAATAGAATAGAATAGAATAGAATAGAATAGAATAGAATAGAATAGAATAGAATAGAATAGAATAGAATAGAATAGAATTCTTTATTGGCCAAGTGTGATTGGACACACACGGAATTTGTCTTTGGTGCATATCAGGGGTGGGTTCTACTTACCTTACCTTCTGCATACGCAGAAGTGTTTTGATGACGTCAGGGTCGGTGGACAGAGCCTCACGCCGGTTTTACTACCGGTTCTATAGAACCGGTGCGAACCGGGGGCAACCCACCACTGGTGAATACGCTCTCAGTGTACATAAAAGAAAAGATAAGTTCATCAAGAATCATAAGGTAGCCTGGACAGCAAAACTGAAAACAGATCTCAGAAGAAGGCAGTGACAAACTACTTGAGAGGCAAGGAGGAGGAGAGAGACGCACACATAAACAAACACACACCTTTAGAACTGGCAACAGAATAGTGAAAGAGTCACTATTTCAATTTCACGGCTAATCATGTTCCAATATTTCAGGGGCTGCCACAAAGAAGAGGGAGTCAAACTATTCTCCAAAGCACCTGAGAGTAGGACAAGAAGCAACGGGTGGAAACTAATCAAGGAGAGAAGCAACTTAGAACTAAGGAGAAATTTCTTTAATAGTTAGGACAATTAATCAGTGGAACAACTGGCCTCCAGAAGTTGTGAATGCTCCAACACTGGAGGTTATTAAGAAGAGATGGAGAGCCATTTGTCTGAAATGGTATAGAAATGGTATCTGCTAACCTGCTAGTATTAAAAGGGCTTTCCGAGAAGGCCTTTTTCTCCTGCATTTTCAACCTGCCTTTCCAGAAATGCCTAAAAATAGAAACAGGCTTTTATTTTTTTTTCAATTGCTGGACTTTTTACTTACAAAAACAAAGCATTTGCAAATAATAATAATAATAAATATTTCTGGGTTTCTTCATTCCAGCAACTTTTAAGAAAATCCAAGTTGTGAGCAAACGTCACCATTGTATCTAAGAAGATCCGGTTTAAGTTTTTGAAGTCCACTTTCATTTTTTGCTTAAAGGGTGCAGAATGTGGTTTAACACCAGCCACAATTTTTTCCCAGAGGGAGGGAAGTTGTGATTTACAATCCCTTTGTTTCCTGATGAGTTCCTAAAAAGTTGAAACCTTTTAAAAATTATTTGGGTCTTAAGAGTAGACAACTGTGATGTTTAATTTCATAATATTGACTTAGACATTTATTTACTACATATAGTGTTACATTAATGATCTGTTAACCGCACATTTTTAGCTCAAAATGAACATTTTTAGCTCAAAATGAACATTTTAAGTTCAAAATGTTAAATAATTAGATTAAATTAATTTGAGATGCGAAAGTGCACACCTGGATTTTAATTAGAAATTGGGAATGAAATATTTTACTCGGTCGTGCACTTTTAATGATGGATTAAAATGTATTAATTTTAGGCTGCCTCAGGTCTCCTGCTTCCCCTCCACCCCCTCCATATTTATCTACTTATCCCTGAGATAGATAGATAGATAGATAGATAGATAGATAGATAGATAGATGCTAGAGATAATGGATGAATGGATGAGAGATAGATAGATAGATAGATAGATAGATAGATAGATAGATAGATAGAGATAATAAGATAGATAGAGATGCTAGAGATAATGGATGAATGGATGATAGATAGATAGATAGATAGATAGATAGATAGATAGATAGATAGATGCTAGAGATAATGGATGAATGGATGATAGATAGAGATAGATAGATGCTAGAGATAATGGATGAATGGATGATAGATAGGTAGATAGATAGATAGATAGATAGATAGATAGATAGATAGATAGATAGATGCTAGAGATAATGGATGAATGGATGATAGATAGAGATAGATAGATGCTAGAGATAATGGATGAATGGATGATAGATAGATAGATAGATAGATAGATAGATAGATAGATGATAGGTAGATAGATAGATAGATAGATAGATATAGATAGATAGATAGATAGATAGATAGATGATAGATAGATAGATAGATAAATGATAGGTAGATAGATAGATAGATAGATAGATAGATAGATAGATAGATAGATAAGAGGGAGAGAAGGATAGATAGATAGATAGATAGATAGATAGATAGATAGATAGATAGATAGATAGATAGATAGATAGATAGGCAGGCAGGCAGGCAGGCAGGCAGGCAGGCAGGCAGGCAGGCAGACAGACAGACATATTCTCTCAAAATCTATAATAATGAAAAAGTAGGTACTTTTGTTGCAAGACAATCTGAATGCCTTACGCTGATTATCTCCGAGCTGTTTTGTGTTTTGAAGTCTATAAGGCCACGATGTAATAGCTACCTGCACAGAGAAGTGAACTCTGCTGAAATAAACAAGTCTTGCTTCCAAAGAAGCCTGATTAGGGTTTTGCTGTTAATTGGCACCTTAATTTGCATGCCAGAAAATAGGAAAGGAAAAAAAAAAAAAAAGAAGGCCCAGCCCATGTACAAAGCTATGCTTTTGCTTTCCTGCCGATTGCATTGAGCAAACAGAGTCCTGGGGCCGATTCTTACACTGCACACCTGCGTTGAAGGGAAAGTGAAATGCATAGGATAACCACCTGTAAAAGTATATACAAACGGAAGGTCCTTCTGAACCTCAGCTGGTTTTATTCGATAAAAAATGAGCTCTGCTTGGCTTTTGACCTGTGGGAAGCTGCCACCACCCTCCTTTCCTAGAAGAATGAAAAATCCTGAGGAATATTTTTAAAAGGCAGGATAAAATATTTCCCCTAAAATAGAAATATATATAAAAAAAAAAAATCTTAAGGGAGACAGAAACTCAGAGCCCCAGCTCCCTGCCCCCAGCAGATATTTGGTGCCCATTAAGAAAGACTGGGCCAGCCTGTCTACAAAACAAAAGACTTTCAGCTCCAGGGTGAAGGAATTAAGTCATGACTCTCCAGGACATAATAGGATTAACCCACTAGCAGCAGAGCATACGACATTGCACACTCTCCTAACGACATTGCATCGGAGTCCAAACTTCAACCAAACCTGGGAGCTCAGACAACCTACAGAGCCAACTATGACCCCTACAACAGCCAATAGAATACATGTTCTTGCACAGGAACAGGAAGTTCAAGTGCAATGCCCAAGAGAAGGTATAAAAGACACCCAACTCTCAACTCCATGTGGTCAGTGCACCAGAATCATACATGCCTGGTGGTCCTGCTTCATTAAACCTTCTTTCCAATCAGTCTCCATGTTTCCAGTGTCTTTCTCCCGGCTTGGAACTGAACCCAGATGGACATTTCTTCCAACACTAGTTTAGAGCTTTCTCAAAATTTCTGGTGACTATCAGATTTAAATATAAATTGATGATCCAGTCCGAACCGGGAGCATTTCACCCCAGGATTGGACCTTCATGCCTAAACTCATGGACCTTAAATAGAGCTCATGGGTCTCCCAGTTTTTACTTTGAGGTCTTCACCGTGACCTCAACTGGCTGTTATAGTATATGTCAGGTTTCGATGCTATCTCAAAATAAATGAATTTCCAAACTGCCGATCTTTAAGGAAATTTTCTCTTTATTTGAGCACAGCAATCTGATCCTGGCTCTTTCGAGGTCAGTACTGACCTTTGCCCCCCAATCCCTCCCTTTCCGATCCCCAATTCTCTGCTTCTCATTGGCTATCTTCCAAGTCACTTTCCTGATTCCTTCTTCGTCAGATCACAGGAATGTCTCCCCCCTCTCCCATCTCCAAGGAGACAGAATCTTCAAAGGGATTTAGTAGGCAAAAGTCCAGGCTTCTCCTCTCTTTATTATATGTCAGTGCTGGGACGCTGACAGTATAATCCAATCCTCCTGAAGTTGGGGGGGGGTGGAAATGCCATCCTAATCCATAATATTGTCCCTATATAAATTCCTCAATTTTGCAGAATCCCTTCAAGTGCTTCAGTGCTTCATTACTGGAGGTTTTTAAGAAGAGATATGGTCTCCTGCTTGAGGTCCCTTTCAGCTCTATTCTGACCCAGTCGCAGGAAGAAGTATGGAGGAGGAATTATGCAATGATATTCGCATCTTTTTGACTAGCGTCTTGCCGGATCGGAAATGTCACCCAGCATTTCTCACTGGCTTTTAAAGGAAATGTGCTAAACAGAAACCTTTTATATTTGTATGAAATGCTCCTCTCTTCTTCATTTTCTGCTGCAAGGAGCCTTCCGTCCTCGTTTGGTAAGGTTGAGTGAGACGGGAACACGTGGAAATAGAATCAGAGATGATATCCCAGCGAAAGGGGAAGGAATGGTCAAGAGAAGCTCATTCAAACAAAGGGCACAACTGTGAAATATTATATTCCTCTAAGAATGCAGCTGAAGGGAGCGCAAGAAAAGAGGCATCTTTGAAAATAGTGTCACTGTGACCTCTTCCTTCTGAAGTATCTAAGGCAACAAAAGAAATGGCTTAAATTTAGCAATAAATTTCTGAGATCCAATTGCCTGCGAGAAAGCAGTCTATATCCAAAGACCAAACTTATGCTTTTAAAAATATATTTAGAAGCTGTCGATACAGGCAGAAATATTGACAAGCATAAGCCTCCCTCCTTTAAGGAATTTTATTTTGGCTGAAATTATTATTTAGAAAGTATCTTATTTAGAATAACAGAGTTGGAAGGGTCCTTGGAGGTCTTCTAGTCCAGAAGTCCAGAAGTCTAGTCCTGCCTGTTTAGGCAGGAAACCCTACACCACTTCAGACAAATGGTTATCCAACATCTTCTTAAAAACTTCCAGTGTTGGAGCATCCACAACTTCTGGAGGCCAGTTGTTCCACTGATTAATTGTTCTAACAGGAAATTTCTCCTTAGTTCTAGGTTGCTTCTCTCCTTGGTTAGTTTCCACCCATTGCTTCTCATCCTACCTTCAGGTGCTTTGGAAAATTGCTAATGACTCACTTAACATCTGCGACAAGAAAAGTCGTAAAATGGGGCAAAACTCTGTTAACAAAGGTTTCACTCAGCAACATACATTTTTGGGCTCAATTTTGGTCATAAATTGAGGACTATCTGTCCTATGCAATAAAAAAAATTAGAAGGACAAGGTGCAACAGTTCTAATTGAATTGTTAAATTCATCTGAAAATTGAGCATCAGTTGAATAGCTAAAAGGGTCTGAGTTGATTTGTGCTGTTCTGTCGTGTTTCTTAGGCATGTGTGTGTCTATTTTTATTGTGAGGGTTTTTATTGCATTCCAAAATATATACTTTTAAATAAAAAAAATAGAAGGACAAGATATAATGTTTCTTTTAAAAAAAAGAAAAAAGAAACTAAAAGGCTCCGGATAATGCTTTTGATGTTCCTAGATATTCTCAACTTCCAAAAATAATGCTTCGCTTACCAAAATGTATTGCAGCAACAGCAGCAGCTACTGCTTCTAAATATGACCTACATGCACTTGGGGGATTTCCAATTTTTTGAGGAAAGGCATTTTGGTCAATGTAGAGGACAAATAATATTCTCTTTTCTCAGATCCATCCATTTTTGAATTGCTGAGAAGGAGCAGGGAGACGGAAATGGCCCAACAACCAGAGGTGGGTTTCAGCAGGTTCTGGAGAACTGGTAGCGGAAATTTTGAGTAGTTCGGAGAACTGGTAAATGCCACCTCTGACTAGCCCCGCCCCCATCTATTCTCTGCCTCCCGAGTCCCAGCTGATTGGGAGGAAATGGGGATTTTGCAGTAACCTTCCCCTGCCATGCCCACCAAGCCATGCCACGCCCACCAAGCATTCCCACGCCCACCAAGCCATGCCACGCCCACCAAACCGGTAGTAAAAAAAATTGAATCCCACCACTGCCGATAACACTAGATGGGTGGAAACAGATAACAGAAACCAGATTGTTGTCTTTTCCTTGGTGTGAATGGAGCCAATATGCGGGCAAAAATAAAGGACATTTTTTTAACGTTAGAAGATGCTAGGCTTAATAGAACGGCTGAACTTGGAGTTTCCATAGAAATGTAGAATTTGGAGACTTCTCAGAGGCTTCATTGCGGCTGGAAAGGCCATGCTGTAATTTAATTTTGTCTTGGTAGTGTTGGAAGAAACGTCCACCTGGGTTCAGCTCCAAGTGGGGAGAAAGACATTGGAAACATGGAGACTGCTTGAAAAGATGGTTTAATGGTGGACAGGACCACGTGGTGTTGAGGTCCTGGGTAAAAAGGCACATGGGTAAGAGAGAGAGAGAGAGACAGAGATTTATTCCCTCTGTTGGGCTTTGAATTTGAGCTTGTATTCTGATTGGTCGTCAGACTCCCATGGGGCCATACAGGGATAACTTTGTAGGTTGTCTTTTGAATCCCAAACTTGGTTGAGCCTTCCTGGGTGATGCAATCTCCCCAGGTGCCATGTGGTGAGTTCTGTTTCTAGTAATAACATTTCAGTTATTAAAGGAGATTTTTCTTCATCCTAAACAAATTGAATTGAAGAAATAAATGCGTAAACTTAAACCACTGAAAAAACTACCAATCCTGGAATCACATTATTTAAGAATATTCATTCTTAATTTTTTTAAAAAAACACACCACTACAGTTGTAAGGTTTCCATCAGCCATCTAATACATATATTTGAGGCATTACATTTTTAAATATTTGAAATGTGTATTAGCCTTTTAAATAGCTAATCCACGGTTAAATGAAAAATACCTCGTTGCAAAGCCTTGAGACTCATCCCATTAAATTGCCAAACTAGAAATCTTTTCAAATATGTCAAGTAAATGTGTAAGTTTTAAGCAGTGTTTCAATTCCGGGGACAGAAAATTATGTTTGTTCCGTAGTCCCTAATTTTACCTCTTTATATTGGCAGTATTTTTTAGAAGCAGGTCCATCAATAAAAAAAATCTAAACTGTGGGGATACTTCAAATGTCCAATTAAATAAGCTTTTTGTGGTTTTTAGGTACTATCAGTGGTGAAATCTAAAATTTGTTACCGGTTCTGTGGGCGTGGCTTGGTGGGAGGGTTGTAATGTGACTGGGTGGGCGTGGCCAATTTTTTTTTTTTTTTACTTTTAAAACCATTTTTTCTACAACCTCTTCGGTTAAAAGGTTGTAAAAAAATGCTTTCAAAAGGCTCTGATGATCCCAGCTGAGTTGCCTGATTGGCAGAGGCTTTTTTTCTTTTAAATGCCTCTGACGATCCAAGCTGAGTTGCCTGATTGGCAGAGGCTTTTTTTCTTTTAAATGCCTCTGACGATCCAAGCTGAGTTGCCTGATCGGCAAAAGCCTCTGCCGATCAGGCAACTCAGCTTGGATCGTCAGAGGCATTTAAAAGAAAAAAAGCCTCTGATGATCGCACGGCTCAGCTGGGCATGGGGAGGGGGGGCAGGGATTTTTGCTACCAGTTCTCCGAAACACCCGCCTCCATCGCTACCGGATCAAGCGATCCGGTCCGAACCGGATAAAGGGTAAATGTCCAAAGAATCAATCAGCACTGTTAATGCAGATAATCCTTGATTTACAACAGTTCACTTCCAAATTTACAACGGCACTGAAAAAGTGAATGATGACCGTTTTTCACACTTATGACCGTTGCAGCATCCCCATGGTCATGAGATCAAAATTCAAACGCTTGGCAACTGGCATGTACTTATGACGGTTGCAGTGTTCCGGGGTCACATGACCCCTTTTGGCAACCTTCTGACAGGCAGAATCAATGGGGAAGACAGATTCACTTAACAGCCATGTTACTGAGTGATTCACTTAACAACGGCAGCAAGAAAAATCGTAAAAATGGGAGGAATTCACTGAACACATGTTTTGCTAAGCAGCACAAATGTTGGGCTCAATGATGGTCTTAAGTTGAGGCCTATCACTGGTAGTAGTAATGTACTGTTACAAAAATGCCACTTACACTTAAATCAGCAAACTGCTGATTTATACAGATTTGCGTAAAAGTGATCATCAGAAAGAGAAAGACATAACCTTTTCCCCCATTTCTTCAGGAAGAAATATACCGTATTTTTTGGAGTATAAGACGCTCTGGACTATAAGACTCACCTATTTTTGGGGGGAGGAAAACAAGAAAAAGAAATCTGCCTTTGCCTCCCAGCAGCCATCCAGTATTCATCTGGCCCATTCGCCACAACTCATTCGGCGCTGCCGCAGCCCATTCACCACCACCGCCCATTCGCCATGGCCTCTTCGCCGCTGCAGCCCGTTTGCCGCAGCCCATTTGCTGCAGCCTGTTTGCCTTGGCCCATTCGGCGCGGCCCATTTGCCGCTACCTGTTTACCACCGCCTGTTCACTGCCACCACGGCCCGTTCAGCGCAGTCTGTTCAGCGCAGCCCATTCACCGCTGCTGATCCCTACAGCCTGGAACTGGCTGAAAATGCAACGCACGGAGGCCAAAAATGCAACGCGTGGAGGCTGAAAACAGTTGAAGGCTGGGGGCCGGTGGGTGGGTGGGGCTTCAGTAACATTTGGTGTATAAGACACACTGCAATTTTCACCCACTTTTAGGGGGGGAATTGCATCTTATACTCTGAAAAGTACGGTACTTTTCCTCCATATATTCAGGAAGAAATATACTTTTCCCCCTTTCTTCAGGAAGAAACAGAGATGCAGTTATAGTAACCGTATTTATTGGTTTCTTGCTCAAGATTCTTTAAGGGATCGTTGTCTTAAAGAAAAACACAGATCTTCTACAAAATACAGGGGCTTTCAACAAGAAACTTTTATATAGCAACAGCAACAAAAGAGCAAAGAGAATGTGCTTTTCTCAGCTATGCCTGGGGAAAAAAGACAGAAGTGACCTGAGATTAGCTACCTCTTACACAAAGAACAGAAAGAATGATAGACAAAGAAGTCCCAGAATAAATCTTTCAACTTATTATCTTCATCCTGGCTCCCTTCTGGGTCAATAGATGTTAAAGAGTCAATGCCAACGGAGTCACACGCCCAACAATAAGGTGCCACGCTTAACTCTTAAATTAAAAGAGAGAAACAAGATAAAGCTTGAGTTGGCATGACACAATCACCCTAAATATAGTTCTTCCTGAATCGCTGGGTAATATTTTTTTCACAAATACAAGTTTCCCAAGGTTAGGAATGTCGGAAGAAATATCCATCTGGTTCAGTTCCAAGCTGAGAGAAAGACACTGTAAACATGGAGGCTGATTGGAAAGATGGTTTAATGATGAACAGAACCACCAAGCACATGTGATTCTGGGCAGCTGACCACATGGAGTTGAGAGTGAGGGGTTTTTAATACCTTCTCTTGGGCATTGAACTTGAGCTTCCTGTTTCTGTGCAAGAACAGGTATTCTATTGGCTGTTGTCAGACTCCCATGGGGCCATGTACAAATCCTAGAAGTTTGTCTGAGCTAAGTTTGGTTGAAGTTTGGCTGATGCAATGAAGGGGCTTGTTGGGCAATTCCTATTGAGGCTGAGGGCTAATCCTATCTTTGTTCAAACCTTGCTGCAGGAAATTTGCTTATGAATAGAGCTATCTATCTCTTTATCTCTTAAGTGCTGACATATGCTGAGGGCTATTAAGAAAGGTGGGAGCTACTTTCTGTCTCCAAGAGCATGTTTCTCCATTCCTCCTTTAGGGAAATATGATATTCTGCCTTGTTAAAATTTCTCAAAATATTTCATTATTCTAATTTTCTACAGGAGATACGTTGGTTCTTCTTTCCCATCTACTGTACCTTGTGGTTTCCTTGTTAATTCTCCCACAGTGATGTTCCTAATTAAAAGATGGGAACTAACTGGACCACTGAACGATATTCTGTAGAAAAGACTTCTCTGTAATAAGATGTCTCTTTCTTTGAATTCTGATTAATTATTCCATAGGTGAAAAAATTCTCATCATCTTGTGCCAACACCTGGCATGTTCTTTAGCCAGCTTGTTTCTCATTCTTTCCCTCTTTTCACACATTTTTGAGGGGGTGGGGAAGGAAATGCCTTTAAAGGTCAAAGGTCGAGATTCATTACGTCTATATTCAAAAAATAAAATTGAAATTGGAATTTTTTTTTTCTCCTCAGAAACAGGGCTGGGAACGCGCTATTACTAAGACCCTACAGCAAGCAGCAGTAGATAATTTTTCTACTGCAGGCAGTGGCTCGACCTTCAAATATTTTGCAATTAAAATATTAATTAAAATACAAGGCCTTTGTTTATGTATTCCCTATTTTACATTAAAGCTGGCCAACACCTCATTTCAAAACATTGTTTTGAAATTCAGTTAACAACTTCACTCGGTTGTAATGGAACGCAGGTGATTCTCAGATGCTAACTTGAGCCTATTTGAGGACACCTCTATAACGGTCTGGTTTGGTTCTGCAACACAAAAAAGACAGACACAGACTTCAGAGGAGAATTAGAACTGCAGAAAAAACAATGGCTACCAACCTGCCTTCCACTGAGGACCTGTATACTGCACGAGTCAAAAAGAGGGCTGTGAAAATATTTACAGACCCCTCATATCCTGGACATAAACTCTTTCAACTCCTACCCTCAAAAAGACACTATAGAGCACTGCACACCAGAACAACAAGACACAAGAACATTTTTCCCCTGAATTCCATCGCTCTGCTAAACAAATAATTCCCTCAACACTGTCAAACTATTCACTAAGTCTGCATTACTGTTAATCTTCTCATCATTCCTACCACCCATCTCCTTCCACTTATGACTGTATGACTGTAATTTTGTTGCTTGTATCCTTACGATTTATATTGATATTGTTTCCTGATTGCTTGGATTTTGAAGCCATATTGTTCTTCTTCTGCCTGGACCTCGTTTGCCTTCAATCTTTCCTTGGAAGATTAAGTGAAGTATGCCGTATTTTTACGGGTGTCGCATCCCAAGTCTGAAATATTATTTCACTTTTTTATGGTTCTGATGTTTTCCTTTGGCTTTCCCAGACGGCTTATCACCTCCTCATTTCTGATTTTGTCAACCCGACTTATACGTAACAGCTCACCTGTAAATCCACATTTCAAATGCTTCTAGTCTCTTCAAGTGGCTTTTTGTCAGAGACCAACTCTCCACTCCGTAGAGCAGGATAGAAAAGATGTAACATTTGACAAGCCTGACTTTCAATCTTAGGCTTATGTCATCACTGCAGAAGACCTTTTCCATTTTGGAGAATGCTGTTTGAGCTTTCTCTATCCTTGTTTTTACTTCAGGGGTCATGTTTCAGCTTACATGTAAATTAAAACCGAGGTACGTGATCCTTTCAGCTTTTTCTAGTGGTATTCCTTCCGAAGTTATTGGTGGTAAATTAATGTAATAGTAAGATATGGTAATAGGAGTAACCAGACCATTGCTCTTTTATTAATGGGACACGACTTTGCAACTATCAACAAAATATTTAAGAATTTATTTATTTATTTATTTATTTATTTATTTATTTATTGGTTCGATTTATATGCCGCCTTTTCTCTGGAGACTCAGGGCGGCTTACAATGCGTTAAACAATAGCAATATTTAAGAATGGTTAGCCGCCTTGGCCAAATAGGTTCACTAAAAACCAGATCCATAGTTTCTCCCATGGATGTCCAAGTCATTTTCCTGACATCGCAGAGAAGAGCAATGAAGATATTTAGGGGACTGGAGACTAAAACATATGAAGAACGGTTGCAGGAACTGGGCATGGCTAGTCTAGTGAAAAGAAGGACCAGGGGAGACATGATAGCAGTCTTCCAATATTTGCGGGGCTGCCCCAGAGAGGAAGGGATCAAGCTGTTTTCCAAGGCACTTGAAGGCCAGACAAGGAATAATGGATGGAAACTGATCAAGAAGAGATTCAACCTAGAAATAAGGAGAAATTTTCTGACAGTGAGAAGAATCAACCGATGGAACAGAAGTTGCCTTCGGAAGTTGTGGGAGCTTCATCACTGAATGCTTTGAAGAAGAGACTGGACTGCCATATGTCAGAAATGGTGTAGGGTCTCCTGATTGGGCGGTGGGGAGGACTGCATGACCTACAAGGTCCCTTCCAACTCTCTTAATCTGTATCTGTATCATTGCCACAACTTTTCAGGAAGTGTGGCTTCCTGCTTAAAAAAAATATTACGTTTTCTGATAGGAAAGGCTCAAAACAGAGCAGACTCAGTCCCTCCTAAGCAGCTGGAAGGTATCAGCAGATGCGGAAGTGGGACAAAAGCATCTCCTCGGCTGATTTATTCCAACTCTCTTTTCCTTGCCCTGCACTTGAATTCCACTCCAACGAGAATCCGAAGGCCGGGGTTTCATGCCTCAAAAATGTACAAATGTCAATTCCCAACACGAAATTTGTCAGCTAAGCCTGTAATTTCCATTTAGATTTGTTTCATTTTTCAAGGCACGGAAGCCGCCGAGCGGAGAATAGCTTCGGCTTATAAAGGCCTCTTTTCAAGGAACCCAAACTGTAATCTAAGGAGTGTTTTCACCCATTAACTTTTTTTTCTTCCTGCAGCGGGCGAGGTAAACAAGGGCAGGGAAACAAATGTCCTCTTTCCAATGCAACCCGCAAAAAAGATTCTTCTTAGGTCAAGGCGTCTGTCACTCTGTGCTCCCAATCCAGTCCCATTAATTGCCCGCACAGCACATAATTAATCTTCTGGGGAGATTTGGAATCAATTCCTCTTCCTCCTCCGCTCCGTTCTTTTTCTGCAGCCTTTCTAAGGAAAAGCTGCCTGCTTAGGTGACTTTTATTTTCCTCCCTCTGCGGCTACCAAGCCAGCAAATGAGACGGCTCTGAATCAAATATATATATAGATCAAATGTACAGAGGAGGGACAGCTATTTCCTTGAGCTGCACAAACTGGTTTTTTCCTCCACCAACACACACACACACACCGCCAAATAATTCAAAGATACATTTATGGGATTAGTTGATGAACAGGAGTTGAGTTTACCAGATGGGAAAATCATCATTCCAGTTTCAAGTTAGGACATAGCAATAACAGACTTATATACAATATATATATATATATATATATATATATATATATATATATATATATATATATATGTATATATATATATATATATATATATATACACTATACATAGTAATATATAGTATTTTACAGCCCTCTCTAAGCACTTTACAGAGTCAGAATATGGCCCCCAGCAATCTGTATCCTCACTTTACCGACCTCGGAAGGATGGAAGGCTGAGTCAACCTTGAGAATCGAACTGCCACCATGGATAGGATAGGATAGAATAGAATAGAATAGAATAGAATAGAATAGAATAGAATAGAATAGAATAGAATATAGAAAATGAATAAAATTGAACAGAATAGAATATTGAAATAGAATATAGAATAGAATATAGAAAATGAATAAAATCGAACAGAAAAGAATATCGAAATAGAATGTAGAAATAGGAATAGAATAGAATAGAATAGAATAGAATAGAATATAGAATAGAATATAGAAAATGAATAAAATCGAACAGTAGAATATAGAAATAGAATATAGAAATAGGAATTGAATGGAATGGAATAGAATAGAATAGAATAGAATAGAATAGAATAGAATAGAATAGAATAGAATAGAATAGAATAGAATAGAATAGAATAGAATAGAATATTGGAATGGGATGGGATGGGATGGGATGGGATGGGATGGAATGGAATAGAATAGAATAGAATAGAATAGAATAGAATAGAATAGAATAGAATAGAATAGAATAGAATAGAATAGAATAGAATAGAATTCTTTATTGGCCAAGTGTTATTAGACACACAAGGAATTCGTATCTGGTGCAGAAGCTCTCAATGTACATACAACAATAGTGATAGATCATTATCATAGTCATTGTAAAAATACATTCATCATAAAACATTAGATATCAGCCATTTAGAAGAAGTAGGCATGATAACAGGAAGCTTGTTGTTTTGGGCTAGAATATATCATGGAATATATCAGTGCCATTTTCTGGGGCATTTCCTAATTCTTCTACTGCCAGGTTTTGTTCTAGGAACATGGTGGCATGGAACAACTCACAGATCAGGCCTTGTCTGGGTCTCTCTCTCTCTCTCTCCTTGTCACTTGGTCTTCTTCCCTTTGGTGGATTAGCATCTCACTTCTGTTCCAAAGGCTTGGCTGTCTACAAAGAGAGAGCACGATTAGTTAAATTGCTCCACTTGGCCTTGGAAAACATTTGCAATTCAAAAGAAGACCTAGTTGCAACCGTGAAAAAAAAATTGCCAGACTGGCTAGCAAGCGGGTAAAAAAGCAGATCAAATCTGGGGCCGTCACATCTACAAAAAAAAAAAAAAAAAAAAAAGAGCAATAATAAAACAGTTGGAGATGAGAGCAGGGAACAGCAGTGGAACATGTAAGTAATCTTAAAATGAATGATAGCAGCAAAAGAACCCCTGGCTTAATTCTTGAAATGCCGCCATGGATTACAGAGAGCATTGGGAGAAGCAAGGAACAGAGCCAGAAAGAGGATTCAAGCACATTATGGCTACGTCATAATGGGGCTGGCTTCCTGGTGGATTCAGCCAACTATATTTTGCATGACTAAAAAGTTGTAGCGTTCTGACCCAGCTCCCAAACATGACAAACCCTCTGTAGTTACCTAATTGTTCCCTTCTCTCTCTCACACACACACACAGCAGGCTAACAAGTCTGTCCAGCAGGGAGATGAATATTTATCTGCCACTTCCATTCATCTCCGCCCCCTGCCTTTTATCTCCAGAGTTAGGGCGGGCCTTCGCTAGCAGCGGTGACTCTTTTGTCCCAAGGACCGGCCCATAGATTTCCACTGCTCTCCTCTCCTCTGCTTTCTGTGCATCCGCGCATCAGCACTGGACCCAGCTGTTCCTCCTCTTCCTCATCAGCCACCTCCAGACCTGAGGGCTGTTGACTTTCCATCTGAGGGCTGATGGACGGCCCAGGCTCCGCCTCTGTCTCTCTCTCTCTCTGGCAGCTCCGTTCCCGCTTCCCCCTCAGAGCTCTCAGGTTGCCTTGATGCTAATCCTGACTCCCACACTGCCGCCACCTCTGATTCAGTTGCCGGAGGGGCCAGCGGCTGACAGGCCACAACATGTAGCTTAACACAATGTGTGAAGTTGTGAAAGACAAGGCAGACTCATACGGTGAAAAAACAACAAAGGGGAAGAAATGGCCATTTTAGGTTTGGCATACATAAAAGGTAAAGGCAAAATATTAATGAAGGAACTTTTTTTAAAAAGTTGCTATACCCATCCTTCTAAAATAATATTTAACAACAATCAACATTAAACCTTGGTAGTACAGTGGTCTAAAGCACCCTGTTATTAAGGCCAGTGCCTGCAATTACTGCAGGTTCGAATCTCGCCAGGCTCAAGGTTGACTCAGCCTTCCATCCTTTCTAAGGTAGGTAAATTGAGGACCCAGTTGTGGGGGCAATAAGATGGCTTTGTATAAATATACAAAAGGATGAAGGCTATTGCTTAACGCATTGAAAGACGCCCCGAGTCTCTGGAGAAGGGCAGCATATAAATCAAATTTAAAAAAAAACAAAACTGCTTTCTAAACAGAAACCTTGATGTTGGAAGACCTTTGCATCCAAAGAACAGAAGCTGGATTCATATCTCGATATTGCAGATATCATAATGTGGGAAGCTACCCCCCTCCTAGAAGAATTAAATATTTTGAGGTATATTAAAAAAAAAAGGGCAGAATATTGTATTTCCCTAAAGGAGGAATGGAGAAACATGCTCTTGGAGACAGAAAGCAGCCCCCGCCTTTCTTAATAGCCCTCAGCAGATGTCAGCACTTAAGAGATAAAGAGCTTAATGGAAACTAGATAGCTCTATTCATAAGCAACTACCCTCACCCAAGAGCCAAACCAGGACAAAGCCACTAAGCCACAATAGGAATTGCCCAACACAAGCAGAACACAAGCCCCTTCACTGTATCACCCTCAGAAATGTCAACCAAACAGCTCAGATAAACACCTATGATTTGTATTTTGCCTATAGAGCCACCTGTGACCCCTACATAACCCCTACATGGCCCCATGGGAGTTTGACAACAACCAATAGAATACAGTACATGTTCTTGCACAGGAACAGGAAGCTCAAGTTCAAAGTCCAAGAGAAGGTATCAAACCCTTCCACTCTCAACTCCATGTGGTCAGCTGCCCAGGACCTCAAACCCATGTGTCCATCAATACACCATCTTTCCAATCAGCCTCCATGTTTCCAATGTCTTTCTCCTGGCTTGGAACTGAACCAAATGGATATTTCTTCCAACAATAACATACATTTGCTGGGAAGATGGGGATTGTAGAGGAGATAAGAATAGATACAATACTTCTTCCGAGCCAAAAGCCTGAAAAGAAATATGTCAAGAGTATTTGTGCCATGGTTATAAACACGCACAAATAAACAAATAGGATCGACTGCAATGTTGTATTTATTGTGTTTGTCCCTTGAGAAATAAAATAGGACACTGAATCATTGTGACTAACTATCACAATAACGTTGTAAGTGACATTATGGAGCAGATTATTGTATTCAAGACCCTGCATAATAAAAGAACATCGGCTACTGTTATATATACACAACCATTCAGATTGACAAACTGTTCATTTTTTGGAAAATAAGTATATAGTGTAGCTCACAACTGTTTGTATATATATACGTGTGTGTGTGTCTGTCTGTGTGTGTATGCACACACACACACACACGTATATATATATATATATATATATATATATATATATATATATATATATATATATATATATATATATATATATATATATATATATATATACACATATGCAAGTTTTAGTGTATTCGGGTCTTTTCCCGTGTAAGATTGAGATATCTTGGCGACATTTCAATGAGGTCCCACTTGTCATCTTCAGGCTAGTGTCTTTGGCTTCGTGATTGTGTGAGGAAAAAGCACAAGCACGAAGCCGAAGACACCAGCCTGAAGATGACGAGTGGGACCTTGTCGAAACGTCACCAAGATACTCTCAATCTTACACAGGAAAAGACCCGAATACACCAAAACTTGCATACCTCTACCCGTAGAAAATCTACGAAAACATATACACATACAGTATATATATACATACACAAACACAAACACACACACACACACACACATATATTTCCTCAACTTATGACTGCAATTGAGCCCCACATTTCTGTAGCTAAGCAGGACAATTGTTAAGTCAGTTTTGCCCCATTCTATGACCTTTCTTGCCACGGTTGTTAACTGAACCACTGCAGTTCTTCAGTTAGCCACACAGTTGTTTAGTGAATCTGGCTTCCCCATCGACTTTTGTGTGTCGGAAGGGAATCACGTAACTGCCGCGATAAATATGAGTCAGTTAACAAGTGTCTGAACTTTGACCGTGTGTGCCCATTGGCGTTGCTGCAATGGGCACGGGTGAAAAACCGATATTTCCAGTGCCCGTTGTATTTATGAACAGTCATTACATGAAATGTTGTAAGTCAAGGACTACCTGTGTTTTTGTGCATCCCGTTTATTATACAACAACTTAGATCTTGCTTTCGGAAGCTTCTCCATTCGGGTTTCCCTAAGCAGTGAAAATATCAAATACAACTGAGGCACAGAGCATCTGAGGAGCCGTTGTGTGTTTATCTACAAAATCAGAGTCAGATTTCAGGCGAGCCTCACAGTAACTTAATTGCGAATGCTGAATTCCTGACAATTTCTTGCGTCTATTGGTTGAAGTACCGTTGAGTAGTTTATCTGAACAAGATTTAGCTTCAGATAGTAGAAATAGCCTCAGATCCGGTTGGGCAGGCGCCTGTGCCACAGCGCACATTTAATATTTTTTCGATGATGATTTAATTTTTATTCATATTTGATTTTGGAAGTTTTATCCATGCAGCTTTATTACACTGAGACGGTTTAACTCAGGGGGGAAAACAGGCAGGTTCTGGAGAACCGGTAGTGGAAATTTTGAGTAGTTCAGAGAACCGGCTGGCCCCAGAGTGGGGTGGGAATGGGGATTTTGCAATATCCTTCCCCCAGGAGTGGGGTGGGAATGGGGATTTTGCAGTATCCTTCCCCTGCCATGCCCACTAAACCACACCACGCCCACCAAGCCACGTCCACAGAACCGGTAGTAAAAAAAAAAAAATTGGATTTCACCACTGGTCTCAGAATGAAGATTTATATTTAGCGAAAGTTTAGAAACATTGCATCATTAACAGCTAGTCCTTTCCTTGATTTCTTAGCTTGATATTTAATCTAGAATTTGTAAAACGTTGGGGGCCCGGAGCTGAAATATAAAAATAAAGCCAAACAATCGTAAACCATTTTTATTTTATTTTATCCATTTTATTTTTTTTAATGCCCTTTTGTAGAGACAAGAAAACCTACAGTGCTGCCATAGAATATAAAATAGAAGTGTTTTATGCAATAAACACTTAAATAAATAACTTGGTAGATTCTATGCAGTGATTTGGCACCGTAAACTCGCGTAAGAAAAAATTATTAAGCATTTGCAACTAATAAATATGCGAGTGGGGATTTTACAATGTGTGGGGATTTTGCAGTATCCTTCCCCTGCCACACCCACCAAACCACATCACGCCCACCAAGCCACGCCCACAGAACCAGTAGTAAAAAAATTTGAATTTCAGCACTGGTTTAATTACTTTCTGCGGTTGGTCACGTCAGAAGATTTACAGCACGGCTGGTTTTTTTTCTGAGAAAGGGAGAATTTTGTTAGTCTTCTTGGGGGATTGTAATCACAAAGGGGAAAAAAAAAAGATTCTATATTTCAAAAATGGTGTCAATCAGAGATCAGCTCGCTGTGTTTTACGGAGTACAATGCTCTCAGTACGGTTTTGTGAGCGACAAAGAAACTTTGGCGATATGGTTGATATTCTATTCCAGGGGGACAATTGAGATCTGCCACTTGGAAACAAAGCAGTGGTGGGTTATCCTCAGTTTGGACCGGTTCGCAAGAACCGGTAGTAAAACCGGTGGGAGGCTCTGCCCAGTGACCTGGACGTCATCAGGATGTTTCTGTGCGTGAGCGAAGCAAGCGCGCATGGTCCCATTGTGAACCGGTAGTAAAGGTAAGTAGAACCCTCTGTCAAGTTTCCAAAAGATGCCCTAATTAATTCATGAACCATGATCCAAACTTCAAAGGAAATATAGTCATTTATTAGGAACAACATTCCGGCAATACTCAGATGCAGTTAGGACTGATCCTACGTAGATTTATGTTCCCCTATGACCCTGTCTCTCCCCTCCTCTCTGGCCATGTCATAAATCACATTCTCCAATTAACCACTTTGGCTGGCTGTGAAACCTAACACCCTCCTTCTGATTGCGGTCAGGAGGAATGTATGGAATTCACTTCAGTTCTCCCTCCCTCCTGCTCATGGCAACTTGAAAGCTTTGCAAGTTGACACCCACCCCTGAAACAAAGATCTCACTTTAGAGCAATGATTTCATTGAGGGCTGCATCAGGATTGCGTTTGAACTTGGGAGGCCTGGGGGGGTGTGGCCAGCTCAATGTCACTCATGTCAGGTGCGCCTGTGGTGGCCTGAGCATTCTTCCAGCAAAAACAGGCTCTTGAGTTCCGTTTTCGGCTGTGATAGCCTCCTGCAACCCTCTGCCAGCAAAAATGGAGCTTGGGAAGGTCTCACGCAGCCCTTCCAAGCTCCGTTTTCATTGGCAGAGGCAGCGCGGGCCAGTCCTTCGCTATTTCCAGGTGGCCCCGTGGCCCAGATCTAAGCACCCCGCGGGCCAGATCCAGCCCCCAGGCCTTGAGTTTGACACCCCTGCTTTAGAAATAAAATTGCTGCTTCAAATGAGAAAAGACCGGCTTGCTGAATATGGCCGTGGAATCTATGGATTACTGCAATATTACCACAGAATATAAACTAATCAGCTTTGGATAAAACAATCCGGTGCTTTCCCAAGGGAGCCAACAGAGTTCTTTTCCATCTTCAGATCTACAATGGCTTCAGAAGAAGCAACCAGAGATGTCTAAGTGAGTGAAATCCTATATCTGCAAGGCTTACACCCTGCCGCACTACATATTACTCCTTAGCAGAAGTAATGCATACATTGCTGTACTGTATTAAATGCCTGACAAGAGGAGCTGGAGGAAGACGGGAAGGAGGAGGAGGAGGAGGAGGGAGGAGGAGGAGCAGAGGTGAAATTCAGCCGGTTCTATCCGGCTTGGGTGAACCGGTAGCGGCGGCTGTGGGAGGCTCCGCCCACCCACGTAGATGTCATGACATCGCTTTTTTGTGACAATTTTAAGCTCATGTGCAGGCGATGGCGCACACACAATTGCGAACCAGTAGAGAAGGTAAGTGAATTTCACCCCTGAGGAGGAGGAGGAGGAGGAGGAGGAAGAGGAGGGAGGAGGAAAGAAACAACACATTAGACCACCGAGTGTATAAATGCACTAAAGAGAATAAGGAGATTTCCAGAAAAGCTCAATTATTCCTTTTCCATCTGCTTCATTGTTGAAAACATAAAGGAGATGTTCTGGTCTGAACTGGATTTTATTTTTTTCCCCTTTTGGGGAATCTCAAGAACTGATGTCGACGGAAGTGAAGGGGAGGTAGGTGCCATATTGACAATTAAAAATAAATAAATCATGATGACAAGCCGTATTCACTAGAGTAACCTTCTCCAATGGAGGCCCTGCTAAGATTGCAATTTTTGGTCATGGCCGGCTGGGAGTGTTGAGCATTGCAGTCCCAACCCATCTGGAAGACACCACGTGTTGTGTTGCGCCAGAGGGCTTTTTAAGATCAGGACTGGAAATGTTGTTTGTTTAAGAAATTATAAATCAGACGTGTAGGTTGGAGTTTGGAGGAACACAGCTAGCACAGTACAAGCGTAATGAACCACTGATATCTGAAATTTCAAAAGGAGCTACAGTGTATTGCAGTGAGTTAGGGTAAGGAATTGTGATGTTGCCTTCTCTTGTATCTCAGAAGCTTCATGAACTGCAGTCAATTTCATTGGATGATTGTCTTCTTATGCTCTTTCTCAGTGGTGGGCTGCTGCCGGTTCGGGCGAACCGGTAGTTCCAATGATCAGCTGGCCCTGCCCCCGCCCAATCCTATCCTATATTTGCTTCTTTCTGACTCAGCTGATTTGTGCAGCATAGCTGCTTTCCTCACCTCTGCTGTTCTACTTACTGGGGCTGCCTTAGAAGGTAAGCAACTGAGCTTCAAATTGCTGTATTTTGAACGCTGCGTGCAAGTGCGTTAGGCACGTGCAAAGTGCGCATGGAGCGTGCTCTCACCGAACCGGTTGTTAAACCGCTTGCAGCCCACCACTGCACTTTCTCCAAAATTCTAGCTTTATATCCTTTTAGATTAAGTGGGGTTACTAAACATATCCAAGTCAAATTCAATGCATTATCATTTTGGGTCAATGTCTATGGAGGTTCTCAGTCATTCAGGTCATGCTTATCCCAAAAAGTGCTTTTTCAAGAGAGAACGGGACTTTCTGGGTTTTCTTTGAAGACGTTTCACTTCTCATCCAAGAAGCTTCTTCAGCTCTGACTGGATAGTGGGGGAATAGAAGGATTTATACTCCTTGCAGACAGCTGGACATTTGCATTCTTTTTACCTTAACGATTCACTAAAAGAATGCAGATGTCCAGTTGTCTGCAAGGAGTATAAATCCTTCCATTCCCCCACCATCCAATCGGAGCTGAAGAAGCTTCTTGGATGAGAAGTGAAACGTCTTCAAAGAAAAACCAGAAAGTCCAGTTGCCTTTTGAAAAAGCACCTTTGGGATATCATTTGGGTCCTGATTATTATTAGAATAACAGAATAACAAGAGTTGGAAGGGACCTTGGAGGTCTTCTATTCCAAGCCCCTGCTCAAGCAGGAAACCCTATACCGTGATGGCGAACCTATGGCACGCGTGCCAGAGGTGGCACGTGTAGCCATATCTGTGGGCACGCCACCTCAGCTCTGAGAGAGGCTCTGGAGGCTGGGGACAGCAAAAACATCACTTCCTGTCCCACCAGGAGTTGGGAAATGAGCCATTTCAGGCCTCCGGAAGACCTCTGAGGGAGTGGGGAAGGCTGTTTTCGCCCTCCCCAGATGCATAGAGAGGATCTGGAGCCAGGTGAGAAAGAAAAATGGGCCTACCGGGCCATCACGTGCCAGGAGCGGGGGCTAGGGGGGGTTCTGCGTACATGCACAGGGCAGGGCACATAGAATTATGGGTGTGGGCACGTGCACATGGGAACCTCCCCTGCCCCCCCCTTCCTGGCATGCGATGGCAAAAAGGTTAGCCATCACTGCCCTATACCATTTTAGACAAATGGTTGTCTAATCTCATCTTAAAAACTTCCAGTGTTAGAGCACCCACAACTTCTGGAGACAACTCGTTCCCGATTCATTGTTCTAACTGTCAAGAAATTTAAATTAGGATTATCCTGAGTTATGTCTATTGTTTACTCTCTTCTACAGTCCATTTTGAAAAACACACCATTTATTAGCTGTCTAAAGCAAGCATCAGATACTGAGCCTCCTTAAACATTATGTCCATTGTATTGAAATAAACTATAGTTTTCCTTCTGGACCACATTCTTTTTGCCCTTTTAAAATCATTTTGAACTACTTTAAAGTTTCGTTAAGTTTGGTAAGAGTTATAGTTGTGTTCTTTCCTTCATTCCGACAGCTATTTAATAAGGTGAGGGAACAGGCCTTCTAACATGTATATTTGACTACAGAAGTCTGGATCATCAAGCATTATTTCCATCGTGACCTTGAGAGAAATTTAGCTTCAGCTGCTTTGTTTTGCACAAAATGCAATTTCAGGTCCCTCCAGTGAAATCAAACAACACATTTAGCACTATTACCTTACCTTCCCAATCTCAGATACCTATCCTTCTTTGCTATCTTGTATATCTCCTGATCCAAAATAAGAAAATTAGTTTTTCAGATAACTTCATATTTTATCCCCATAAGCTGACTAAATGAATGAACGAATAATTCGATTGATGAAATGGCTTTCCTAGTTTTTTTTTAGAAAGTATATAAAAATTCACTGAATACATCTGAAGGATACCAGTTTGGGAATTCTTGTTTTAGAAACTGTCAGAAAAATAAATAGTACATTAGAAGAGGAAAAAAAAGAGAAATGAATGAATTCTACCATTATGAAGCTCAATAGAATGCCCATCTAGTTTGCAACTTTAACTTTCTTTAACAGTGGGAGAAAAAATGGCATCTTGGAGTCAGAGGTCAAAGGATTGAAGTTTTCCATGAACTCTACGAATAATTTAACAAAATGAAATGCCCATTTTAATTGAAGTAAATTAACGGATTTCATTTAAAACTGTGGCTTATGAAAATGACATTGTTAAAGAAATGCCTTTAAAACGTGATTATTTTTATCTGAATTGTGATAAAGGAAAATTAATACATTTGGTAAATTGTGTAAATGCCATGCCAAACATGTTTTTTTTTTATTTCCCATACATGTGATAACTATCAATGTCCCTTATTTAGATCTGTTAGGTAAGAGAAGCCTTCATTGCACAGGTACAGTATATGTGGTACCTTGCTCAATAGTAGTAACTGTGAGAGGGATCTTGGAGTCCTACTGGACAAGCACTTAAATATGAGCCAGCCGTGTGCATCAGCTGCCAAAAAAGCCAACACAGTTCTAGGCTGCAAAAACAGAGAGATAGAATCAAGTTCACGTGAAGTGTTAATACCATTTTATAAGGCCTTGGAAAGGCCACACTTGGAATACTGCATCCAGTTTTGGTCGGCACGATATAAAAAAGATGTGGAGACTCTAGAAAGAGTGCAGAGAAGAGCAACAAAGATGATTAGGGGACTGGAAGCTAAAACATATGAAGAACGGTTGCAGGAACTGGGTATGTCTAGTCTGATGAAAAGAAGGACTAGGGGTGACATGATAGCAGTGTTCCAATATCTCAGGGGCTGCCACAAAGAAGAGGGAGTCAAGCTATTCTCCAAAGCATCTGAGGGTAGGGCAAGAAGCAATGGGTGGAAACTAATCAAGGAGAGAAGCAACCTAGAACTGAGGAGAAATTTCCTGAGTTAGAACAATTAATCAGTGGAACAACTTGCCTCCAGAAGTTGTGAATGCTCCAACACTGGAAGTTTTTAAGAAGAGGTTGGATAACCATTTGTCTGAAGTGATGTAGGATTTCCTGCCTAAGCAGGGGGTTGGACTAGAAGACCTCCAAGATCCCTTCCAACTCTTCTCTTCTAATTCTATTCTATTCTGATCTGTTCTATTCTATTGTATTCTATTCTGATCTGTTCTGTTCTATTCTAATTCTGTTCTGATCTATTCTATTCTATTCTGATCTGTTCTGTTCTGTTCTGTTCTATTCTTATTCTTATTCTATTCTATTAATTCTATTCTATTCGTTGCTCGAATCTAAGTTGACCAGGGTGAGATTTGATGTCAAACCTCAGAATGATCCGGAGAACAAAATGGATTCACTACTTCAGAGGAAGGAAGAGATCTTTTGAAGAGATGGTTCTAACAAGGAAATCTGATTTAATCAGAAGTCAGAAGAACTGTAAAAAAGGGGAGAACCAGACTGGCCATCTCTCCTTTTTAAAATCCAGAGCTCTATAATGGTCTTCTGTGCTCCTGAGAAATCACATAAAACAACTCAACTTGCTACAGTCGGAATTGCCAAATAAAAAAAAATGTAACGGGAACACGAATTGTGGATGTACAATCGGTTGCTTGCTATAAATCTTCTCGTAAGCGTTTCAGTTTAATATGAAAAGAAAATTTTGCGTAGTCTAATAATTTGAGGTTTTCTATACAGAACGATTGATGACCGATCTAGACCCTAGTGGAAAATAATTCATACATATATCCAGGTATTTTGTATCTTTGCATCTGTTCCAGAAAACATTCATGGAAAACCATAGATGTGACAGTGAGATAGAAAGATAGATAGATGGATGGATGATTTGTGTGTTTGTGTATGTTATCTATTTATGTATGTATATAGCATGTGTATGTGTGCTATGTATGTGTTTGGGTAGATATACATTTTCTCTTGAGAGCAGGCAACAGAATTTCATTTTTAATGCGGGCTAGTGTGTAAAAAAAATGACAATAAAGTTATCTTATTGAAAGTCAATTTTTTGAGTAGGTGGAATGAGCAAAACTTCCTTGACGTTCAAAGACAACTGAATATACAAAAAAAGAGCAGAATGCAATCTAATTTGGGAGACTGTCAATTGTAAACAAACCTATATTTCTAAAAGTTGGCAGGTTTCTACTCTACTACAGCTTGGCTAACTGCTGGAGACAGAGAGAAAGAAAAATAGTTCACTTCCCAGAAGAAATAGCAATAGCACTTATATACCGCTTCAGTGTTTTCCGGCCCTCTCTAAGCGGTTTACAGAGCCAGCGTATTGCCCCCAACAATTTGGATCCTTATTTTACCCACCTCGGAAGGATGGAAGGCTGAGTCAACCTTGAGCTTGGTGAGATTCAATCCGCCAAACTGACCTTAACCCTGAAAGTAGGGTTAATCGACTGCTTGTAATTGGCTGTGAAGCCATCAAAATTGGACTTTGACTTGAAGGCAGTTTTGCGGTACCCAGCCTGTAACAGAGATGAGTGACCTCTGAATATCTCTCCATCTTTGCAAGCGTTCTTCTAATGCCGTTGCATGATGGAACATCATTATTTCACTGCCTTATTTCCATGCGGTTTACAGTATAGAGGGAAACTCTCATTATAGTGGCACGTGGTCATTTATTTCTATTAGAGTTCTATCAGTACCAAAAGAAGGGAACTTCTATCAATGTTCTTCAAAATTAACTCCCAGAATTCCCCAGCTAGCAATACACTGATCAATACGAACAAACTTTTAGTATAGAATACCCCAGCAGAAAGGATATACCATATTTTTTGGACTATAAGACATACCGGAGTATAAGACGCACCAAAATTTTGACGAGGAAAACAAGAAAAAAAAAAGTTTTTGCCCTCCCCAGCCCCCAGGAGCACTCTGCAGGCCTCCCAAACCTTATGCGCGCCCCATTTTTGCAAAAACCGGGCCTGTTTTCAGCAAAAATGGGGCACGCGGAACGGAGTTTCGGGAGGCCAAAATTGGCTTAATTCGGTTTATAAGATGCACCAACATTTCCAACCTCTTTTGGGGGGTGGTGGTGGAATGTGTCTTATACTCCGAAAAGTACGGTATAATTTTGTTTTAGAAACAAATATTCTGGACGTTTCCAGAACGTTCAGTTTTTCCTTCTGACCGTGATGATTTAGTAGATTCTTGGGAATTCTGAACAAAATAGCCAGAAGGGTAGGTTTTACACATACGTAAGCAATAAAGTTTGATATTTGCAAAGAGGCTTGTTCAAAAAGTCTCTGTTTTTAAACAAACAAGAAATATAGTAATGAGTGAGCATGGCATATAAATACATTTAAATAAAATGTGTTCAGCATTATTTTATTTGTTTAGAAACAAATAGGGCAAAGTATAAAGCTTTAATAGTGCCTTCAGTACAATATTTTGAAGATTACTCTTTTCTTCGCCAAACAGTAGTGTCACCAAATAATTTACAGCACAGTGCACACTTTTACAATATGATTAGCCATATTTATAGATAGTTGAGCAATGAACAAATGAATTAAAGTATAAGCACTAGCGCTTAGACTTATATACCGCTTCACAGTCCTCTCTAAGCAGTTTATAGAGTCAGCCTATTGACCCCAACAATCTCAATCCTCATTTTACCGATCTTGAAAGGATGGAAGGCTGAGTCAACCTTGAGTTAGTCAGGATCGGTGGTGGGATTAACTTTTTTTTACTACCGGTTCTGTGGGCGTGGCTTGGTGGGCGTGGCAGGGGAAGGATACTGTAAAATCTCCATACCCTCTCCATTCTAGGGGAAGGTTACCGCAAAATCCCCATTTCCTCCTGATCAGCTCGAGACTCAGGAGGCAGAGAATAGATGGGGGCGGGGCCAGTCAGAGGTGGTATTTACCGGTTCTCCGGTAATTATGAACTACTCAAAATTTCCGCTACCAGTTCTCCAGAACTGGTCAAAACCTGCTGAATACCACCTCTGGTCAGGATGGGGCAGAGTCAGCCTGGAATACTGCATTCTAATCACCACAAATTATTCCAATAATAATAATAATAATAATAATAATGATAATAATAATTCATAATGTAAAAGTTTGTGGATAAATCCAACAAAACTTTGCACAGAGCAAAAAGTATGTGTGTTTTCCTGAATCCAAAAATGGTAAAATTTAAGCTTTGGCTATGTGAAAATAACCAACAAAATTGCTTTGGTTCTTAGATTTGTGCTGTGAGCTTCAATTTGAATAGCAGCTATAGGTTAAATATAAATTTCAGATTTATTATGGAAATAACAATACATTTTATATATGCATATAATCTATAGTCCATGCAGCCACCCACCAAACACTCCAAAACACTTATAAAACTTTATAAGATATATATTGTATTGCACATTCCAGAGAGCTAGTAACAAAACTGTAAACATATATAGCTTGATTTGCATTTTTTTTAACATTCAACCCATAGTTTATGTGAAAAGGCATGTCAGTTTTTAAAGGTGAGCAATAGAAAAAAGTCCGTTTTCATTGTTTTAATTGCCTCCCAACCAGTTGCAAAATATTAAGCCCATATATTATAGTAATACAATTTTAATTCGGACCCAAAGTATTTATGAATGTGTACTTCAAAATGCAATGACAAATATGCAGCAGCATGCAAAATGTATATATATATATACACACTTTAAAATATGTAAAACATTATTTGTGATAGCAATTAAAAAGATTTTTAAATATATATTTTACCAAGTGGTGTGTCATGTCAGAAAAGCAGTGGAGACTGGGAGTTTTAAATAAGGAATATTTCTCCCTGAAATGTTAGCAATATGCTAATAGCTACTTGCAGGTATTTATGATGTGAAGCATCGTTCTGAACTGCTGCAATCTTATGAATAATGTAACCAAGTATTTTCCTGAACGTCTAAATGAGTCCAAAATTTTATGCAACTGGTTAAAACGTTCAGAGTGCTCGTAATCGCGCGAGCAAAGCTTCCACTTCAGGAATCACTTCTCCTTTAGAACCGCCAAGTTCTACTTCTTCCTTTCTGTTGGATCCTCCACAAGGGACTTTCTTTTTTCCAACAGAGTTTCTCTTTTCGACCGATGATTTAGCTTCATTTTCACGATGAATGTCCTTGTTTGTGAGGTTCCTTACCGAAGTTCCGTTCATATTGTGGTGGGGATGCAACTTCTCTCCTGTTGGTGCTTTTTGGTTTTCTGTATGAGAAGAAAAAAAAAAAAACAATTTTTTTGCTGTACACTACAGTGAGGTGCATAACACAGATTGACCCATTTACAATATTGGTAGAGCCAGGGGTGAAATCCAGCAGGTTCTGGAGAACCGGTAGCGGAAATTTTGAGTTCAGAGAACCGGCAAATACCACCTCTGGCTGGTCCCAGAGTGGGGTGGGAATGGAGATTTTGCAATATCCTTCTCCCAGGAGTGAGGAGGGAATGTAGATTTTGCAGTATCCTTCCCCTGCCACGCCCACCAAGCAATGCCACGCCCACTAAGCCACACCCACAGAACCGGTAGTAAAAAAATTTGGATTTCACAACTGGGTAGAGTTTACCTTTACGGTTTACCACCAACTCCTTTTGGAGGAGAGAAAGGGACGTCCACACCTTCTACTAAGCTCCACTGCCCTTCAAAGCAACCTCAGAGTACAGATCTCTGCTTGATTTTTGAAGCACACTTAGTCCTGATATATTACCTTGGCTGCTCATGTTAATCAGGGGTTACAATGCTTCAGATACTTGCAGGTTTACCTCAGCCGTTCATTGGTCACTTGGTGGATGGATGGATCACCCCTCCAATGAGCCAATGGTTATCAAGCACTCTGAGAGTGTCAATGGCTGATTTTACCAGCATTGCTAAAATAACACGATGGTTGAGATCTTTGCTTAGCCTAGAGGTCACTTGTTTAAATTCTGCAGAAACCCTAGAGAAACCGTTACAATTTTTCTTGTTTTAGATAATTTCCCTCAACTTACTTACTTTCTTTCTTTCTTTCATATTACTTTTCCTTCCTTCCTTCAATGGAGAGAGGTTTTATATGTATGTATATGTTCAAACTAGATTGTGATGTTTCCCTGTGTCATATGTGTGTGGGTATATGCATAATGGTTATCTTTTTTGAGAGCAGACTGCAGTGAAATTTCATTTTAAAGTATGCTGATTAGTGTACATTTAAAGTGACAATAAAATTCTGTTCTATCCTATCCTATCCTTCATTCCAATGCTCTCTATTCTCTTCTGTTCTGTTCTATTCTTCATTCCAATATTCCCTATCCTATCCTATCCTATCCTATCCTATCCTATCCTATCCTATCCTCCTATTCTATTCTAAATTCTATTCCTCATTCCAATATTCCCTATCCTTTCCTTTCCTTTCCTTTCCTTTCCTTTCCTTTCCTTTCCTTTCCTTTCCTTTCCTTTCCTTTCCTATCCTTCTATTCCATTCCATTCCATTCCATTCCAATATTCTCTATCCTATCCTATCCTATCCTATCCTATCCTATCCTATCCTATCCTATCCTATCCTATCCTATCCTACCCTATCCTACCCTACTCTATCTTATCCCATCCTTCATTTCAATACTCTCTATCCTACCCTACCCTATCCCAAAATAAGTTTAATTTAATTTAATTGATCGCATTTCTATGCCGCCCAACTCCAAGGGACTCTGGGCGGCTTACAGCAAAAACAAAACAAAACAAAACAAAACAAAACAAAACAAAGCAAAACAAAACAAAACAAAACAAAACAAAACAAAACAAAAAAACATAGGAAAATTATTAAAAACATTATAAAAACATTTTAAAAAACATTAAAAGCCCATGCGCACCATTCATGGCCGGATCTCACAAGATCGCAACAGCGAGATCAACGGCCCCAAGCCTGCCGGAAAAGCCAGGTTTTCACCGCTTTCCGGAAGGCCAATAGGATGGGGGTAGTCTGGACCTCAGGAGGTAACTGGTTCCAGAGAGCCCGGGCAGCCACAGAGAAGGTCCTCCCCTGCGGGCCCGCCAGCCGGCATTGTTTAGCTGACGGGACCCGGAGGAGACCAACTCTGTGGGATCTTACCGGTCGCTGGGAGCTATGTGGTAGAAGGCGGTCTCGAAGATAGCCTGGCCCTGAGCCATGTAGGGCTTTAAAGGTAATAACCAACACCTTGAATTGTGACCGGAGACCAATAGGGAGCCAGTACAGCTCGCGGAGAATTGTAATGTGGGTGTATCTAGGGGCACCCACAACAGCTCGCGCAACTGCATTCTGGACCAACTATAGTCTAACCGTGAGGTGACAAGGGCATGAGTGACTGTGAGGAGAGCCTCCTGAAGTTTACAGTCATGACAATGAGTCAATTAACAGGACTTCCCAGCCTAAAGACAAAATAACTTGAAAACTCAAATAAAGTTATTTTGCAACTGAAGCTATACCAAATAGGGATATATATATTTCTTATAAACATCTTCTTCTTTTAATGACCCCATAATCCCTTGTGGGGTGGAGTCTGGGAAACTAAATAGAGATCAGTGTTTACAGGCCGGATACCCTTCCGGTCGACAATGCAGAGTTATATTCAGCAGATACATTCTCATGGTGCCCAGAGAGAGAAATATCTGCCTCCACCCAGGATCGAATTCACAACCTCCTGATTGTGAAGCGAGAGCTCCACCTCTAGGCCACTGCACCACTCCTTTTTTCTTATAAACATGTGTCCATAAATAAGTGTGATCATTTCAATAAAAGGCAAAAGCCCCCTTTTCATATATAATTCAGTCTCCTGCCAGTTAAAAAAAATGATACAGGTAATCCTTGACTTACAACAGTTCGTTTAGTGACCGTCTGAAGTTACAATGGCCCTGAAAATAAGTGACTCACAACGGTTTTTTTCACACTTACCACCGCTGCAACATCCCTACAGTCACATGACCCAAATTCGGACGCTTAGCAACTGACTCGTATTTGTGACGGTTGCAGTGTGATCCACGTGATCATGTGGCAAGCAAAGTCAATGAGGAAGCCGGATTCATTTAACAATGTGATACTATCTTAACAACTGCAGTGTTTACCCTTAACCAACATGGTGAGTGAGGCCGTAAAAATGGAACAAAATTCACTGAACGACTGTCTTGTTTAGGAAGAAAAAAAATTGGATGTAAGTAGAGGATCTATGAAAGAATCTGACAGTTTATGGCAGGCCCGGGGGCCGGATTTGGCCCACGGGGCTGACCTGGAAACAAAGGACTGGCCCGCGGTGCCTCTACTAGCGAAAATGGAGCTCCATGTGCTGAGACATAAGAATATAGTTCTGACAGGAATCAAAGGGAAGTACGGATTTTTATATCCCTCGATTCATGAAAATGAGTACAATACGTAGGTTCTGCCTATGTTGAGATAAATGCAATTCATTCAAAGAATTTATAAAAATGTCTGAGATATCGCACTGAAGGAGCTTAAAGGTTTTTCCAGAAGTATTCTAGAGGAGAGGTGTTAAACTGAAGGCCCACAGGCCGGATCCAGCCCACGGAGTGCTTAGATCTGGCACACGGGGCTGCCCTGGAAACAGGGAAGGACCAGCCTGTGGTGCCTCTGCCAGCGAAAATGGAGCTTGGGAGGGTCACCCGTGGCCCTCACAAGCTCTGTTTTCACTGGCAGAGAGTTTCAGGAGGCCGTTGCAGCTGAAAACAGAGCTTGTGAGGGCCGCTGGCAACCCTCCCGAGCTCCGTGTCCACTGGCAGACTGTTTCAGGAGGCCGTTGCAGCTGAAACAGAGTTTGTGAGGGCCGCTGGCGACCCTCCCGAGCTCTGTGTCCACTGGCAAAGTGTTTCAGGAAGCCGTTGCAGCTGACACAGAGTTTGTGAGGGCCGCTGGCAACCCTCCCGAGCTCCGTGTCCACTGGCAGAGTGTTTCAGGAGGCTGTTGCAGCTGAAACAGAGTTTGTGAGGGCCGCTGGCGACCCTCCCGAGCTCTGTGTCCACTGGCAGAGTGTTTCAGGAGGCCGTTGCAGCCAAAAACGGAGCTCGGGAGCCCGTTTTCGCTAGCAGAGTGCTCAGGACACCACCGGCGCCCCTGACACAAGTGACGTTGAGCTGGCCACGCCCACGCCCACCCTGGCCCTGCCCACCCCGGTCCCCCAAGGCAGTCCTCAATGAAATTGAGTTTGACACCCCTGGCTTATGGGATCAGACTGAAGCCCAGTTTAGTTCGGCCCTGTCTTCCAAAATTCCTGTGCTGGAAAGTCCTAGAAATGTCATTGCCTAACCCTTTGTTTGTTCCCAGAATGCGCTTGATGGAGTGTAAAAAAAAAAAAAAAAAGAATTACAGATTTTTTTTTTTAAACTTAAAGCGGGAGACCTTAAACAATAACTCAGTCAAACTTCAAATGCACTCCGTTGTGATCTCCCTTTTTAACGAACCTCTTGAGATCGCAAACTTTTTTTTTGTTTTTTACAAAAAGGAATATTCAATATTCATGTAACCTTGAACGAGGCTTGAAAATGGCTTCAACAAACTTGACATGACATTTAAAAGGGGTTTTTTGCCCCCCTTCCCTTTCCTTCTTTTCTTTTTTGGGTTATGCGCTGAAAGATGTTCCATCATCCCAATTGTAATGACTTTGGAGCCCAGGCAGTCACTCATGACAGTGTGTTTTATGTGACTGGTGAAAATCCCTACCGAAAACAGCTTGTACATTAAAAGGCTGCTGTGGAAGATATTTACTGCACTGTCAGTCCCTGACCAGGGGCTCACAATGATGGATGAGTTTTTTTACGCCCGTTTCTTGGGCAATCTCGACAAATTCTAGGAAGCACGATCACCTTTTGGCTGTGAGGAAAGGGAGGGGGAGAAAAAAGGATCCTTGAGGTTCCTTTATCAAAGGGGCAGTTGATGCTTAAAAATCTAATAACGCAGGGAACAATTTTCATTTAGTTGCATTTACCGTTAGATAAAATAGCTTCAACGTGTTGCCAGGGTGAAACACTCCCCCCCCCCAACGAAATGGTTAGAAGATGCGGCTTGGGGGGGGAAGGTCTATAAATACGTAAATCTGTTCTGCGAGGGAGGGTACGGTGCGCGCGTGGTTCCTTCGAGAGAGAAAAGCATAATTCTGTTAGCCTCAAAAAGAAGAATAGTTATATGAGAGGCAAACGGCAATTCAAGATCAAGGCTCTGGATGTTTTCTTGGGGGAAGGAAACTATTTTCCTGCCATGTAAATTCACCATATGCACAGAGATTTTAACAGGAGATATTTTAAACCTGATATGTACCCTGTTTCCCCAGAAATAAGACCTATCCCAAAAATAAACCCTAGCATGTTTTTATTAGGCATGCGCCCAGTGGTGGGATTCAAATAATTTAACAACCGGTTCTCTGCCCTAATGACCAACTGGGTAGGTGTGACTTGGTGGTCATGTGACTGTGTGGGAGTGGCCAACTCAATGTCACTCAGGTCGATGGGCGCTTCGCCTTAGCGGTTACAATGTAATAAGGGTTAACCAGAGAGGCAGTTTCTGTAAGCAGGGCAATAAAGATTAGGCTAGAAACAACACCAGAATGTTTCCTTCCTGTCTTCCTTACAGGATTAGCCCTGTAAAGTGGAAAAAAAACCAAAATAACATTTCTTCCAACAACCAGTTCTCCAAACTGCCTAGAAAATTAACAACTGGTTCTCCCAAATAGGTGCGAACTGACTGAATCCCACCACTGCATGCACCTAATAAAAGCCCTACCCTCCAAAATAAGCCCTACTTAAGAGCCTGCACAGCCGGCTGACTGCCAATTCTGTCTGCAGCCGGACGGTGCTGCAGCCTCAAGGTGAGGTGGAGGGGTGGCGGAGCTGCCCCACACTGGCTTACCTCAGGGCCCCTGCAGCCAAGCCGTCCATGCCCCGACACCTGCCTTGCGATGGCAGCAACAGCAGCCATGTGCAGCAGGAGCACATGTGGTCATCGGCCCACTTCTGCTTGCTTGTGGCTGCGATGGAGGAGGCCGAGTGGTGCGTAGGTGCCGTGGCCACAAGGCGAGGCAGGTGTCTGGGTGTGGATGGCCTGGCTGTGGGGTCCCTGAGGTAAGCTCCACCTCCCTGCCTCATGGCGGCAGCACTGGCAAACCACACAACCTCTTGACCCGCCACGAGCAAGCCAAAGAAGTGGGCCTCCCATACATGGGAAAAAAATAAGACTCCCCCCAAAATTTCTGCTGGTTCGAATCTCTCCAAGGCTCAAGGTTGACTCAGCCTTCCATCCTTTCTAAGGTAGGTGAAATGAGGACCCAGTTTGTGGGGGCAATAAGCTGACTTTGTATAAAATATACAAAAGAATGAAGGCTATTGCTTAACGCATTGTAAGCCGCCCTGAGTCTCCGGAGAAGGGCGGCATATAAATCAAATTAAAAAAAAAAAAAAAAAAAAAGCCCAAGTGCTTATTTGGGGGGTCCAAAAGAAAATAAGATCCGGTCTTATTTTTGGGGAAACATGGGTAGAAGGGTAAAAAACTTATGTAGTGTTGTAATTTTTTTTGCTTAAAATTTAGGGGGTAGTTTACTCTTTGTGCATTTTTTTTGTGTTTATTAAAAGAATATACAAATTTGGGTTTGAGGGTAGCCCTTGCTTAAGAACCATTGGGACCGCAATCTTGGACATTGAGCAAAGCGGTTGTTAAATGAAACATCGCACGACTGCTTTGATCAACGTCTGTAATCTCAACACACCTGGTTGCGGTCCCTAAACAGTCTTGTGGAGTAGACAAAAGGGTGGGTGCCCCAGGTGAGTAGACTTGTAGAAAGCTTTTTACAAATCTAAAATACATATCAGACATTGTGTGCATTTGATGTGAGCGTTGAACTTTGCGCTGATGGCAGAGCAAATTCAAATTCTAGCTAGACTAAATTTAATTTTCCTAGAATGCGGTTAAACATAATTGTAGGTTGTGGATATCTATTATATAGGGTAGCAATTTAGGCATCTGCAGTACTAGTTTTACTCTAAAATGAATTATTGCGAAAGTTGCCTCTTGAGGAGTACATGAATTACAAGCTATATCAGTTTATCAATCCATACATTTCTGATGACCAGTATCTTCTTAAAAGACAAATGTAACAAACACTCAGTTCAGTTCTTAAACTTTCAAAGCAGCCTTGCAAATTCCATCCATTGGCTGAATTGTAAGAGAATTGTTGTTTTGAGATCTTTAAAAATCAGAAGTGATAACATGTCTCCCTCTTCTATCTATCTATCTATCTATCTATCTATCTATCTATCTATCTATCTATCTATCTATCATCTATCTATCTATCTGTCTGTCTATCTATCTATCTATCTATCTATCTATCTATCTATCTATCTATCTAGCTAGCTAGCTAGCTATCTATCATCTATCTGTCTGTCATCTACCTATCTATCATCTATGTATCACCTATCTGTCTATCACCTATCTGTCTATCATCTATCTATCTATCATCTCTGTCTGTCATCTATTTATCCATCTACCCATCTACCCGTCCGTCTATCTATCTATCTATCTATCTATCTATCTATCTATCTATCTATCTATCTATCTATCTATCTATCTATCTGTCTATCTATCATCTATCTGTTTATCATCTATTTATCATTTATCTATCTATCTATCTATCTATCTATCTATCTATCTATCTATCTATCTATCATCTATTTATCTGTCTATCTATCTATCATCTATCTGTTTATCATCTATTTATCATCTATCTATCTATCTATCTATCTATCTATCTATCTATCTATCTATCTATCATCTATCTATCTATCTATCTATCTATCATCTATCCTTACATACTGAAGTGATATGAACATTTTTTCCTATAATTCCTATAGATCAGGGGTATCAAACCCTAACGTGGATCTGGCCCATAGGGTGCTTAAATCTGGCCCGCAGGGCCGGCCTGTAAATAGCAAAGGACTGGCCCACGGTGCTTCTGGCAGCCAAAATGGAGGGGGCACATGCCCCCACACCCCATTTTGTTCAGCAGAGGGCTGGAGGAGGCTGTCCAGGCCAAAAATGGGGCAGCGGACCACACATGCCCCCCCCGCCCCGTGCCCTGTTTTGGCCGGCAGGATGCTGTAGGAGGCGTCAGTTCCATCTCCCCCACCCTCCCGGCTGGCCGGCCCATGGAAGAGAACTACAATTTATTTATTTATTTATTTATTCATTCATTCATTCATTCATTCATTCATTCATTCATTCATTCATTCATTCATTCATTCATTCAATTTCTATACCGCCCTTCTCCCGAAGGACTCAATGCTCATCTAGCCCTAGAATAAATCTATTGTGATCCACCCCTGCTATAGATAATACAATAATCAGAGGAAAAAAATATTTCTAGTTACTTAGCTTCTCCACATATATCTAGAACTAAAAATGAAAACTAAAAAGGACTGGCTTGAAATGAGAATTCCATTCTTAATAGCAAATGATAAAGTCTGATTTTAAAATTTGACAAACATCTTTGAGAACTTTCAGTTTAGCACTTCTGTGTAAACATAAATAGGTTTTTTAAACATATTTTTTTTTCTAGCCCAAACTAGTGGTGAAATCCAATATTTTTTACTACCGGTTCTGTGGGCGTGGTTTGGGGGCGTGGTGGACATGGCTTGGTGGGCGTGGCAGGGGAAGAATACTGCAAAATCCCCATTCCCTCCCCACTCCTGGGGGAAGGATATTGCAGAATCTCCATTCCCACCCCACTCTGAGGCCAACCAGAGGTGGTATTTGCCAGTTCTCCGAACTACTCAACATTTCCGCTACCGATTCTCCAGAACCTGTCAGAACCTGCTGGATTTCATCCTGGCCCAAACTTTGCTGTTTGATTGGTAGAAATTGTGTTTGAAAACGTTTTCTATATAGTTCAGAATTGATTCGCCTTATTTTTTTTTTCTGATTTGGATATAATTAATCATGTCAAGATGAGAGCGTTAAATGTTCTGAGGAAGACACAGGACATTTTTCTTGCGGTATATGTACCAGGAAGGAGATAAATGTTATAGTTTCCTATTTCCTTTAGCGAAATAGCTATTTGTCGAGTCATATATTATATTTCGTTTGCTTGCTTGCTTTTTCCGCAAAAATATTCACCATTTGGTTAGGAAAAGCGAAGGAGTTTTCCAAAAGCAGAGATGCCCTTGTCCTTGCTCATAAATGGAAGTATCTGATGTCCTTCTATAATAGAAAAGGTAACAAATGATTGTTCCTAAAAAAAATGATTTGTAAATAATGTCAAATTCACAGCATGCCCATTAGGATCCAAGTTTAAGCTTCTCTATAGAGTCACTTAAATGAGATGTGCAGTGGAGAAATTAAATAATTAAGTACAATAGAACATAGCAATAGCACTTAGATTTATATACCGCTTCATGGTGCTTTACAGCTCTCTCAAAGCGGTTTACAGAATCAGCTTCTTACCCCCCAACAATCTGGGTCCTCATTTTACCCACCTCGGAAGGATGGAAGGCTGAAGTCAACCTTGAGCCTGTCAGGATCGAACTGTTGGCAGAATTAGCCTGCAATACTGCATTCTAACCACTGCACCACCACGGCTCTTGTGGTGAGTTTAATGCCGGTTAAGTACAGTTTAGGAGGCTACTCAATTTTCTTTTTGCTTTTTTAGAATGTGTTGTAAAAAGCTGAGCCCGCAGAAATGAGACGGGGGTCTCCAATATGGTTAGATCTGGCCTGCGGGGCTGGCCTGGAAACAGCGAAGGACTGGGCCCTGGTGTTGCCTCAGTCCCAGCCCAGGCCAGCCAGGCATTGATCTATAACTTGGTGGCGGCCATCTGGGCTGGAACACAATCAGCCTTAGATCCGTGGGACCGTCCTGAAGCCAGCAAAGAGTCACCCCCACCCTGTCCCCTGGGCATGCACTGGAAACAATGGATCCCCCAGTCCCGCCTGGGCCCCCACAAGTGCCCCCTGAAGTGAGCGACATCAAGCTGGCAACACCCACACTGCCTATGCACACCCAGTCAGCTGTGACCACCTGGCCATGCCCCCCCGGGCCCCCAGGGTCAACCTCAACCCTGATGCGGCCCTCAATGAAATCGAATTTGACGCCCCTGCCTTGGAAGGCTGAGTCAACCTCAGGCCCTGTCAGGATCGAACTCCACGCTGGAGGCAGAGTTTGCCTGCAATACTGCCTTCTAACCACCGGGCCACCAGGGAATCTTAATGCAATAAAACTAACTTGGTGGCTAACAGGGCCTGGTGGCTCAGCAGACTGATAGCATTGTGATTAACACCAGCTGTCTGCAATTACTGTAAGTTCGAATCTCACCAGGCTCAAGGTTGACTCAGCCTTCCATCCTTTCTAAGGTAGGTAAATTGAGGAGCCAGTTTGTGGGGGCAATAAGCTGACTTTGTATAAATATACAAAAATATGAAGGCTATTGCTTAACGCATTGTAAGCCGCTCTGAGTCTCTGGAGAAGGGCGGCATATAAATCAGATTTAAAAAAAAAAAAAACCTTCTCTATAAATGTTGTAAGCTGGTCTCCTTTCATTAGGCAGGTCTGTTCAGGGAGCCAGGATACACTGCTCCTTTAGGAGAGGTAAAACTTTTTAAAGGAAGATGTGTTTTCGGAGTGGGCCAATGCCCTCTCAAGACTAGAGAGCCTGGAATCAATTCTGTTTGAATGGATAACCATACATTCATTGATTGGCCACGTTATTGACTCAACTGTCAGTTCCTCTCCGTATCCCAACCACTTAGTACTACCATTTGCAGCTCTGTTCCAAGTTTCTCAATACATTTTTAATGACAAACTATACAATCCCAGTTATCCTATAGTATTGCAGCCCTCCAGTGTTCACAAATACTGGGAAAGAATTCATATGCTTGTCATATCCTAGGAAAAGTCTATCCGACATTTTCTTCCTCTTTAAGTAGAAAGGAAGAGAAACAAAGAAAGTAATCAGAGTAGAGAAAGATAGTGTAAGCCAGTCACACACACACAAAAATAGGATTTTCAGCAGCCAGTTCCACATAAGAAAACTGTGTTTCCTGAAGTTTCATCTTTTATCACCTGGTCATTCTGAAGAAAAATATGGAAGCTAGCCAAATATGTTATAAAAAGAACAAACAAACAAACTTTAAATAGCTTTCAGGGCATACACGTACAGATATATGTGGGCTTGAACAGAATGAAATTTAGTGCAGTTGTAAATAAGATTGTAATGTTAACAGTTGCGTGAACACTTAATATTGCAGCTGTAAGCCTGATGTCGTCAGCGCAAGCAACCTTGAAATGTTAGCACAAACCCTTTCCCCTAACACAACATTCTTTCTGCATTGTTCACCCATCACCCTTCACCTAAGCTAAGCAAATATGACAGAGGAGGTCACATTGTCAAACCATTTCAAGGAAGAAGCTTTGCAAACTGTTGACAGAGAGAAGGCAAGGAAATCAAGGTGGTAGAAACAGAGAACACGGAAAGGTGAGAGTGGAAAACAAGATATAAATGGGCTTCCGAAATAAGAAACGGATGACAAAACTGGAGGACATCTAGGAGGGACGAAGCAACAAACTAAACAAAGGCAGTAACGAAAATGTAAGAGCAAAAGTCGCACTGAACACTGCATCCAGTTTTGGTCATCGCACTATAAAAAAGTTGTTGAGACTCTAGAAAGAGTGCAGAGAAGAGCAACCAAGATATTTAGGGGACTGGAGACTAAAACATACGATGAACGGTTGCAGGAACTGGGCATGGCTAGTCTACTGAAGAGAAGGACCAGGGGAGACATGACAACAGTCTTCCAATATTTGAGGGGCTGCCACAGAGAGGAAGGGATCAAGCTATTTTCCAAGGCACCCAAAGGCCAGACAAGGAATAATGGATGGAAACTGACCAAGGAGAGATTCAACCTGGAAATAAGGAGAAATGTTCTGACACTGAGAGCAATCCACCGATGGAACAGAAGTTGCCTTCGGAAGCTGTGGGAGCTTCATCACTGGAAGCTTTCAAGAAGAGACTGGACTGCGGTGTGGGGTCTGCTTGGGCGGGGAGTTGGACTGGATGACCTACAAGGTCCCTTCCAAACTCTCTTAATCTGTAAATCTGCTCTTGACAATGTGAAGATACATTTGCTCAATCATAGTCTCCAGTTAGCAGAAATGCAGACCCTGGAATTACGGAATGCAAAATGTATTCAGTTTGAGCAATTGAAACTGCATTTCCGTAACTATCATGAAAAGTGATACCTAATGTAGACATCCTTTTGTCCTCCAGCAAATCACAGCTTCTGCTTTCTAATTATTAACATTACTACATTCTGAAAATTTTCAAGCCTTGCTGAAAATTAGCCGTGAATCATAGATCCCTCCGCTTAATATTCCACGGGAATAAACTAGACAACGGATTGGGATTATTTTGTATAAGAACACGGATAGTTCTCAAGTTATAATCGTTTATTTAGTGATCATTGGAAGTTACAACGGCACTGAAAAGCTTTTGACTGCTGCAGCATTCTCATGAACGTTGTGATCAAAATTCGGATGCTTGGCAACTGACTCGTATTTATGACGGTGGCAGTGTCCCGGGGGTCATACGTTCACCTTTTGTGACCTTCTGATAAGTGAAGTCAAGGTAGGGAGGCCAGATTCCCTTAACAACCATGTTGCTAACTTAACAACTGCAGTGATTTGCTTAATCCCAGTGGCAAGAAAATTCGTAAAATAATGAGGCAAAACTCACTTAACAAATGTCTCCCTTCGCGACATAAATTTGTGGTCATAAGTCAAGGGCTCCCTATACATTTATAATATACTCAAACCAACTCTTTGGATTGGAAGTTTTAAAACCTCTGTCACTTTTGGCTTAAAGTTTCAGTGCGTGCCAACCATTTTGAACAGCGTAACCTTAACATTCATTACAAATTGGCCCTGTACACAATATCACAATAAAAAGGCATTCTGCAGCATTACCTTCATTAGGCACAAACTTCTGCTACCCTAATTAAATTGCTCTTGGCTTGGACGAAGTAGTTATTTAACAGCATCACCAAGGCAAAGTATCCGTCTTGCCACAGAAGGAAGACGAGACACAGGTGTTTCAAGGAAAGACTGAATTAATAGGGTCATAATGAACTATTTGTCAGTTACGGCCATTTCTAACCAACCCAAAACTTGGAAAAGACATTTTTAGACCTGTTCGCATTGTTTGTGTCTCAGTGGCTAAGACGCTGAGCTTGTCGATCGAAAGGTCGGCAGTTCAGCGGTTCGAATCCCTAGTGCGGCGTAACGGGGTGAGGTCCCGTTACTTGTCCCAGCTTTTGCCAACATAGCCGTTCGAAAGCAAGTAAAAAATGCAAGTAGAAAAATAGGGACCACCTTTGGTGGGAAGGTAACAGTGTTCCGTGTGCCTTTGGCGTTTAGTCATGTCGGCCACATGACCACGGAGACGTCTTCGGACAGCACTGGATTTTCGGTTTAGAAACAGAGGTGAGCACCGCCCACTAGAGTCAGGAACGACCAGCACATATGTGTGAGGGGAACCTTTACCTTTACCTTTATATCAGATGAACCTATTGGTTTAGTCTTTGGCCCCAAACTGTATATAGCAGAAGTGTCAAACACATTTCATTGAGGGCCACATAAGGGTTGTGTTTGACCTCGGGGGGTGGGTGGGTGGCCAGAGTGGACATGGACAGCTCGATGTTACTCATCTCAGGGGCACCTGTGGTGGTCCGGGTGAGGTTGGAGGGATCCATTGTCTCCAGCAGAGGAAGGTGAGACCAGGGAGAGGACCAAACTCTAGTCTACCAGAGGAGCCTCGCCGTCCCTCTCAGACCATGTGGAGGATTCCTGGACATCGGCGCTGTCCAGAACCCTAAGCAGCAGAGGGCAAGCGTCCAGCGCCGTCTTTCCGAGCTCTGTTTTCACTGGAAGAGATACTGTGGGCCCATCCTTTGCTCTTCCCAGGCCGGCCCCACAGGCCAGATCTGGCCTGCCCACTCATGGGAGTTTGATACCCATAATATATAGCTAATGCAGTAAAGCTGACCATAATATTTTCTCCAATTAACTCTCAATTCAGATGGTTAATACTGAAATGCAAGTACAGGGGGTTTGATATAATGAGGAATCTCAAACTGTCGTGCTTGCTTTTTTACTTGTTGGGTAACATTTTAGTAAAGCACAAGGTTGTTCTTCCCTTAAAAATAACAAGAATTCGACAACATGGAAGTACCCCTTCTCTGAAAGAAAATTGCTGCTTAAACTTGGGCGAGCAATTAAAACGACATCCATTAGCACACTTCACTTTCAATTTTTTTTTAATTTAAAAAAAAATCATTTCTAAATGTGCTACACAATAACGAGAGGTAACTTTTTTTTTTTTAAAAAAAGCCACACATTTAAAAAGCAAACTGTATTTTAAATGACATGCGAGACCTTGAATGTTAAATAAAGGTGATCTTCCATTTGCGATTAAAACACACTTCTGTTTTTAATAGCCTTTAAGTTAATTGGCTTTTTCCTGTGTAGATTTTTTTTTTTTTAAATGCCCCTTTTTAGCAACTTTAATTGCTTTTAAGGTACCCCTCAGGAAATAATGTCAGAAAAAATGTATGAAGGCTGGTTTGTTTAGAGACCTTAAAAAAAGAAAAAGAGGAAGAAAACACATTTATATTTATACAACTATTTGGCTGATTGCATTCCAAATACAAGATGGCTATTACTTGAATAATATTAGGGGAGAAAATTGAGCGTAATTTTAAAAGAAGCCAGTTGGCGTTTGCTTTGAAAAGATAAAAGAACTGTGAGTCGGGAGGACAGTGGCATGTTCCGTTCTGTCAGAGCTCTGTTGGGCTTTTAGAGGAAAACAAACTTACGTGAAAGCTACTATTACGATAGAGAAGGTGACTATCAGTGGCGTTAACTGGATTTCCCCGTGGCGCGTTCATTCATATTTATAATATATTTGTAATACCTCTTGCACAGCTGATGCAATCACTTCAGGCCCCGCCATTATTCCAAACCAATCTATAACAGCAAAAAAGAGCGGAGTTGACAGGAGTTAATGCCGGGTTTATGTCGCTTACAATTGCTTTCTGATCTACTAAACGGCTATGAAAATGGATGCACAGTTTGAAGTGCTTTTAATACGTTTCCCATATAGACCAAAGGCGTTCCGTTAATCTCCCTCTACGGTAAATTGAATTTGACCGAGTTCTTTTGTTTTCTGGGTTTTAATGTAAACAGCTCGGCTGGCTTGCGCGTATGTTAAAATTAAAAGTGCAACGTGCTAATTGGAACGGAGGCTGGGAGACTAATCACAGGAGGTAGGATACTTAAAAAACAAGAACCCCCTCAGACCTTTAGATCGGCAATCCGTGCACAATAGAAACAGGCAATTTACTGATGCTCATCCCGAATCAAAACTTATCGTAACGAAAAGAGGAGTGAAAAAAAAAAACCCCTAACTAAAAATGCACCATGCTACATTTGGAGTCCCAGGGAAAACCATCCCTTGTGCGTTAACTTGCGCAACCTAGAACTAAGGAGAAATTTCCTAACAGTGAGAACAATTAATTAGTGGAACGACTTGCCACCAGAAATTGTGAATGCTCCAACACTGGACATTTTTAAGAAGAGATGGGACAACCATTTGTCTGAAATGGTACAGGGTTAGACTAGAAGACCTCCAAGGTCCTTTCCAACTATTCTATTCTATTCTATTCTATTCTATTCTATTCTATTCTATTCTATTCTATTCTATTCTATTCTATTCTATTCTATTCTACAGTACTGTATTGTATTGTATAGTATTCTATTCTACAATATTGTATTATATTGTATTCTATTCTCATCTATTCTATTCTATTGGATTTAGTGAAGAGTTTGACTACAATTTAATGAACAGAATAGCACCGAAGTTCCTTAGTAAATCCTAGGGAACATGAACTTCATATCTGAATGATACCTTCCTAAAAAATTGCCTTAAAATGGATGTGATTATCAATATCAACATGCTCAAGGAATCCTTATTCGGATCATTCGGTTAACTTCCCGTATCTAAATGAAACTGTTACAGCTACCATTTAATGCTATTCCAAAATGGAGTTTTCAAGACTACAAGTAAGTCCTTGACTTACAATAGGTTGTTTAATGACTGTTCATTAACAAGGGCACTGGAAAAAAGGGACTTATAATATCCAAAAGGTGCTTTTTCCAAAGGCAACTGGACTTCCTTTGTTTTTCCTTCACCTTTTTGGGTGAGAAGAGAAATGTCTTCAAGGAGAAAGAAAGAAGAATCCAGTTGTCTTTTGAAAAAGCATCTTTAGGGCAACCATGACCTGGATGACTGAGAGTCTCCCTAGACATTTAGCTATGCATTTTGGGAAGAACACCCTTTGAAAGAACTGAAGAAGCTACTTGGATGAGAAGTGAAATGTCTTCAAACAAAGACAGAAGTCCGGCTGCCTTTTGAAAAAGCACCTTTGGGACAAAAAGGACATGGATGATGGGAGAATCTCCACAGATACATGACTTATAATAGCTTTTTCACACTTACAACCATTTCAGCATCCCCGTGGTCACGTGATCAAAATTCAGATACATTCATATTTTCATATTTATGACGGTTCATATTTATGACGGTTGCCAACTCTTCGGGGTCACGTGATCAACTTTTGAGACCTTCTGACTAGCAAAATCAGTGGGGGAAGCCATTTTCACTTAACAATCGTGTTCCTAACTCAACAGCTGTAATGATTCACTTAACAACGGTGGCAAGAAAGGTCGTAAAAGGGGACAAAACCCACTTAACAAATGTTTCACTTCGCAAAGTCAAATTTCTGTTGTCAGTCAAGTTTAGCCTTGCCTGGTCTTCGCACAAAATTGGAAAAGAGACCCCCCCCCCGAAGAAGAGATAATAAATAAGATACTGACTTGTACAGAAAAGGACAGGCTGACTCTAGAACTCAAAGACAAGGATAAAACCGAATATCATGAAATCTGGAATAAAATGTATCAATGGTCAGAGAGGAGGAAGAACATCGGGATAAAGAAATATTGATAAATCGAGAGTTGGAAAATTATTATGTTAGTATTTATTTATTTATTTGTTTATTTATTTGTTGCATTTCTATGCTGCCCAACTCCCTGGGGACTCTGGGCGGCTTACAACAAAAAATAATGCGAACAATATACCATAAAAGTTGTTTTAAAGAAACATTAAAAACCCATACACTCCATTCATGGCTGGGTCTCTCAAGATTGCAGCAGCGAGATCAACGGCCCCAGGCCTGCTGGAAAAGCTAGGTCTTCACCGCTTTCCGGAAGGCCAATAGGGTGGGGGCAGTCCGGACCTCAGGAGGTAATTGGTTCCAGAGAGCCGGGGCAGCCACAGAGAAGGCCCTCCCCCGTGAGCCCGCCAACTGACATTGTTTAGCTGATGGGACTCGGAGGAGACCAACTCTGTGGGATCTTACCAGTCGTTGGGAGCTATGCGGTATTATGTGATAGGTATTTGTGATAGGTAGGAATTGTATTGGTATTGAAAGTAATTTTCACAGGCAAAGAGATTTATCTGAATTTTGATAGACTGTACATATTTATATATCGAATATGAATTGTATTTGTTGTGAGGTAAAACTTGAGGGAAATGTTTGAACCAGAAAAGTCGCACTATGTCCAATGATTTTAACTGTATATTTAATAAAAAACTTAAAAAAAATGTTTAACCTTGCCTTCAAGTGAAAGATTTCACATTTTATGGCTGCAATTTTCATCTCCTCCTTAAAATAATAATAATAATAAAAAAACCCTCAGGTCTACCTAAACCCAGCATTTCAACATCTTTTGGTTTACACTTCCATCAAACCACAGCTGTGCCTGGTGCTGGGGATTAAAACGAAGGCTAGAGGCAATGTGTGTGAGGGGAGGGGGGCTATATAATACCTTCCCCAGCTAGATGTCTAGGAGCGTGTTAGACTACGATTCCCATCAGCAGCAGCAGCAGCCAGCCCTGCGATGATGGGAATTGTGGAACAATATGCCCAAAGGGTACCACATTGCAGAAAGCTGATTTAGGAAGCATAAAAATTAGTCAAGAGATCTCGGCTTGGAGATACTCCAGCTCCCTTTGGGCATTTTCTAGCGGATGTAACTGCGATAATTCTGCTTCTGAGCCAGGAATTGGGTACTTTTGTTTATTTTTATTAGGGCGTGGGGGGAAAATGACTGCTCTGCCACTTGGTTAGGAGAATCAGGGAAAGGGTAGAGGTGGAAACTTTTTTTTAAGAGTTCAGGCCATCTCAGTTGGCTAGAACAAAAGTAGCTCCTGGATGGCATTTTATTTATTTATTTTTATTTACCGTATTTTTCAGAGGATAAGACGTACCTTCCCCCCCCCCCCAAAAAAGAGGGTGAAAATCTGGGTGCGTCTTATACTCTAAATGTAGCCCCGCCCAGCCTCACAAACAGAGGTTTCAGAGGCTGAAAAAAGCATCAGAAACGAAGCTTCAGAAAAAAAGCCTCCAAACAGAACTTCAGAAAAAAAAAGCCCCCAAACAGAGCTTCAGAGGCTTTTTTTTTCTGAAGCTTTGTTTCAGAAGTTTCAGAGGCAGAAAAAAAAGCAAAAAAAAGCAAGGCACAGAGTCACAACCAAGGAACCTGTTGCTAAAATTCACCTCTGGGAACAGCTGATTGGGGGTATTCCACCTTGGGAGGCTGATCCACCTGCCAATCAGCTTTTTTCTTATTTTCCTCCCCAAAAACTAAGGTGTGTCTTATATTCCGGTGCGTCTTATACTCCGAAAAATATGGTATTTATTTTGTCAAACATGTACAAGATAGCAGGTATAGGTATGAACATAAACAAACAAAGGAAGTAGACACAGATAAATGGGGGCAGTGAGCCAGGGATGGTAGGCACACTGGTACGCTTATGCACACCCCCTTTATGGACCTCTTAGGAACGAGGTGAGGTCCATGGTAGACAGTTTGAGGTTGAAATTGTGAGGCTTTGAGGCTGTAACAACCGAATTGGGTAGAGCATTCCAGGCATTGACCACTCTGTTGCTGAAGTCATATTTTCTGCAATCGAGTTTGGAGCAGTTTACCCTGAGTTAGTATCGATTGCCCGTGTATTATTGTGGTTGAAGCTGAAGAAGTCGTTGACAGGTAAGACGTTGTAGCAGGCAATTTTGTATACTATGCTTAGATCGGACTGCAGGCGGCGCAGTTCATGATTGTCCAAGCCCAGAATTTCAAGCCTGGTGGCATAAGGGATTCTATTGTGAGTAGAGGAGTGGCGTACTCTTCTCATGAAATACGTCTGGACCCGCTCAATAGTCTTAATGTCTGATATACAGTGTGGATTCCAGGTGGATGAGCTGTAGTCAAGAATTGGTCTGGCAAAGGTTTTGTATGCCCTACTTTTGTATGCAATACAATGTTACCGGAGAAGAAGTGTTGTGCTTCGCCAGCAGCCTGTGAAACTGGCAGCGGAGTCGGACAGCGATGAGGCTGAGGAAGAACATGGGCCAGTCCTGGAGGCTGGGGAAGGTCCGGATGAGGGCTCTGCGACGGAGGCAGAGATGGGGCCAGGGCCATTGGGGAGTGATGTGAAGACCCCGGAGCCTCCAGAGGCTGACAGTAGAGAGGCAGAGGAACAGGAGGAGCCTGTTCCTAGTGCACGTATGAGAAAAGCTCCCAGAAGGCAAGAGCAGCTAAAGCAAAGAGGACGACTCGGGAGTAGGGCCAAGAGATAATTGGTCCCTCCCATAAGGCTTAAAAGACCAGCAATGGCTCTTGAGCTCTTTGTCAGAAAACAATGTTGATAGACTTGTTCTTGTCTTGTTGCACTTATCTCTGATCGGTGTCTTATGCTTCTGAACTTTTGCCAAGAGAAGCCTTTGGCAGTTTGCCTAATTATACCAAGGTTGATGATTAGACTGAAGAATTTGTGTTATGAAGAATTTGTTTTGATTTAGTTTGGACTACGCTGAGAATGAGTTAAATCTCAGCTGTTCTAATAAAGTCTGTTTGTTTTGGAACTGTTTGCGTCTAATACTACTTATTTGGGCTTGGGTCACAACAAGAAACTTTGCAAGATTAGGCTAACAATTCTTAATGCCTTTTGGGCAATGCTGTTATAGTGAGCTCTGGGGTGCTGCTACAGTGAGCTCAACACTTATACATGTTGATGGGTAGAAGACTTCAGATCTTCTTCTCCATTTGAATGACAAGTAAAGGAAGTGGCAGTCTCTCTTTTGGAATTAGCTCAAATCTCAGCAGGGCTTATCTATTCCAAAAAACTAGAAAAGTGAAAAGCACATGAAGGGAATAATAGAGGGAAGGCTTATATGTATTGATCTCATCAGCTTCCCTGGTGCTCAACGTCTCCTGTTTATAACATACATCTAACACAACATGGTGAATTTGCTCTTCACAGCTGGATGGATTTCCCCAATTTTGAGGTTTTCCCAGCTGATTTCTACTTAATTACTCTTTTTAGGCAGATCTTTCGCTCCTTTCAAATGGGTGGACTTGACTCCAAAGAATCCTCCTTCGATTCGACTTTGATTCAATTTGACCATCCCAGTGGCTATGAACTTCGAATCAAGAGGGAGAAAAGCAACACAAAATGAAGTTCGCCTCCTGTCTTGCGCTTGTATTTTCTATTGTTCTCTAACCAACAACGCTTTAACTACTTTAATTAGTTTTACCACATGAGTCATTCTGAGGGTGTGGGAAGGACCAGCGCTTTCTTCCTTTGTGCCTTCCTGAAAATGGGCTATTTAAAGTTTCCTGACCTTTTTCGGCATGGAAAGGAAGGGAAAGCATGGTGTAGACATTCAACTCCCGAGACTGTTCAAAAGTTTTGTTCTACCGTCTCCCCCACCAATTCAAGATTCATGAGGAAATCAGTCTGGATTTCCAAAATGTCTCCCAAATGCTTTAGGAGGAGGAGGAGGAGGAGGAGGAGGAGGAGGAGGAGGAGGAGGAGGAGGAGAAGGAGAAGGAGAAGGAGAAGGAGAAGGAGGAGAAGAATCTAGAATGTGTCCAAAAGGTGCTTTTTCAGGAGGCAACTGGACTTTCTTGAGGTTGTTTTTTTTTTTTTTTTTGGGGGGGGGGGGGGGAGACGTTTCGCTTTTCATCCAAAAAGCTGCTTCAGCTCTTGACAGGATGGTGGGGAATGGAAGAATTTATATTCCTTGCAGACAGCTGGCCATTTGCATCCTTTTAGAGGGTCGTGGAAGCACTTGGAGGTTTATCTGTGTCCTCAGGGTCACCTGAGTTAGTGCTCCTAGTAGGAGTTTTTTCTTCAAAGAACAAACAAGAAAGTCCAGTAGCCTTTTCAAAAAAAAAAAAACAAAAAAAAAAACACCTTTGGGACAATCATGACCTGGATGACTGAGAATCTCTACAGTCTTTTAACTGAGAATGTGGGCTACATAAAACTTATCGGCCGATTGTCTATGGAGATTCTCAGTCATCCAAGTCACGGTTGTCCCAAAGGTGTGTTTTTTTTTGAAAAGGCAACTGCACTTTGAAGACGTTTCGCCTCTCATCCAAGAAGCTTCTTCAGATCTGACTGAACTGTTAAAAGGTGCTTAGACCAAGCCAAAAAGGTCAACACATCAAAGGGAAGCAGTTTCTTAGAGAGTGAAATAGAGAAATGTCAAGATGTACTTGAAGATTTGTAGCAGCAGAAGATAAACTATGAGAGCAGCAAGGAGATTAATAATGAGAGCTGAGGAAATAAGGGCTATTCTTTTTTCTAATTCTAACACACCTAATTTAAGAAGAGACAGGGACATTCTCAGGAAGCCTACAAGATCATTTTAAAGACAATCACGGGCTTCAAAATGCTACATCAGACAGCCTAATGGCTTATCTTCCTTTGTTCAAAACTTACTGTATTTTTCGGACTATAAGGCGCACCGGAGTATAAGACGCACTGAGATTTCGAAGAGGTAAACAAGAAAAAAAAAAGGTTTTTGCCCTCCCCAGCCCCCAGGAGCCCTCTGCAGGCCTCCCAAACCCTCTGCGTGCCCCGTTCTTGAAAAAAACAGGCCCGCTTTTGTGAAAAACGAGCCTGTTTTTGGCCACCCAAACTCCCACGTGTTGTGTTTTTTTCCTCCCCAACCCCCAGGAGCACTCTACAGGCCTCCCAAACCTTCTGTGCATCCCATTTTTGCAAAAAAAAAAAAAAAGGGGGGGGGGCTGTTTTTGGTGAAAACTGGACGCATGAGGCAGGGTTTCGGGAGGCCAAAATGGCTGTATTCGGTGTATAAGACGCACCAACATTTCCACCCTCTTTTAGGGTGGAAAAAAGTGCATTTTATACTCCGAAAAGTACGGTAAATTTTCAAGGAGTTGCAAGTTCTAGAGCTCCATCTTTTCAGGATCCTATCCGTTGTTCACTTCCTTCTTCTTTTGACTACCATGGTTTTCTAAGTCCGAGGTGTTGTAAATTAGACTTTCTTCAGGATAAACTGTACCAAGAGTGAAGACAACGCTTGTCATCCTGTATGGTCATTTTGAATTATTACCAATCTGATAAAAGGAAAATATCTGTAGCTCAGGATTGAAATGAGGGGTCCTTGGTGCTCTCTGAGCTTACTTGTTTTCTTGCAGACCTTTCATTACCCTGACTAGGTAACATGATCAGTCTTAGTGAGGAGTGCTGTTTGCTGTCAGTTTATATTCTGGTGTCTTGTCTGTCTGTTTGGGTGGGGGCTTTCTTAGAGATTCTTTGGTTGGGCTGTTTACTGATGGCTCTTTGACAGTCTCTTGATCGGGATATTATTGCTTACTTGATTGTTGGTCTGAAGTTAACCTTTTTATGGGACCGCCTACTACCACAAACAGCCTCCGACCGGCCGGTACGCTCTCATAGTGAGGGGCTCCTCCGGGTGCCGTCAGCCAAACAATGTCGACTGGCGGCCCCCAGGGGGAGGGCCTTCTCTGTGGGGGCACCCACTATCTGGAACGAGCTCCCCCCAGAGATACGGAGGATCCCGGATCTGCGCACTTTCCGCCGTGCTCTTAAGACCCTCCTATTCCAGCAAGCCGGCCTGGCCTAATTTTCTCCCCTGTTTTAAAATTCTTTTAAATCAAAATTTTAATCTGTTTTAAATTACTGGGATTTTTAATTGTCTCGGGCTAAATTATTTAATCTGGTTTTAATTATGTTTCTAACTTTTGTATTAATGTATTTCATGTTGTGCCTGTTCACCGCCCCGAGTCCTTCGGGAGTAGGGAGGTATATAAATTTAATAAAAACAAAAACAAACCTTGGAGTTAATCTACATTGATCTGAGTGCTAATTGCTGGTGGAGAAGTGCTGGAGTCTTTTTGTTCTCTTTTGGGCTGGTTGTCGACTCTCTTGCATGGTCTGTAGATGTTGTTAATGTCTATGTGTCTGTTGATGGCTGATTTATCAGCGTGCCAGCCTTCTAGAAATTCCCTGGTGTTTTTGGACTTGGCCTAGTCTAGGAGGGTCACATTTTCTCAATTGAATCTAGGGTTAAATCTGTCTATATGTTGTGAAATTAAAGAATTTTCACCATGTCTTCTGACTGCCAGCTGGTGTTCATGGATGCCTTCTGCCCGTTTGTCCTACATAGTAGTTGTTGCCGTTCTTACATGGTATGTTGTAGATGATTCCTGTTTTTTCTTCTGGTCTTTTACCAATCTGTGTTTTGAACTATACTTCATATGAAACCAGTGGTGGAATTCAAATTTTTTTACTACCGGTTCTGTGGGGATGGCATGGTGTAGCTTGGTGGGCGTGGCAGGGGAAGGATACTGCAAAATCTCCATTCCCACGCCACTGCAGGGTAAGGACACTGCAAAATCCCCATTCCCTCCCCACTCCTGGGGAAGGATATTACAAAATCCCCATTCCCACCCCACTCTGGGGCTAGCCAGAGATGGTATTTGCCGGTTCTCCAAACGACTCAAAGTTTCCGCTACTGGTTCTCCAGAGCCTGTCAGAACCTGCTGAATTTCACCCCTGTATGAAACTCCAAATGAGGTTTGAAGTATCATTTCTTATTCTTTCCATAAAAAAAACTTAATTTGCACCAAAGCTGGTAACCATAAATTTATGGATGATAATCCAGTGGGACATTCTGCTTGTTAAAGTCTACCAGCATTAAACGTGGCTTGCCAAAAACAGAAGCCAGAAGAAAATGCTTATCACAAGCTCGGCAAGCCAAGTCAAGTCAATTTTAGCCACATTAATGGTGGCAATAACAGCATTAGCCTTGGGGAGTTTCTGGGAAAGCTATAAAGTACAGGCATTTTGTTTGAAATCTTGGTGCATTCTCTAAAAATATCCAGGTAATGGATTACCACCCCCACCCCCACATAAATGTTATGGATTCTTTTTGCAGTGGTTTCATTTTGCTTATTTTATTTTTTAATTACAGAGATAACATCCTGGCGTGTCCTTTTGGAGACCTTTTCCCAGGCTTATTAGGATTGTACTTTCTCATGTCTCAAAGCCCCCTTTACGTTGCCAGTTCCCACTTAATAGTAGTAATTTATTTTCTCAATAGTCCCACTCCATTGCTGAGAGGATATTGCGCAGTAAAGTCTCACTGGCCGAGAACAGACTAAACTCAGAATCTAAAATGCAGCATTCGAAGTAAGTACTGTTAAATTGTACAGAATAAAGGTGATTTTAGAGTTATTTCATGAAAGAGGAAATCACTTGGTTTCACGGAGGGAGCAACTATGAGAGGCCAGCAGTAGCATGAACCATGGTAACGGACTAGATCCGTGATGGTGAACCTATGGTGGCACACAGGTGGAAGAGCCCTCTCTGTGGGTACTCCAGCCGTTGCCTGTTGGCCAGCTGGTCTTCGGGTCTCTGCTGTGCATGCGCAGGGGCGGGGCCTTCCCTGATCTCCGCAGGTTCCACCTGCCGCAGGTACCTCTCTGAGCAGGAATGCAGGAGAAAGCTAGGACGCGGTGAGGGGGGGTGGGGAGAAACTGTGGAGATCGCAAGGGCCCCCCCAGCCCTGTTTTGGGTCTACACCAACCTGGAAGCCAAAATGGGGACCAGGATACATGTACAGAGGTCACATGCGCAGGAAACATGTGCACATGCGCGGGGGCACTCGCATTGCATTTTGGGGTTGGGGCACGTGCATTTGCTTTGGGCACTCGGCACCAAAAAGGTTAACCATCACTGGACTAGATCTATTTTTTCTCCTTTCCTCAAATAAACAACTATCCCCAAATCCAACATTTGCAAAAACAAACCATAGATAAGTCAATAACACTTCACTTTTTTTCCCCCCATTTCTCAGTGGAACAAATAATATAAATTTCCATGGCCACTTCAATTAATGAACATTTATCAAGTTACTTCAATAAAACATTTGCTTGCTTATGCCTGTGAATCTATGAATGTAAGTAAAGAAATTACTTGATTTCCCCGAATGATTCTTTGAATGTACAATTAATCTCGGTAAATTAAAGAACAAACTGCCAAGATTCAAATAATTCTGGAGAGATACATAAATGAAACAAATAAAACAACATGTTGACTCTGGTGGCAAGAAGAATTATGGCTGAGGAAAAGCAGGAAACAAAACAAAACCAACTTTAAAGTTTGTCTTAGTAACCCAAAGTGGGAAGATATTTGTACTCCTTCAGAGCTAAATATATAAACTCTGGAAACTGATTGTCAGGTTGAGTCCAGGTGTGTGTTTCCCTCTGAGATTCCAAGCAACCTGACCTTTCTTCTTGATGTCAGTTTAAATAACCCAGGACATCATTCAGACATCTTTGCCAATTCATTCAAATCGCCAGGAACAAGTGGCAATAAACTCTCATTTCCGTCTTCCAAAAGTGAATTGGAGTTCACTGACAAAAATAACTTCACGTTCCTATTTTGGAGATGGACCTCATAACGTATTAATATAAAGAATGACAAACCCAAAGAGCAGAATTTTAACTGCATTCATGTTACAGTTAAATATACGTTGCCTGTCACTCTGCATTTCGTTCCCACTGATCGTGTGGCAGGCTGCAACGGATGGCTTATACAGCCGCTCGACAAAAAAAAATCTCTAAAATGTAAATTAAATTCAGTCTCAAAATTGAATTAAAATTAATGTGTGATAACTTCAAACAAATATTTGAAGATTGACCGAAGTAATATCAGACAGAACATTAAAACCTTTATAATTTGATTTAAGAGGACATTTATTAAAATAAGATCTGGAATCGATGGGTGAAATGTAATAGATAGGTACATTGCATTGAAAGGGCCAGGGCCAACTCCTTCTCCTGGAATTTGTCTACTTATAATTAGTCTTTAGTGGTTTCCCAAATATTGTGCCAGTGCTTTTTTTAATTAGCATTTGGTCTTTTGGATTTTCTTTCCAAGTATACTACTAGCATGCTGAGGAGAGAAATTGAGGTAGGTAGGTGTGTGTGTGAGAGAGTGGGAGGAGGAAAGAGAGAGAGAGTGGAAGAAGAGAGAGAGGGGGAGAGGGAGGGGGGAGGGGAAGAGAGAGAGAGTGGGAGGAGGGGGGAGAGAGAGAGTGGGGGGAGGGAGGGAGGGAGGGAGAGAGAGAGAGAGAGAGAGAGAGAGAAGGAGGGAGAGAGAGAGAGAGATTACTTCAATGTAAGCAATCCAATTCATACCCAAGCTGAAAGATGGCAAGCTTCACTGGCATTGTTCATTTGTTGCCTGTATATAGCTTTTCCTGTTTTAGTTTCTACCGTGTTTCCCCGAAAATAAGACTGGGTCTTATATTAATTTTTGCTCCAAAAGATGCATTAGGGCTTATTTTCTGGTTAGGTCTTATTTTGGGGGAAATACGGTACTAAATGCATCCATCTGGCTGACAAGCTGGGGCTTATTTTGTGGGTAGAGCTTATATTACGAGCATCCTGAAAAATCATGCTAGGGCTTATTTTCCGGTTGGGTCCTATTTTCGGGGAAACGGGGGTACTACCTACTTTGAAGATAAGGGTGCTTGGATGAGAAAGCAGCCTACTTATTCAAACTAAATGCAGAAGGAGTGGCAGAACCTGGAGGTGGAGTTAAAAAAGGGCTCAGCCTAGAATCTCTACGTTGCCACAAACGTACTAAATCCTACCCTTCTTGAATTCTGTTGACCCTTAACTAACTCCAATCAAGTGCTGGCTGTTAGTTGAAAATATGTGCATAAACATGAATAACAAAGGTGCAATGAAAAATGGATGTATGGGACATCTTCACAGTGCTGGAAATGTGGGCATAGCAATGGAACTTACTTCCACCAATGGTGGACATGCCCGCTGGCAGCTAAATATTGGATGAAAATACGACGATGGTTGCTTGTAATTACACACTGTAGAGTGGAACTGAAACCAGAAACCTTTTTGTTGAGGGTTAGACCCGCAAATATTGGATTGACTAAATGGTATTTGATGCTGCATATAATTACTGCAGGGAGACTGGCATTCACACAAGAATGGAAGAATGAGGACTTACCAACGGACTCAAAAATAATTTATAAAATCATGGAACGTGCAGAGTCCGATAGACTTACAAAACTGATCAAGGGTAAAAGAGACTCAGACTTTTCTGGTAGTTGGAATATGTGGTACGATTGGACCCAGAAGTGATGGGAGAGAGACAAAGGATAATGTTGGATTATAATTATAGATGATGGTATATTTATGGTAATCAATAAGTATTGGAAAGGTAAATTTGTATACAAGAATCTGTAAATATTTTCTATTTTTACTTTCTGATTATTGGTGTCTCTCTCCCCTCTCCCTCTCTCTCTCTCTCTCTCTCTCTCTCTCTCTCTCTCTCTCCCTCCCTCCCTCCCTCCCTCCCTCCCTCCCTCCCTCCCTCCCTCTCTCTCTCTCTCTCTCTCTCTCTCTCTCTCTCTCTCTCTCTCTCTCTATATATATATATATATATATATATATATATATATATATGGAGATTTTGGCGATGTTACACCATGATAGAAAAATTATTATACTTTTTTTTTTGAACTATAACAAAACGCTCTAATAAAATTTAATTTTTTTAAAAAAATGGATGTAATTTGGATACTTTAGTCGGGTTATTAAAATGCCTGCAGTATAAAGATCACTGTAATTAACAGTTGAATAATACCCAGAAATCAAAGCAAATGAATTATGCTCCAAATACTAAAAGATTTAAGCCTCTGTTTCAATATCCTGAATTGCACCCCAAAAGAAGACGCTCACAATTAAAACATGTTTAATCAAAGTAATTCAGCAAGCATCTTTAGCTCCTACAGCAAAAAACCAAGAATGGCATATACTCTAGATATTTTGGAGAAATTGGCAGGATTAAACTGCGCAGCCAACGTCTTATCGCCACTTCCTCTCTTCATAAAGGGAGTTATTTATCATCATTTTACAACAAATCCAGTCTCTATTTTGATGTCGTAACCAAAAGGACTCAACTGGCATGCAGTTGCTGTTCGTTGGCCACATTTCTCCTAATGAGATGCCCCTGTTGCTCTGAATTTCTCTGATTACAGTCAACAGCTTTCATTAGTCATTGCAAATAAGGCTGCCAGCCACTGTATTTACTCTCCTATTGCAAATAATTAGAATTTCATAGTATAATCAGGGAAAAAACTTTTTATTTTTGAATGGCAAAGGGAGCCTTGCAATGCCTATAGGGCTGTATTTTGGCTAGAATTAAAGGCTCTGTGGGTACCGATCAAGGGATCTGCCATCACACAGACATTTGACTTGAAGTCACAGATTAAAAATAAGATGCACTGTCTCCTTGTACAGGTAGACCTCAACGTATGACCACAACTGAGCCCAAAATTTCTGTTTGCTAAATGAGACAGTTGTTAAGTGAATTTTGCACCATTTTAGACCTTTCTGGCCCCCGTTAAAGAGAATAACTGCAGTTATTAAGCTATTAAGAAGCACGGTGATTATGAGCCGCGGTGGCGCAGTGGTTACAGTGCAGTACAGCAGGCTACTTCTGCTGACTGCCGGCTGCCTGCAATTTGGCAGTTCAAATGTCACCAGGCTCAAAGTTGACTCAGCCTTCCATCCTTCCGAGGTGGGTAAAATGAGAACCCAGATTGTTTGGGGGGGGGGGCAAGTTCCTGACTCTGTAAACCGCTTAGAGAGGAGCTGTAAAGCACTGTATAGCGGTATATAAATTTAAGTGCTATTGCTATTAAGTGAATCTGGCTTCTCTGTTGACTTCACTTGTCAGAAGGCTGCAAAAGGGGATCACATGACCCCAAGACATGCCAGTTACCAAGGGTTCGAATGTTGATTGCATGACCGTGAAAAACGGTCATAAGTCACTTTTTTCAGTGCCGTTGTAACTTCGAACGGTCACTAAACAGATGGGTGTTAAGTCAACGACTATTCTATTCACGTAACTTTAGAGCAGTGTTGGCAAACCTTTTCAGCACCGAGCGCCGAAACAGGAGCGTGTGCGTGTGCCAGAAACCGGAAGAGCAGCCGGCCAGTACGCATGCACGCACTGGGAAGATCATTTTCTGGTTTTCGGAGTCCCAGCATGTGCAAAGATCAGCTGGCCGGTGTGCCTGCGCATGCTGGAAACCATAAAGCCAGCCACCTGGTGCGCATGTGCGCTTTGGGAAGATGATCTTCCGGTTTACGGTGCGAGCATGCGCACCAGTCAGCTGATCTTCGTGCACGCATGCGTGCCAGTAACCGGAAGACCAGGTGGGCGCTGTGCATGTACGTGCCGGAAACCAGAATATCATCTTCCCAGTGTGCGCATGCGCACCGGGCAGCTGCTCTTCCGGTTTCTGGCGCTCCCGTGCGTGTGAAGACCAACTGGCCAGCATACCAGAACCCAGAATAGCAAAGGGCAATGGCTTGCGTGCCCAGAGAGATGGCTCTGCATGCCACTTCCAGCACTCACGCCATAGGTTCGTCATCACGGCTCTAGAGAGTCATCCATTTCTTTCCAAGTCCTTTCTCACCAGATCCAAGAACTAAGCCAGGATGTGAAAAGCAACTTATTTCCACAATAAGTTATCTTAGGCCTTTATAAATATGCTTTGGAAATTAACAATGCGTATAAATCTCCAGGCAGAATCCGTAGGTAAATTATATATCGCAAGTGTGTGCTATATAGCATTAAAGAAAATCACAGTGGTTTAGATACTGGCAATAGAATTATTACTCCCTGCTTTGAAAATTAGTAGGACTCGCCCAGAGTAAATTAGAAATTAGTTACTGCTTTTAAGTAAGAAGGTGGATTTTATGAGTCATTCCACCCTTCTCAACTTCAGAATTCTGTCAGTTGAAACAAAGGATTATTTTAGGATTCTGCAAACGGTTCATCCTCGCTGGGACTTTAAATCTCAGTTGGGGACTGATGAGGATTGGGAAATATTTAGCTGAACATTTCATCTGGCCACCAATAATGGCGGGATTTAAAAAAATCTAAATAAAAAAATATTTATGGGGTCATATCAGCCGGATATCCAACATGGGTTTTTGCAGCGGACTTGCTATCAGCTGCCGTAGAAACGGGGAGGGGGACATGGGCATTTGGGATGGGGAAGCGAACTGGTGTGTAGTAGCCCCTTGAGAATGGGAAGGGAGGCTTGCACTCATGAATTATGGCACTGCTGAGTGGAGTTGTTTATACACCGTCAAGGCCAACCATCCTGAGACTCCAGATGCGACAAATACCTGAAAAGGAGCTTTCCCACAACATCATACGGGATGTTGATTAGAGTCTCAGTGCTAGACCTTAGGGGTAGGGATTTGGGGAAGTGGTGAAATCTAAAATTTGTTACTACCGGTTCTGTGGGCGTGGCTTGGTGGTGGGGGGTAATGTGACTGGGTGGGCGGGGCCAATTTTTTTTTAACTTTTAAAACCATTTTTTCTACAACCTCTTTGGCGAAGAGATTGTACAAAAATGCTTTCAAAAGGCTCTGACGATCCCAGCTGAGTTGCCTGATCGGCAGAGGCTTTTTTTTTTTACACTTAAAAGCATTTTTTCAGCCGAAGAGGTTGTAGAAAAAATGCTTTTAATAGTAAAAAAAAAAAAAAAAAGCCTCTGATGATTGTGCAGCTCAGCTGGGCATTGGGGGGGGGGGGCGGTGGCGAGGGGCAGGGATTTTTGCTACGGTGCTACCGTTCTCTGAACCACCCGCCTCCATCGCTACTGGATCTGGTCTGAACCGGGAGCATTTCACCCCTGATTTGGGGTGACTTTCAATGTGTAACCTCTGCACATTTTGAATCAGATCTTGCCTTTCTTTCACTGCTACTACTTCAAACTTAGTAAAAGTACCTCTTCTCTAATTTATTTCTCGAGTTTTTGAACTGAGGCAGGCCCGACAGGTCAATTCCAAAAAGATGAGTTTTGTGGATCAAACCTCATACAGTGGTTTATTTTGTTCACTCTATTATTTACATACCGTTTTCTTTTACTGCTGAAAGTAAGATTTCTAGGAGGATGTAGGAAGTTAGCACCCACCCATCTCTTAGAAAAATGAGATATTCTAGGAAATATTAAAAAGGCAGAATATTATACCTCCTTGGATGAGAAATGGAGAAACATGTTTTTTAGGCAGGAAGCAGACTCACTCTTAATAGCCCCACCCTCCTCAATAGCCCACAGCAGATGTCCGCACTTAAGAGATAAAGAGATAGCTAGGTCTATTCATAAGCAAATGCACTCACCCAAAATCCAACAAAGATAGAATTAGCCCTTTATTCATCTAGCAGCAGAATTGATCACATGGCTCCTGGGGAGATTGCATCACCCTGCAAGGCTCAACCAAGCCTGGGACTCAAAAGACAACCTACAAAGTTACCCATGCATTGTCCCATGGGAGTCTGACAACCAATCAGAATACAAGCTCAAACTCAAAGCCCAACAGAGGGTATAAATCTCTCTCTCTCTCTCACCCATGTGCTTTTTTGCCCAGGACCTCAAAACCATGTGGTCCTGTCCACCATTAAACCATCTTTCCAAGCAGTCTCCATGTTTCCAGTGTCTTTCTTCCACCTTGGAACTGAACCCAGATGGACATTTCTTCCAACAACTTCCTCCCATCATTCCTTTCTATCATTCTTCCTAAATAGACAATAGCTGCTGTGTCTCTCCAGCTGCTCTCTTGATACACCATGGACCACTTTGCCAGCTTCTTTAAGATCTATAAAGGCTTAACTAAGCCTTGTATAAAATACCTTTACATCAAGTTCACACGGCTGCTTTATTTGGGGGGGGGGGAGAGAGAAAAAAGAGATCCCCAATTCCTAAGTTAGCCACCATTGAAGTTTTAGTCTGCAAATCGCCCACATCAATTAAAAACGCAAATTGCCCACATCAATTAAAAACTAAGGGTAGGTCTGAAGGTTGCTTGTTACAGATTTCACTGAAATCTTGGAATACAAAGGAGGTCAGGTTACAAAATTTATACCTGGGGTGAAAAAGTCACTGCTGTGTCCTCTGCTGCTTCTTGCCACTAAACTGCATGGCACAGTTGTTTGAAAACTTTCCCAAAGTGCTAATACATCACTTTTAAAATAAAGGAAATTCTCTGCCTTTCGAATGAATGTTAGTAAGGTAAAGGTAAAGGGTTCCCTCGCACATATGTGCTAGTTGTTCCCGACTCTAGAGGGCGGTGCTCATCTCCGTTTCAAAGCCGAAGAACGAGCGCTGTCCGAAGATGTCTCTGTGGTCATGTGGCCGGCATGACTTAAAGCCAAAGGCGCACGGAACGCTGTTACCTTCCCACCAAAGGTGGTCCCTATTTTTCTACTTGCATTTTTTACTTGCTTTCGAACTGCTAGGTTGGCAGAAGCTGGGACAAGTAACGGGAGTTCACCCCGTTATGCGGCACTAGGGATTTGAACTGCTGAACTGCCGACCTTTTGATCGACAAGCTCAGCATCTTAGCCGCTGAGCCACCGCGTCTCTGACGTTAATGCAAGTTAGACAAAATATCATTTATTTTTAAATTTTCTTTATTAAATTTGCTTGCCGCCCATCGCACTACAAGGCGATTCTGGATTCATTCTCCTCCCGCGAAGGCGTTCCAGAACAAATCACATAAAATAGCAATAAAAATGCAATATTTACAAAACTGATACAGCTGCCGCTGAAGTGGCAAATTTCCTGCCTCTTAGAAGCAGTTGCTTCATGATATCTCGGCTCTATAAACTGCTTACCTCTTTGTTAACTCGTAATGGAAAGATTTTAATTTCTCAGTTAAAAGTAATCCATGCAAAACAATTTTTTAAAAAAAGAATACTGAGGAAGTATGCTTGCAATTTATGGGAAAATACCATAGTCCCTTATCCTTTTATTGTTATTTTTTTCCCTAAAAGATTTCAGAGGTTTTTTTTTAATTGAATTGTACAGCTTAAATGTTATGTTAAAAGTTCTGAAGTGATTTATCTTGGTCTGACTTTTTATATCTTAAAAATCTGGCATTTTAACAGGGGGAACATGTAGACTTTTTATATCCACTCAATATGTTTCAAGATACCATATGGCATTTGTTTGCGGTGAATAACAACTTATGGCTGAAAATGTCTGGGGGTCATGCAGGAACAAGACATTGCATGCAAAAAATGGAACAAACTATGTTGGTTGGTCTAACTGCTATCAAGTTGTCATTTCATAATGCAAAGGTTACCATATAAGCATGCAAATGAGAGTCCATCAATAAAGCCGAATAAATATTTTGCTACAAGTGAAATAAATCTAATAGCAAAAACTAGAGATAAACATAAGTATACCAAAACATACTTTACTTTTAAGTTCTGTACCAATGGGCAGCTGTGTCGTACTATTTAAAAAGTTGGAATAAATAAGTTAATTATTTTTTATATTCTATTCCAATCACATTTGCCATCCTTACAAAGATACAAACTTTTACCTCTTAATCTTTAAAACCACCACAGATAATGTCTTTGTGTGTATAATTGTGCTTTGTAAATATGAACAATTCCTAGATCTATTTAGTTTTCCTCTTTGGAATCTGAATGTTTTGGAAAAACCCAGACCAGAATAACACAGTTGGAAGGGTCCTTGGAAGTCTTCTAGTCCAATCTCCTACTCAGGCAGGAAGCCCTATAGTATACCATTTCAGACAAATGGTTGTCCAACCTCTTCTTAAAAACTTCCAGTGTTGGAGCATCCACAACTTCTGGAGGCAAGTTGTTCCATTGATTAATTGTTCTAACTGTCAGGAAATTTCTCCTCAGTTCTAGGTTGCTTCTCTCCTTGATTAGTTTCCACCCATTGCTTCTTGTCCTACCCTCAGGTGCTTTGGAGAATAGCTTGACTCCCTCTTCTTTGTGGCAGCTCCTGAGATATTGGAACAGTGCTATCATGTCTCCCCTAGTCCTTCTTTTCATTAAACCAGCCATGCCCAGTTCCTGCAACCGTTCATGTGTTTTAGCCTCCAGTCCCCTCATCATCTTTGTTGCTCTTCTCTGCACTCTTTCTAGAGTCTCCACATCTTTTTTACATTGTGGCGACCAAAACTGAATGCCATATTCCAAGTGTGGCCTTACCAAGGCCTTATAAAATGGTATTAACACTTCACGTGATCTTGATTTTATTCCTCTGTTTATGTAGCCCAGAACTTTGTTGGCTTTTCTGGCAGATATTTTTGTTGGACATCCAACTAGAAAAATATAATAAAAAGACTATATATTTGATTTTGCATATACTAACCGCAGCTAGAATTATATTTGTGCAACAATGGAAAAATGATGAGATCCTGTCTGAGGGCAATATAATTAAGAAAATATTAGAATGCGCAGAAATGGATAGACTAATGCTTATTATTAAGGACAAAGAAGAAACTGAATATTATTTGACATGGGACGTATTTTATCAATGGCTAGACAACAGAAACAGAAGTTAGAAAGGAGGAGATATAAAAAACCGGAAATGTTAAAGTGGAGAATTGTTAAAAATGATGTTAAGTATTTTTGTTATCATATTATTATGTTAGCATATAATCAATATTATGGCGATGATTATCACAACGAAGTGTTTTATTATGATTATTTAAATATAACTGTACCCAGACCGCACACTGTTTGACGAAAATTGAATGTTATATAAATAAAACAAATAAAACTTGAAAAAAAAAAAATCTCACACGACTTGATTCCCACCGACACGATCATTTCCTTTGCACGCTCCTAGACCAGGATTGGAAACACAAAAGCTCTGATTTTTAGCTCGACCGTGGAATATCCACCAGCTGCAAACAGATTACCAAAAATTGGTGACGATGATTGAAGGGACTTAACTTTCTCAATTTATGGTGTTACAATCACGACTGAGTGACTTCGGTGCTGTCTCACTTAGAGGCAGCAATTTTTGCAATGTGATGTTGTCATGGTATCGCACAGCTATCTCTCCATTTCTCAGGGTGCTGTTTTTTTTTTTTTAAATTATCAGTAAGAGGGTTTTAGGCCTGCAAAAAATGCACGTTATGAAGCAAGAGTGACGTGCCTCTTTCTTCATTTCCCACACGGCAGTTTTTTTGTTTTTTTAAAAAATTGTTAAAAAGCTGTCATTTGCACTTTGACGCCTGTTACGGAAGAAAAAAGAGTAAGATAACACCGATGCAGTAGGCATTGCAGTCATTCCTCTGTTAAGGACAACATGTCCTTAGTTTAGCTAGAAATTTATGCTGCTGGAAAAACATGAAGAATTAAAAAGAAAAAAAAAACAAGAAAGTCCAGTTGCCTCCTGAAAAAGCACCTTTGGGACAGTCATGACTTGGATGACTGGGAATCTCTACAGACTTTTAGCTATACAATTTGGGATGAACACCCTTTGAATGGTGTGGGAGTAGGAATGGATTTCCAGAGGAAAAAATTGCAGACTGTAGGAACCAGGAGCGCTACTCAGGTGACCCTGAGGACACAGACAAACCTCCAAGTGCTTCAATGACCCTCTAAAAGGATGCAAATGACCAGCTGTCTGCAAGGAGTATAAATCCTTCCATTCCCCACCATCCGGTCAGAGCTGAAGAAGCTTCTTGAATGAGAAGCGAAATGTCTTCAAAAGAAAAAAAACTAGGAAGTCCAGTTGCCTCCTGAAAAAAAGCATCTTTGGGACAACCATGACCTTGGATGATTGAGAAGCTCTACAGACATGAAGAACTAAATCACTTTCTATGAATATTGTGATTTATGAGCTTTAGGAAACGTACCTTCAGTAAAACGAAGTCGTCAGAAGGACCTGAAAGATACGGAAAGTTAAACTGATACAAGCAAACACTCTTTGACCGAGGTAAGGCTTGTTAGTGAGATTCCCAAGGATTCCTGTCAAATTTCAGACTGCGGCATTAGGCTTATGCCATAGTTTTAGCTGAAAGTGAATGGCTCATCCTTGGCAGAAATAAGATGAAAGAAGCCATGGACGTCTTGTGAGATATGCCAAAAAAGTACAAAGGTGTTGTCTCCGCCAAAGAAATTAAAGAGACAAAACAAAATGTTGTCTGTTCACCTCTTCCGTGTCTTTGGAGCAGGAAGCAATCAAATTAGGTGTCGTTTAAATGTCTATTGAGATTCTTAGTCATCCAGGTCAAGGTTGTCCCAAAGGCGCTTTTTCAAGAGGCCACTGGACTTTCTGGTTTCTTTGAAGACGTTTCGCTTCTTATCCAAGAAGCTTCTTCAGATCTGACTGGATGGTGGTGGGAAAGGGAAGGATTTATACTCCTTGCAGACAGCTGGTCATTTGCATCATTTTAGAGAGACGTTGAGGCCACTTGGAGGTTTATCTGTGCCCTCAAGGTCATCTGAGTGGTGCAAATGAGTGTGGAGCCTTCTTGGAATTGTTGAAAGGACGTAGATTGGAGATAGGTGATGTCGTATCTCTCCCCCTCTGTTGAGAGAGGGCTGTTCAATTTTGATACAGATGGTCTCTTTGATCCCTCTTTCAAATCCTCTCTGTCCAAAATGTGAACTTTGCTGTCTTCAAAGGAGCGGCCTGTCTCTTTTAAATGTGGATGGACTGTTGGGTTTCTTCTCCTATGTTGTGCCATGCGTTTTTGTGTTGTTTCATTGATGGTTAGAATTAATTGCAGCTGATACATTCGTAGCCCATCTTTCTTTTCCAGTGTTGAGACCTAGGCTTCCTGAGTCATTAAAACACATGAGTAGTCCCAAAAACCTCTTTTATTGCAACAACTGTGAATTCTGTTCATTCACAGCTGAGTCCCAATTAGTTGCAAAAAGTCCTTTGGGAGAAGTCCTTCGGGATAATCACCAAGCTTTATCTCCCTTGACACTCTGCCAAAGACCTACTTGGCAAAGCCACACGGAATCCAGAATCAAACAGAGATGCTGACTGGGAACAGAATTAACAACGTTGCTTTCCTGCAAAGGGCCCACGTGCTCTGCTCCTCTTTTAAGCCTTATGGGAGGGGCCAATCATCTCCAGGCTTTACTCCCGAGTTGTCGCTTTTGTTTTAACTGTTTGTGCCTTCTGGCAGCTCTGTGCATGCGTACACTAGGAACAGGCTCCTCCTGTTCCTCTGCCTCTCTGCTGTCTGACTCTGGAGGCCCTGTAGTCCGTGCATCACTCACAGATGGCCCTGGCCCCATCTCTGCCTCTGACGCAGAGCCCTCGCCCGAGCCTTCCCAAGACTCCACAACTGGCCCATGTTCCTCCACAGCCTCCTCACTCTCTGACTCCGCTGCCAGCTCCGCAGGCTGCTGGCGGACCACAACATCCAGGAGTTTTGAGACAGAATGCAGAACGCTCATTTTCCATGTATGGTAAGTGAGTCTGAGGCTATGATGGACCCCAAGGAATCTGGCCAACTTAGATGGCTGAAGATGGACTAGGACTTGAATCTCCAGGGTCTAAAATAACACCACTGTGAGCCATTCCTTAGCAATCCATTCCCAGATTTTTACAATGCACAAAACAGGGATACTCTCCCCCTGCACCTCCCACAACTTTGCTTTCCACTCAAGCTCAAAGAAACCCTTCCTTCCTTACATATCACAAGAGCCCTGGAGACACCTTGAAAGTAGGGTCACCAAATGACAGGTGTGTTGGGGATAGGAGAAAGAACCTGCCGTTATGGAGCCTCATTTAGGGTATTGTCCACCCTGGAAAAGCATACTTGTCTCTTTGGGTGCTGAAGAGCATCCTCTTTTTCCAGACATTTTAATAGTTTTTTAACTGAATTCCTTCCTTCCCTCCCTCCCTGGACTGATTTTAATTTATCCTTTGTAATATTGTCTTTCCTTCCCTCCTTCCTTCCTTCCTATCTATCTATCTTTTCCATCTTCCTTCCTTCCCTCCCTATTTTTCCTTCCTTCCTTCTGCCTTTCTATCTCTTCCGTCTTCCTTCCCTACTTTCTATCTCTTCCGTTTTCCTTCCTTCCCTACTTTTCCTTCCTTTCTAAACATTTTAGTAATACTGTTCTCCACACAGAACATCATACTTTTCTGATGAACTGGAACTATATTAAATACTCATCTTAAAGTTAATTGAAGGTCTCAGCTCAGTTCAGTTCTGGCTCCCCACCCCACCCACCCCACCCCCACCCCGGCCTACAGAACCAGTTGTTTGGGCATAGCAGTATATCAGTTTAAAGGATCACTTTGCTGCTTGGGTATTCAAAGGTCAGAGCCATTTCTCGACAGTCAAGCTTTGAATCACAGCCTACCTGGCTCTACTTATCCTCTCTTCGCTCAGTACTGTGTGTCACTCTGCTCTTCCCAGCAACAGTTACCAGGCACGGCTATGAGCAGAAATGATTAAAAGTGTAAAAGTTAGGTTACGGAGGGCATGTAGCCTTATTTTGTCAAGGTTTCAGTACACAGAGGAGGCACATATAAGTACGGATACCTGATAAATCGGGGCAATAAAGAGAAAGTTCTTAAGAGATTGTAAAAGGAGAGTTATACAACTGAACAATTATAAACCGAAAGAAAACTTCATAGACACGTTGGTGGAGTTCACAAATGAAGTTCCTATGGAGTGGGGTCCAAACTAGAGAAATTGGATTTTATTTAAACTGGGAGGAGCCAGAATAACAGAGTTGCAAGGGACCTTGTATGATTAGGGGATATGAAAAACGGTTGCAGGAACTGGATATATTAAGTTTAATGAAAAGAAGAACTAGGGGAGACTTGATAGCAGTCTTCCAATATCTCAGGGGCTGCCACAAAGAAGAGGGAGTCAAGCTATTCTCCAAAGCACCTGAAGGCAGGATAAGAAGCAATGGGTGGAAGCTGATCAAGGAGAGAAGCAACTTAGAACTAAGGAGAAATTTACAATTAATCAGTGGAACAACTTGCCTCCAGAAGTTGTGGATGCTCCAACACTAGAAGCTTTTAAGAAGATGTTGGATAATCATTTGTCTGAAGTGGTGTAGGGTTTCCTGCCTAAGCAGGACTAGAAGACTTCCAAGGTCCCTTCCAACTCTGTTATTCTATTCTATTCTATTCTATTCTATTCTATTCTATTCTATTCTATTCTATTCTATTCTATTCTATTCTATTCTATTCTATTAACTTCCTATGCTTTTTCTCCATGATTCTAGCTTTATATCCCTTTGGATTAGGTGGGGCTGCTAAATAAAACTAAATGCATTATCATTTGGCTCATTATTATTAGAATAACAGTCGGAAGGGACTTTGGAGGCCTTCTAGTCCAATCCTCCGCTATGCAAAATCGCATAGGAGATCCTAGGCGATTTCAGACAAAATGGCTGCCCAATTTCTTCTTCGAGACTCCAGTGATGGAGCAACCACAATTTCTTAAGGTGAGCCGATCCATTGATCAATTGTTCTGACTGCCAGCAAATTCCTCCTTATTTCTAAGTTGGTCCGCTCCCTGATTAGCCTTTGCATTCACAGACAATAGCCTGATAAACAGAACTGAACTGAGGAAAGGAGAAAGGCTACGGGTAGGGAAATATAATCCAAACGACTACTTCAATAGATTATTTATCTAAAAGGTAATGGCATTTCATTCAGAGAGATTGTGCATACAGCAAATGCAAAATGTGACAGATAAAAGCTATTTAGCTTTATTTGAATAAAGTGAAAAGTTGCATACAGCCCAAGGAACGTGCTCATGTCAGAGGAGATAAACATTTAATTTACATTCAAGTTTTTAAAACACCTTTTAACAGTAACTTAAAGCCAAGGTATGTTATAGATTTAGCATACGCGCATTTCATCAGCTACCTGATAATCAATGCAATGAGACGGCATTTTAATAAAAGGCATTTCGTTTTAAGCCCTCCTGGCATTAACATGCCACACTATCTGGAATCTCTTAAACTGTGTTAAAAGAACTGCTAAATCAGACCCGTGTTCACACTGCCAAATCCCTTGTGTTTTTATGTGAATATAAACACTCTTGCTCCGTTATTGAATGTGGAAGTTGTCCATCCGTTTGAAAAGATTACATTGTCTTTCCAGAATACAAAATGGAGAATTTGTATTTGGACGTTGCCAGCATCCGGTTGAACAAAGCAAAGCAAGCATGCAAAAAGGATTGATATGTCATAGCTTAAACTTACTTATTTTTGTGGGACCATTCAATTTATCCTCTTCCTACGTTGTGAAGGATTACAGATAGACCCCGACTTATATTCATTCATTGAATGACCGCTTAAAGTTACAATGCCATTCGGAAAAAAAAAAAGTTTTTCGCACTTATGACCATTGCACTATGCCTGCGATCATGTGATCAAAATCCAAACTCTTGGCAACTGGCATGTACTCATGGGGTCATGTGACCATTCTGTTGTGGCCCGTCTGCGGCCTGGGCAGTTAGTAGCTGATTCTGACAGCGAGGAGGCTGGTGTGGTGCTGTGCCAGCAGCCTGTGCAGCTGGCACTCGAGTCGGACAATGAGGAGGCTGGAGAAGATGTGGTGCCAGGGGCAGGGATTCAGCCAGGGCCTTCCTAACCTTCAGAAGCTCCCATAAGTGAAGAGGAAGAGCTTCTTCTCGATACACGGGCGCACAGAGCTGCCAAAAGGCAGGAGTGGCTCCTCAGGAGGAGGTCTCCTCAAGAGTAAGACTTGGGGCTAATTGGCCACTCCCTTAGCCTATTTAAGGAGGAACGCCAACTGATGCAATTTGCAGGGAACAACTTCGTTCACTCTCCTTCACATCTGGATCTTAGTTCTTTTATCAGTTTCCTGCAAATTGCTTCTGGGCTTTCTGCCAACCATAGTAAGATTATGATTATTTATGCTTTGGATTCTTGTAGGCTGTTAAGAAAGTTAATTAACAGCCTTGTTTGAAAAAGACTGATTTAATTTAGTAAACTAAGGTTTGTACAAACTTTGTGTGTGCTGCGTTCTTTGGGGTCCATAGCTGGGGCAGAACACATAATCAATGAAACAAAAATCGAAATTCACTTAACATCTGTCTTGCTTAGCAATAGAAGTTTTTGGGCTTAAATGTGGTAGTAAGTCGAGGGCTACCTGCATTGACCAATAGCATCAGAATGTGATGTACCCTCATAATTCTAGGTTGCTTCTCTCCTTGATGAGTCTCCATCCCTTACTTCTTCTCCTGCCTTCAGGTGCTTTGGAGAATAGATGGACTCCCTCTTCTCTGTGGCTCCCTTTTAAATATTGGAACATGCTGTCATGTCACCCCTTGTCCTTCTTGTCATTAAACTAGACATACCCGAGAGATCAAAGCAAAGACTTTGGCCATCTCCAAGCCACTTCAGAGATTTCGTACCCAGCCTCATTACTTTTCAGTACAAGAATTATCTTTATATGCAGAGATGGCTAAATGGATCGCTTTGATCAAAGAAAGGAACATAAGTACTTTTGTTGCTACATGGAGGCCTCTTCTGGACTTTGTGCTTGAGGTGGAATGAAAAATGAAGCTTTGATTTTTGGTTTTTACTGACTAGATTGATTTGTCATTATAAAAATGGCTAGATTATATTATATTATGTTATGTTATGTTATTATATTATAATAATATTATATATTATGTTATATTATATATAGTTATATTATATATTATATGACCTGTATACTGTAGGAGTCAAAAAGAGGGCTGTGAAAATATCTACAGACCCCTCACATCCTGGACATAAATTGTTTCAATTCCTACCCTCAAAACGACGCTATAGGGCACTGCACATCAGAACAACTAGACACAAGAATAGTTTTTTCCCGAACGCCATCACTCTGCTAAACAAATAATTCCCTCAACGCTGTCAAACTATTCATTAAGTCTGCATTACTATTAATCTTCTCATCGTTCCCACCACCCATCTCCTCCCACATATGGCTATATCTATGTTGCTTGTATCTTTACAACTTATATTGTTTTTATTGTTTCCTAGTATGTGTCAGCGTTCCAGAAAGCCCCACTCCAATTAAAAACTCCAAGGCATATTAGCACCAGAAGCTTCCATGCTGCCAGTATGATTTGATTGCTTATTAGTGTCCTATGGCTATCACTAAATGTTGTATTTTATGATTCTTGACGAATGTATTTTATTTTTTCTTTATGTATACTGAGAGCGTACGCACCAAAGACAAATTCCTTGTGTATCCAATTACACTTGGCCAATAAAGAATTCTGTTCTGTTCTGTTCTGTTCTGTTCTGTTCTGTTCTGTTCTGTTCTGTTCTGTTCTATTCTATTCTATTCTATTCTATTCTATTCTATTCTATTCTATTCTATTCTATTCTATTCTATTCTATTCTATTCTATTCCATTCCATTCCATTCCATTCCATTCCATTCCATTCCATTCTGGAAAAGTAAAAAGTTGAGGTCTGGTGTTAATGCTGCAAATAAAATATCTTCCCCCTTCCCTCCTCACTTTTCTTTCCCCTTCTCCTCCACAGTGTCCTACTATCTCCTTTTGAATTTTTGTATTTTATTCTACAATCTAACAAAATGTTTGTTTGTTTATTTGTTTGTTTTAAAAAGAGAATTATCTTTAGTTGAGGTGGCACAGTGGTTAGAATGCAGTACTGCAGGCTACTTCTGCTGACTGCCGGCTGCCAGCAATTCGGCAAATCGAGTCTCACTGGCTCGAGGTTGACTCAGCCTTCTATCCTTCCAAGGTGGGTAAAATGAGGACCCAGATTGTTGGGGGCAAGATGCTGACTCTGTAAACCGCTTAGAGAGGGCTATAAAAGCACTGTGAAGCGGTATATAAGTCTAAGTGCTATTGCTGTTATCTTTTTCATTTCCATCCCTCTTCTCTATTTAATGTTTGGTTTTTTGTTTTTTTTTTTTGCTTATTAGCACACCTTTTCAACCTCTTTATCTCAAAAGAAAACAGTATGTAAGCATGAATATCAGGGATGTTATTCAGCAGGTTCTGACAGGTTCTGGTAGCAGAAATTTTGAGTAGTTCAGAGAACCAGCAAACACCACCTCTGACTGGCCCCAGAGTGGGGTGGGAATGGAGATTTTGCAATATCCTTTCCCCAGGAGTGGGGAGAGAATGGGGATTTTGCAGTATCCTTCCCCCAGGAGTGGGGAGGGAATGGGGATTTTGCAGTATCCTTCCCTCAGGAGTGGGGAGGGAATGGGGATTTTGCAGTATCCTTCCCCTGGAGTGAGGAGGGAATGGAGATTTTGCAATATCCTTCCCCCAGGAGTGGGGAGGGAATGGGGATTTTGCAGTATCCTTCCCCCAGGAGTGGGGAGGGAATGGGGATTTTGCAGTATCCTTCCCCCAGGAGTGGGAAGGGAATGGAGATTTTGCAGTATCCTTCCCTCAGGAGTGGGGAGGGAATGGGGATTTTGCAGTATCCTTCCCCTGGAGTGGGGAGGGAATGGAGATTTTGCAATAACCTTCCCCCAGGAGTGGGGAGGGAATGGGGATTTTGCAGTATCCTTCCCCTGCCACACCCTCCAAGCCACGCCTACAGAATCAGTAGTAAAAAATTTTTTGAATTCCACCACTGACGAATATGTACAAGACCAAGGAGGAGAACCAAAAGCGCACAGTGAGCTTACTCAGCAAATAAGGCCGCCATTTCAGAACCTCAGAGAGTTTATCTTATTATGGAAAAGTAAAAAAAAAGTTAAGATTCGATGTTAATCCCTTATTCTGCTGCAACAGACGGAGCCGGAAGTCAAGGCCTTATTTTTTTCTTTCTCTCTCTCCCCTCTCCTCACTTTTCTTCCCCCCCCTCCTCCTCCTCCTCCCCCTGTGTCCTACTATCTGCTTTTGCATTTTTGTATTTTATTCTGTAACCTAATAAAACGGGTTTTGTTTTTTTTTTAAAAAAAGAGTTATCTTTATATGAACAAAACAAATAACCGTTTGGAAACTACAGGAAAGCTAAGAGGATGCCTGCTGACCCACCCATCCATACTATCAATGTGAAACAGCGACTTGCTTCCTGCAACACCCAGGATCATCCTAGCAGCTCTGCCACAGCGCTACACAGAAGAGGACGACATGGAAGGGAGCACTAAATGGTTGCAATTAACATTCACCCTGCTCCTTCGACTGAGCTCCATTGCTATAGCAACTGAGAGTTGCCCAGACGACACAAGGCTCTGGCTTGTGTACGACATAATCACAAACGAACAGAATTGCTCCAGTCCTGGCCCCGTGCATTCGCCCCGCTGGCACTTTCAAAACGTTTGCTTTATTATTGTTTTTTTTATTATTATTTTTTCCCCCTTCTTCTTCTTCTTTTTCCCAGGATTAATTAAGAAATTACATCTTGATTTTCCTAGCATTCCGGTTACCTCAAAGTGTAATTCAAGAAGAAGATTTGAAAAGAATCCCGCGTCTTGCTTTTCCTTTCGGAAAAACGATTTTAAAAAATAAATAAATAAATAAATAAATAAATAAATAAATAAATAAATACATACATACATACACATACATACATACATGGCCTGGCATGCAGCCAGAAAGCCAAATAGGAAGGCCCTTCCAAATATGCAAATTCTCACAGGTGGCTAATATTTTACAGCGGCTCATAGAAAAGGGGATAAAATATATTTCTTCCCAAACAATAGGACCGTTCGAAACCTAGCCCACGAGCTTTTCTACGGGATGAGCTTGGAAAAACCAAGATAGCAGCACCCAACCGTTTAATTACCTCAAAATAGGTGATTTATAAATTGGCATGGACTCGCGTTGACTAGAAATATTATATCGGGAATCAATAAGGGATAAAATAGCTATTTTTTAAAAAAACGAAAATTCTACTACAGCAGAGAAATCTAAAAGTTTGCTGCCTTTTGGGGGATGAGATTTACACCATTTTAAATAGAAAACGATACCAAATTCCCCAAATATTTGTTATTGCTTTATTGTAAACCAGAAGAATCCTTCATATCATGAAATGAAACAGATATATCCTGCATAAGATGATTTCAGAGACCGAAAAAGCAAACTGTTGGCAACATTGGGAGCAAATACGATAAAAGAGAAGCCCTTCAGATATTACCTCAAGCGCTGGTTGGGACAAGCTATCACTGCCTAAAATCCAGTTATTTTATTCAGTTGGTGCCAAAGGATCAACACTGGTAAGCAGATCAAGGCCTACATTAAGGAATGTATCGATTCGGTTTATATTAAGGAAACCAAAAAGGGAAGATCATGGACTTTTTAAAGTCAGTATTAGTGTTGATATTTAGTGTTTTAACTTGTTGGTTTTATTGGTTGTAAGTAAGTCATCCAGAGATGCCTCTAGGCCAGATAGATAGATAGATAGATAGATAGATAGATAGATAGATAGATAGATAGATAGATAGATAGATAGATAGATGTAGAAAGGAAGATAGGTAGGTAGGCAGATAAATAGATAAAGGTAGAAAGGTAGAAAGTAGAGGCAGACAGACAGATAGATGTAGAAAGGGAGGTAAATAGGTAAGTAGGCAGGCAGATAGACAGATAGATGGGGGAAAGAGAGAGAGATAGAAAGGTAGACAGACACACAGACAGACAGAGATAGGGAGAGAGAGAGAGAGAGATAGATAGATAGATAGATAGATAGATAGATAGATAGATAGATAGATAGATAGATAGATAGATAGATGATGGATAGATAGATGTAGAAAGGAAGATAGGTAGGCAGGCAGGCAGATAAATAGAGAAAGGTAGAGATAGAGATAGGTAGAAAGATAGAAAGTAGAGACAGACGGACAGATAGATGTAGAAAGGAAGATAGATAGGTAAGTAGGCAGGGAGATAGACAGATAGATACAGGGGAGATAGGTAGAAAGGCAGACAGACAGAAAGAGATAGGGAGAGATAGAGATAGATAGATAGAAAGAAAGAAAGAAAGAAAGAAAGAAAGAAAGAAAGAAAGAAAGAAAGAAAGAAATGAGAGAGAAAGAGAGATGATAGATAGATGATGATAGATAGATAAGCAGGCAGGCAGGCAGGCACAGAGCCAAGTCTTGTTAGGAAATGGGCACCTTACTGGCCCACACTTTCTAGCAGACGAACAAACTTCAGAGGAGAGACACAAGAGTATTAAATAGTAGAAAGGGTAATTATAAGTACAGGGAGATCTCACCATTTAGATATTCAAGGCAGTTAATAACCGTATTACATGAATTATCCATCTGTGCTGCGTTACACGCACCCTTTATAGAAAAGCATCGGTTGGTTGATATATTTTTCTAAAACAAGGGCTGCTGAAAGGACCATCTGATACATTTCACAATCTTCCATTCAAATTTATGGCCAATTTACAGACGAATGCACCTCTTTCATGCATCGGTGACCCTTTCGCATGCTGTATTTCCCCCCCCCCCCCTTTTTTTTTAAAAAGAGCACATTAAAAGGACATTAGTCTAGAGTAAACCACTTTGTGTTTAGACCTGGAGGGAGAGGGAGAACAGAGAGAAATTTATGGTCTTCCAGCTGTTGAACTACAACCAGCATTTTTCCCACCCCAAGGTAATTCATCTTTAAAATGAAAAGATTGTCTTAGGTGTACTGAGGTTATAGTAATAGAAAAAGTTCCATGGGGGGAAAGCGTTTTTTTTTTTTTTGTAAATCTCATTTGCACACTTTGCACTTCAAGAATATGAATATATATATATATATATATATTAATATATATTATTAATATATATTTAATATTAAATATATTAATTAATATTAATAATAATTATTTATATATATATATATTAACTGTACACACACACACACACACATATATAAAAGCATAATACATGAAGAGGCAAACTGATTCACTAATAAATGGACTACGCAACCCGAAGCTGTTGTATGAAAGTGGTTTTTCAAATTCAGATTCTGCAGATAATGAAAGAAAGTCGTTAATGCTCAAGGAACAGACCTTTCTGCTTTATTTGACACATGTAAAATAAATGAGCGAATAGTTTAACAGTCAGCAAGGCTTAGAAATAAATGCAATTTTTCTCCTTCTCTTGGCTGAGGGTCTTATCAACCTTACTTTTATTGGACTTTGATAACTCTTTTCAGGGCGAAAAGTGGAATGTATAATTGTTCTTTTCAGTAAACAAATAAATAAATAAAGCAGGCTTTCATAGCTCAGGAAATTGGGTAAACCAATTATCATCAAGAGTCAGTGGAAAATTATGCACCTTCCTTTCCCACAGAACTGTGAAAGCACAATTATTAACTTCAAGGCCAGAAATTCACAGAGGAAGAACTTTGTGAATTATTCCAGGGGACGAAAAAGATATGCTATATACAAACTATAGATTACGTTTCACTTTTTTTTTTTTTTTTTTGATCGAGCCGAATTCTTACAAATCATCTGATTTAACAAGAAGTGCTAAATCTGGACTGTGAAACTTCAGGCAACAGCTGGGTGGCAGCAAAGAGCTAAAAGTTTGAAGCCATAAAACTTCATAAATGCTGCCACCTGGTGATCAGCTGGAGGTTTGCAGCCCAACTCTATCTATCTTTTATCTATCTATGAATCATTAACGCCATAAAAACCTACATGGCAATAAACAGCTTAGGCCTGGCTTTCAATTGTGTGCCTCAATCCGAGGTAACCAGCCTCAGAATAACACTTCTCTTGGTACCGACATAATGGTATTACATATTACCCTGATTGATTGATTGTCGCACAAAAGTATTTAGAAATGTGGATACGTATTTTTATCTCGAGATGTTCAAATTATCCTAGCAGTTGCCCTCTGATTCAGCGAGACACAGGCTCGCGAGCGTTTTCGTTAAAGAGCATTTCAAGTCGAGCATAATTTCACAGCGGGGAAGAGCTTTACCTAAGGAATAAAAGGGCCATTATGATTGTTCATTGGATGGCGTGAAATGGGGTTAACTCGGAGATTCATTGGCGGTGTCCTAATTTCAGCCAGCGCCTAGCAAACAGGGAAACAGTTCAGCTTTGAAAGCTGGGTGTAAGCCCGACTGATTCATTAGGAAGCTATTGCTAAAGGCAGCGAGAGTCATATGTCCCAGGTGGTTTCTCATGCAGCCGTTTTCTGCCCTGTGAGACTCGGCTGGAAATCCCTTAATGCACTATGCCCTTCATTTATTTTATTTTATTTTTTTTGCTACTGGACATTTGAGAGCATTTTAGAATGCTACTTTCCCAACAGCTGCCCGATGATCGATTGGGCTGAATTAAATACGTTTTTATTCCCCCCGCCTCCCCGCGAGAGGAACAGGAAAAGACTACCATCTACAGTGCAACTGAGAAAGTGGAACAATTCATTTGGTAAATCCGCAAAATAGTAGGGAATATAACTGAATCATCCTAGTATATAGTTCAACGTCTGGATTCCACAAGCGAATCTGCAAATAAGGAACTAGCCCATTATTCAGGACCAAACTGTTTTTTTTTTAGCTTAGCAGTATCAACAATCATTTTAGCCAGTCTCTATCCACTGCGGGATGAAGAAGGCCTCTTCCATATGTTTCCAATCAATATTAATACTGCTAATCACTTAGCAGAATAAAATTAGTTTTTGAGCTATCAATAGAGCTGTTATAATTTAGGTAATACAGAACAGGGTGAAAAAAAAAGACAGCAATTTTGTGTTACTGTTTTTTTAAAAAAAACTATTTATATATTACAAATGCTTTATACATTCTCCGTTTATGTCGTTTTAGATACAAAATCGTGCAGAGTCGAGTTAAAAAAAAAATCCTTGTAAAATATATCAGTGGTATAAAATTAGGTTTTGAGCATCAATAAAGCTGTTATAATTTAGGTAATATAGAGCAGGGTGGGAAAAAAAAGATAGTAACTTTGAGTTGTTGCTGTTTTTTAAAATTATTTACAAATTACAAACGCTTATATGGTCTCCCTTGATCTCATCTTAGATACAAAACCACCCAATGAGTTGAACTTAAAAAAATCCTTGTAATTTTTACCAGCAATCTTCACGTGAAAAGAAACCAAAATAAAACAGGCACGCTCTTTTATTCTGATTTCCGGCAGGGGAGGGATTTTTTTTTTTTTTTGCTGTATCTGTTTTCCAAATTTTGAGTGACTGGCACCCTCTAGTGTTAGAATTAGCAGAACAATGCATGAGTGTGTGTGTGGGGTCTCTGTGTCTTAAGTATGAGAAATAAACTAGAAGAAACCATGGCTTAAATCATGGAAACTGTAGAACTGATGGAAAGGATAACCCCTTATGTAGACACACAGCTGTGAGATTAATACTGAATTTATAACAGATTTCATGAGCAGAGAGGCACTGATCTGGAAAACAACCTGCTGGAAAAAATCCAAATTAGCCTAAATAATTAAGACTTTCAGCCTCCTTTCACTACTCTTTCAACTCATTACCTTCGTGTTTAAATGGCAATGCTGCCTAGAATTCGTATTGATCCTAGCCCCTCATATATTTTTTTATATATATTTTGCGAGACCTGCCATGTGCATAACAGACAGTTGGTGAAAATAAGTACTAAACCAAGTGCTAAATAATCACCCCAGTTTATAGCAGGTAACTTTCCCGGTTTGTTAAAACTGCTGTCTATTTGCTAAAATGAATAATAAGGCTCCTACAGTTCTTAAAAACTGGGGGTCCAGGAACCCACCTTTCTTCTCTACAAGATGAGAAGTCAGATCTACGTTATCTTGCCCCAGTATTAGCTATAATCCATTGAGGACCCATATACTGCAGGGATGAAATGCTACCGGTTCGGACCAGATCACCCGATCCGGTAGCAATGGAGGCGGGTGGTTCGGAGAACCGGTAGCAAAAATCCCTGCCTCCCCCCCATGCCCAGCTGAGCCACGCAATCATCAGAGGCTTTTTTTTTTTTAATTTTTAAAAGCATTTTTCTACAACCTCTTTGGCCAAAAAAATGCTTTTAAAAGTAAAAAGAAAAGCCTCTGCCGATCAGGCAACTCAGCTGGGATCGTCAGAGGCTTTTAAAAGCATTGTTTTTACAACCTCTTCAGCCGAAGAGGTTGTAGAAAACATGGTTTTAAAAGTTAAAAAAAAAAAAAAAAAGTTGGCCACGCCCACTCAGTCATATAAACCCCTCCAAACCACGCCCATAGAACCAGTAGTAACAAATTTTACATTTCACCACTGATATACTGCACTAGTAAAAGAGGGCTGTAAAAATATCTACAGACCTCTCACATCCTGGACATAAACTGTTTCAACTCCTACCCTCAAAATGACACTATAGGGCACTGCACATCAGAACAACTAGACACAAGGACAGTTTTTTCCCGAACGCCATCACTCTGCTAAACAAATAATTCCCTCAACACTGTCAAACTATTCACTAAGTCTGCATTACTATTACTATTAGTCTTCTCATCGTTCCCATCACCCCTCTCCTCCCAATTATGACTTCATGACTGTAACTTTGTTGCTTGTATCCTTACGATTTATATTGATATTGATCATTTCCTATGATCAATATCATAGGAAATGATATGATTCGATTGCTTATTTGTACCCTAGGACTATCATTAAGTGTTGTATCATATGATTCTTGACGAATGTATCTTGTCTTTTTATGCACACTGAGAGTTTATGCACCAAAGACAAATTCCCTGTGTGTCCAATCACACTTGGCCAATAAAGAATTCTATCTATCTATTCTCAACAATAGAAAGGTGCAAAAAAATAAACATGTAATTTTAGGGTTTCAGACAATGCGTTTCCCGAACGCTTCCTGAAGAAACCATAGATTAAAATTTGAGTCCATATAGCGTGTGGCGGTATATAAACAGAAACTCGATAAATAAACTTTCTCCATGCAAATCACATATTCTACCCATGTGCTACGGGGCTTCCCCACTGTTGACTAAAATACATTCTATACTTTGAGGCTGGGTTGAAAGAAAAACACTGTAAACAATGTACAAGGAACGCAAAGATCTCTTTTTATCCCTTGCTTTACTGTCTTCTGCATAAAAGCAGATAAGCAGAAAAAAGGAAGAAAGCTGGATATTCAGATATATTCACTCAACAGAATTCGTTTTTGTGAGATAAGGGTCCTTAAGCTATCAAACATTCATGAGACTAAATGGAACATCTGTGACTAGAAATAGTATACCTCCAATTACCGCTGGCTATAGACCATTGTTTACCTTGCTTGTGACTAGTCAGAAATATCTTGGCTAACTATCGTTAATACGTTGAAGTAGATGATTCTTATTCTGAGCTACGCGAGGGAACTTATGTGTTCCTTACGGACTACATTGCCAAGATTTTAACCAAAAAAAAGAATCCCAGGAATGTACAATATATTTCAGCTCGTCTTATTTATTCTTAGTTTTGATTCTTAACTTTGCTTTGATTCCATTCCCAAAAAATTGAACTGTAATTTAAAAACATGAAGACAGGGGGATCAACTTGCATCGAGTGGTGCGGTGGCCTAGAGACGGAGCTCTCGCCTCACAATCAGGAGGCTGAAAGTTCGATCCTAGGTAGAGGCAGATATTTCTCTCTCTGGGCACAAGGACATTATATCTGCTGAATAAAACTCTCCATTGGTGACAGGAAGGGAATCCGGCCAGTAAACACTCGGCTCGGATTATGGGGTTGTTAAAAGATGATGATGATTGGGATCAACTTGCATAACATCGTTCAAAATAATTTGGATATACATTTCCTTAAGTTATAGAATGAATAGTGTATGTATGCGCAAACAATACATACACATACCCTGTTTCCCCGAAAATAAGACATCCCCTGATAATGAGCCCAATCGGGCTTTTGAGCGCATGTGCTAAAATAAGCCTCCCCCCAAAAATAAGTCCTCCCCGAAAATATTTAAACACAGAGTTGGAAATTAGATAAGATGGCAAGAGGAGACCCATCTTGCTCCATGCGCCCCAAAATAATAAGACCTCCCTGAAAATAAGACCAAGCGCTTATTTTGGGGTTAAAAAAAATATAAAACAGGGTCTTATTTTTGGGAAAACACGGTATTCTTCCATGACAGAGTGGTAGGACTTCCAAGAAGTCAACCGATGAAGCACTGATGGGATCCAGATTTGATTTATCTTCAACAAGGGCACTGTGAGATCATGAGATATATATATAGTGTTCTAATTCTAGTGGACAGGATGCTGGGGAGGTTGAACGCAACCACATGTTTATTGGACCCGTGTCCCTCCTGGTTGGTGCTGGCTACCCGGGAGGTTACACGAGGCTGGCTCCAGAGGATTATAAATGCTTCCTTGAGCGAGGGGTTCTTGCCTTCCGCCTTGAAAGAGGCGGTGGTGAGGCCCCTCCTCAAGAAGCCCTCTCTGGACCCAGCTGTTTTAGCAAACTATCGTCCAGTTTCCAACCTTCGCTTCCTGGCGAAGGTTGTTGAGAGTGTGGTTGCGCGACAGCTCCCGCAGTACCTGGAGGAAACCGTCTATCTAGATCCGTTCCAGTCCGGCTTCAGGCCCGGGTACAGCACGGAAACGGCATTGGTCGCGTTGGTTGATGATCTCTGGAGGGCTCGGGACAGAGGTTGCTCCTCTGTTCTGGTCCTATTAGACCTCTCAGAGGCTTTTGATACCATCGACCATGGTATCATGCTGCGCCGGTTGGAGGGGTTGGGAGTGGGAGGCACTGTTTTACGGTGGTTCTCCTCCTATCTCTCCGACAGGTTGCAGTCTGTGTTGGCTGGAGGGCAGAGGTCGACCTCAAGGCACTTGGTTTGTGGGGTGCCACAAGGGTCGGTCCTCTCGCCTCTCCTGTTCAACATTTATGTGAAGCCGCTGGGCGAGATCATCCGTGGTTTTGGGGTGCAGTGCCATCTGTACGCTGATGACACCCAGCTGTACATCTCCACCCCAGACCACCCCAACGATGCCCTTGAAGTGATGTCCCGGTGCCTGGAGGCGGTGCGGGTCTGGATGGGGCGGAACAGGCTCCGACTCAATCCCTCCAAGACTGAGTGGCTGTGGCTGCCGGCGTCCCGATATAGTCAGCTGGTGCCATCGCTGACTATTGGGGGCGAGACATTGGCCCCCACGGAGAGGGTGCGTAACTTGGGTGTCCTCCTGGACGCACGGCTGTCCTTAGAAGAGCATTTGACGGCCGTGGCCAGGGGGGCTTTCTATCAGGTTCGCCTGATACGCCAGTTGCGCCCCTTTCTGGATCGGGACTCCCTATGCACGGTCACTCATGCCCTCGTTACTTCCCGCCTTGACTACTGTAATGCTCTCTACATGGGGCTCCCCTTGAGGAGCACTCGGAGGCTCCAACTGGTGCAGAATGCAGCCGCGCGGGTACTTATGGGGGCAGCATGGCGCTCCCACGTGACACCTCTCCTGCGCGAGCTGCATTGGCTTCCAGTGGTCTTCCGAGTGCGCTTCAAGGTGTTGGTTCTCATCTTCAAAGCGCTCCATGGCTTAGGACCCAGTTATTTACGAGACCACCTTCTGCCTCCGATAACCTCCCACCGGCCAACACGCTCCCACAGAGAGGGTCTCCTCAGGGTGCCGTCTGTCAGGCAATGTCGGCTGGCGACCCCCCGGGGAAGAGCCTTCTCTGTGGGGGCACCCGCCCTCTGGAATGAGCTGCCCCCAGGGATACGACTAATCCCGGATCTCCGGACCTTCCGCCAGGCCCTGAAGACTTTTCTGTTTCAGCAAGCCGGGCTGGGTTAAAATTTTTTTAATTGGTGAATTTTATGGGTAACGGGGTCTTAAATTGGAGAAGCCTAAGATAATTTAATTCTGTTTTAATGCATTTTAATATTTGTATTGTGTGTTTTTAATCTTGGCTGTTCACCGCCCCGAGTCCTTCGGGAGAGGGGGCGGTATAAAAATTTAATAAATAAATAAATAAATAAATAAATAAATGCAACAGCTAGCTGCATTTATAATTTACGCACGTGTATATTGTTATATGTTTAAACTTTTGAGACTGATAACTGAAGAATAAAATAACACATTGTATCGCCTCATCTAACACATTAAGAAAGTCCATTGATCAACTGTGTCCATTTTCTTGTTCTTGTGTTAACGCTCCACCTCAATTTATGTATTTTTATAAAATCGTAATCTTGTTTCAGAAATGAAATATCCGACTTAAAGTGTGTTCCTATGCAAATCGACGTGCATTTTAGAAAAAGAGAGAATGGAAGTGGGACAACTGTGTCTCATGGCTTTATTATATTAATCTAGACAGAGCCAAACCAAGCAAGATCATAGTAGCTGACGGAGGTACAAATCAACAGAAAGAGGGATAAGAAAATGTGATTTATGAATTACCGTGGTTACAAGGTTTCAAAACAGGTGCTGCAGAAGTAGAGCTGAAGTTCTGGGGTTCATCTGCAGATTTAAAAAAAAAAAAGATAAATAAACTATAGATTTCCAAAGTCTTTTTTTTTTTTAATTAAACCACCAACATAAATTTGGTCACTTTTATAGTTATTACTTTTTTTTTAATCCAAAGGGACCCATGATACCACAGAAGTATCCCGTCATAGATAAATCTACAGGCCCTCTGGGACCAAAATACAGAGCAGAATAGAAGGAAGACTTGGAGTGAAGAACCCTGATTTACAAAGCAAGGCTCATATTTCTCTTAAATCTTGATTCAGGATTACACTTGTTCGCTCTGGACACATAGGGGGAAAAAAGGTGATACTTTCAGTGGCTCACGATGCTTTACATCAAAGGTTTCAAACTCAAGGCCTGTAGGCCAGATCTGGCTCGTGGGGTGCTTAGATCTGGTCTGAGGGGATGCCCTGGAAACAGCAAAGTGCCTCTGCCAGCAAAAACAGAGCTTGGGAGGGCCTCATGTGGCCCACCCAAGTTCCATTTTCGGCTGCAGTGGCTTCCTCCAGCCCTCTGCCAGTAAATGTATGTATGTATACACGTGTATACATATACTGCGAAACCTTTCCACTTTTAGGCAAAATTACTACATGGAGAGAATCGTGTCAATATGTGACAAGCCAAAAACACTAAGGAATTTGCAAGGCAAAGTTTTATAAGTGAGTCGCCACAGCCCATTTTTCCTACGGCAAGCCATCTAGGAATGGAATTTGTCCCGCAAAATTTCATTTTAACTATTTCGCTATCTTTAAAGGCTGTTTTATGTTCTCATTACAAAAATATATATATATATTTTCCTGATTCTATCAAAAAATGTAAATGTTTATACACAAACCTATTTCTTTGTTCGCCTTTTTACGCTTTAAATCCATGGTTCTAAGTTATTTCTGGTTGCGTCCTCTTCCCCACCAGGAGTTTGAAGAATCTCATTTTTTTTTATTGTGTCACTTGTAAAACTTTTACATCTTTGCTTGTAAAAACATTCAGAGGTTGGCAACCTTAAACACTCAAAGAGCCATTTGGACCCGTTTCCCACAGAAAAGAAAACACCGGGAGCCACAAACCTTTCCCGTGCCTGATTATTTCCTGAGCGGCCACATAACTAGCATATGTAGTTGAATTAAACATTCTGGGTTTTTTTGAAACTTTTCTTTTCTTGGATTTATCCATGGTTGGCCTACCAGGAGTCGAAAAGCTCAATAAATCGTGTGCCAGTAGGTGTCACACATTGGCGGTGGTGACACATATTTTGAGCGACAGGGAGCTGCAGCAGAGGGATAAAAGAGCCATATGCGGCTCCAGAGCCACAGGTTGCTGATCCCTGGTTTAGGTGGACATCCCTGCTCCATTTGCCATTGTGATATTAAAATGGATATTAAAAAAAACCCCAGCTCCGAAACAATTTTGGCCTGCATTTTTCCACTAATGGGTGGGTTACTTTTAAACTAGGATTGGTGGCATGATTCTATAGAAAATAAGAGAGCGAGAGAGAGGGGGAGATGGAGGGGGGAAAGACGGAAAGAGAGATAAAATTATTTACCTTTAAACCTGGGTGCTCGTTTTCTTCGATCGCGGAAAGCCGCCCCTGACTGCAGCGCCTCCAGCAAACTATCCATCACTCCTGTCTCGTCCTTCTCTGTGAAAACAAATGGAGGGAATTCCTTGTTTTCTGGGTTACCACAGTAATGTCAAAGGATTGTAGAAGGATACAGGAAACGCGCTGGCGTTCCCAATTCAGAGAAACCTTTAAATTTACTCATCAATCAGATTTTTCAAGAAGGGAGAGCTTGCAGATCGTTTTCGCCTGCAGCAGATTCAACTTAGTTTGATTAAGTTCACAAAAATCCAACGCATCCTAAAAAGAAGACGCAACAAGAATGTTAAGCGTTAACGCGGCTTTGTCCTCGCACTGTTGCGTTCTTCTTAAAGCTTTGAATGAAAACCGGAGATCACGGTCACACAGAAATTCTCTTGAAGGAATTTATCCGTGAGGCTACAATCTGAAGTGCTGACATTCATCCTTTGCAAAAGCTACATTAAGCTCTTCTCCTTCTGCCTTTCTTTAATGGATAAAAGCATAGATGGCTCTCTAGTGCTTCCACTTTAAGACCTGTAAATTATTACGCCAAACTTTTATATTCTTTTTTTTTTCTAAAGTTAACATTGCATTGAAAAGGAAAATTCTCCCCAAGACTGCTAGACACCAAGCAATCATTTCTCTTATAATTCCAGAGGATGTTATAAAGCCACTTACAGCCTCAAGAGCAGCTGAAAAACTATGTGCGTATAATATCCCCTTGACAATAATTTCCATCTGTAACCAGAGTAATTTAAAAAAGAATAAATCTGCATGTATATGCTGCTTGTTAAATAATTGAGAAATGTCCTTGGTTTCTTAAACACAATATTAATACTTCTGGGTCGGAAGCACTGAAGTGTTTCCGTGGCGAAAGGATTTGTCGGTGACATCACCGATGCCCAGGGACGTGGGCTCCTTTCATGTATCTGTGAAGTGTGGGCACCCGCTTTTGAACCGCTGGGTTGGTGGGAGCTGGAGCGTGTGATGGGAACTCAACCTGCCCCGCGACAGCAACAGGTTTCGAACACGATGCTGCCAATCGTCAGCCCAACGTTCTAACCTCAGGAGCCACCGTGCTCTTCTTAAACACAATGTGTTCATTATATATATTTTTAAATGATTAGTTACCTTAGTTTTAATCGAAAGGAGTTGAAAGGAGAATAAGATTAATACCAGAAGATTAAATGCTTCAGCCATTTAACCCATTCAGCCCTAGTGCTGCGTAATGGGGTGAGCTCCCATTACTTGTCCCAGCTTCTGCCAACCTAGCAGTTCAAAGCATGTAAAAAATGCAAGTAGAAAAATAGGGACCACTTTGGTGAGAAGATAACAAGTATTCCGTGTGCCTTTGGTGTTTAGTCATGCCAGCCACATGACCACAGAGACATCTTCCGACAGCGCTGGCTCTTCGGCTTTGAAATGGAGATGAGCACTGCCCCCTAGAGTCAGGAACGACTAGCACATATGTGCGAGAGGAACCTTTACCTTTACCATTTATGTACTGAAATATAAAAGTTATAACTAGAACTCTATGGCTTAGCTATCCCTGCGACTTACTCGGAGAAAGAGATCTGAAAGAATCTGGGAGTTTATTTGCTTATTATTAAATGTATTGGCCGCTCTTTTTACCACAGGATAACTGTCTGTGGTAAGATAAGAGTTACAGTATATATTTGCTTTTCTTAGGCAAGGGTTGGGTAGAAGTCAGCAAGTTTAGCTTGAAATCAGGGGCAGTAGAGAGGTGTCAGGAAATACAAGTATTTATAGTTAATCTAAAACTGTATAATTGAGCAGAAGTCCACCAACTGTCAAGACCTTCTGGTAGCTGATTTGCAACACTGAGACATGGTCAAATAATTTCAAAACTTTTAAAACTCCTGACTTAAAAAATAGTGAGTAAACTTTCTAATTGCTATCTGAGCCTAATTCAAGGTTCTTCTTGGGGTGGAGAAAGCGAGACACAGTTGAGGCTCAAATTTGTCCGCGGGATTGTCTACTCAGTTACCAAACCTTAAATTCTCCAGTTTTCAAGAGGGCATCTTTGGCAGATGGCAACCCTTAGGCCGACGAACAACAAGAGCAAAATTTCTGCTTTTTCCACCAATCAATTTCACTTCACTGTGGAATTTGATTGCCCGGGGGCGGTTCAGGTGGGGTCTTAAACCTTCCTGGTTGCCTCAGGCCATCAGACGCGCTGATTTTGTTTCTTTTTGTTATTCTTTTTCTTGTCGTTGCAGACAAGTTTTATTGCAAGAGCCAATGGAAGAGTGGGTTGATGAACAGATAATTCTGGATACAATAAATAAATAAAGGCAGAACACTTGTATTGATTGAAATAATTAGTAGGCAACATAACAAATGGGGTTTACTCTTATTCAAGCCAAATCTAAATTGGGTAGCTTTGTCATTCATCACCAGTACTCTGTATCTCATCTGGAAACAACCTGGCAGCTGGCATTTCCTTGCCAATTACCCACAAACACACTTGAAGTTCGTAATTACTTTACTCGGAATCAGGGCCCCGTCCTGTTGACAACCCTCAGGCTGCATTAAAAATTGAGCGCTATTGATATGGGAAATTATTACTGGAGTTAAAAAAAAAGAAAACCAAGCTTTTTATAGTTATGCATAATCACCCGGAAACTCTCTCTGGGCAGTCGAACATTTTGTAGGAACATCAAGCACTACGGAAGTTGGATAATCTAGAGCCGTAGGATACGATTTCTCCAGGCAATACAGTTGTTTTATATATTTGTATACATCTCCATCTCCATACATACATACACATACACACACACACAGTATATATATATATATATATATATATATATATATATATATATATATATATATATATATATATACATACATACATACATACATACATACATATATATTATATATATATATATATATATATATATATATATATATATATATATATATATATATATGTATATATGTATATATATGTATATATATGAGAAATATGTGTGACTATCCACTTGTAGATAGAATAAAAAATAACGTTCAGAATGTTAACTACAATGTGGACTTCAAAAAACACACACGTTAAACAAAGAAAAAAACAGGAAAGAATGTGTGCTTCTTGGCAACCTAACATTACTGCAGAAGCCAAGAGGCACTTGTAACATTAACACAATCACCAGTGTGCTTACTGTTTTGCAACCTATTATTTTTCTCCCTAACGGTGCATTTTTAAAAGATCCTGTTATGAGAGCCATCAAGCAGCCTACATCGGCAATCAGCACAGAAAGCTTAACTTTACGTCAGGCTATAAATCTCATTAGATTTGGAGAATTCCAAATCCGCGTGCTGGAGGAACCTTAAACCAGCTCTGGGTAGTCATCTCTTGAATTGAGATTCTGCTAGATAACGTTATCTGGTCCCATCTTTTGACAGCTGTTTTTTCTCCCGTTTTCAATCCTTGCGTTAGACGGTTCAAAGCGCTGTTTTACAGAGTCCATGCAGATTGTCAGAGTTTTAAGTTACTCATACCCTGCTGCCAGAGGTGAAATGCTACCGGTTCGCTCCGGTTCAGGCGAACTGGTAATAAAAACTACAGATTTGAGCGAACCGGTAGTTAAAAAAAAAAGCTACCGGTTTGGGCGAACCGGTATTTCCGACGATCAGCTGTACAGCGGGGTTTAGCTTTGCTAGAAAACAGGAAATCCTGCTTTCTAGCAAAGCTAAATCGCGCGTCCCAGCTGATTCCCCCCTTGCTGTTCTACTTACCTTCCCAAGCCTCCTTTTGGTACGTATTGAGCATGCCCGCATTTGGTATGCACTGCGCATGCGCACACTGCGCACATTGGTCGTGTGGTGGGCATGCACGGCCAGCAAACCAGTAGCAAACCGGTTTGGATTTCACCACTGCCTGCAGCCCATCTGCTCCTTGCTGTTAGTTTTTTGGCTACTTCACTTTCTCCTTGAGAGAGAGAGCAAGCCAGCACAAAGGAAGACATTAATCAGAAGGAAAGAGGAATCAGCGCCTTCAAAAGAAACCAATTTTGCAATCCAGGTTCCAGTTCTGAGCGTGATGAGATGCTAGATTGTTTCTTGCTGGAAGCGAGAAAGGGTTAACTGTGGGTGCACGTCCTCTCTTATTAAATCGACATTTGTCTAAAAGTGGTTACAATTTGAGGACGAGCAAAAGAATATAGAGGGGATCAATCAGACCTAAACGCAGCAGGGAATTTTAAGTAAACCACTTGTTCTGCCTTAGCAAGCCCAAATCAGGTTGCTCTGACCACATTACCTGTTTTAATGTCCAGCAGGTGCTTTTTCTTCTGTTGTTTTTCTAGTTTTTCTTTTTCTGCTTTCTCTTGAGCTATTCTAGCACGCCTCTGCTTTTCTTCCATTTCTTTCCTTCTCATATTATCCTTTGCTGCTTGCTAGAGAGAAAAAAATACATTGTCAAATATTAAGATTTGCTTTTTTAAAGATTTCACGAGAGAATGATGATGTATTTTTGCTTGGTTCACACAAAAGCAATTGGCTTAAGACTTAAGGAGTGTCATCCTTAGAGGATCACAGGACCAGATCTTCTCAATTGATCTCCGCTTCCTGGAATAGCACGCCTTCTGACATTAGACTGGCCCACAACTTAAAGCTGTTTTGGAAAACCATTAAAAGCATGGCTATGTTCTCTTGGGCAAAACTAGTACATATTTATCCCCAACTTCAAATTCCCCACTTGGTCAGAAAGTTCATAAGATGCCCTTAGATCAGGGGAGTCAAATTCAATTTCATTGAGGCCCTCATCAGGATCATGTTTGACCTTGAGGGGCCGGGATGGGCGTGGCTGTGGTGGGTGTGGCCAGCTCAACATCACTTGTGTCGGGGTGCCTGTGGCGGCCCGAATGCTCTGCCAGCGAGAACGGGCTGCAACCCTCTGCCAGTGAAAACGGGGCTTGGGAGTGCTGCGCACGACCCTCGCAAGCTCAGTTTTTGGCTGCGACGGCCTCCTGCAACCCTCTGCCAGCAAAGACGGAGCTCAGGAGGGCCACACGCAGCCTTCCTGAGCTCCATTTTCGCTGGCAGAGACACTGTGGGCTGGTCCTTCACTGTTTCCAGGGCGGATCTGGCCCCCAGGCCTTGAGTTTGACACCCCTGCCTTAGATGATTTGTTCTCCTGGCCTGTTTTTTGTACTAACTTAGAATGATGATGGGGGGAACAAAACTTTACATTTAGCTCTCATGTTTCTGAAGGAAGAAGGATTTTGGCGTAACAGCTCAACAATTGAGCAATAGGCTGAAGTAACTGGTCAATCGCATTTTCTTCCAGCTAACCCAACTCCCATGGTTCCAGAAGACATCAATGATAAAACCAGTATGATGTTGTTATCAGGAAAGCTATAGAAGAATGCCTGCATAATCTTCAAGAGTTGAGTACAGCTTGGAGTGAGGCAGTGGTGGGTTCCTCCCGGTTCGGCCTGGTTCCGCAGAGCCGGTAGCGGTAACAATATGACGTCACCGAACCGGTTCTGCCTCCCCCCCGCATTATTCTTACCTTTTATTTGGCCCCACCCCCAATCTATTGCTGCCTCCTGAGTCCCAGCTGATTGGCTAGAAGGAAAAAAACTGTTTAAACTCTTGCCACGGGGCTTCAAAGAGCCGCCCTACAGCTGATAAGTGTTAAAAGAAAACAAATGAGTAGACCGGTGCCTGCAAAAATAAATGAGTAGACTGGTGCTTGCAAAAATAAATGGGTAGACCAGTGCCTCCAAAAACAAATGAGTAGACCAGTGCCTGCAAAAATAAATGAGTAGACCAGTGCCTCTAAAAACAAATGAGTAGACTGGTGCCTCCAAAAACAAATGAGTAGACCGGTGCCTGCAAAAATAAATGAGTAGACTGGTGCTTGCAAAAATAAATGGGTAGACCAGTGCCTCCAAAAACAAATGAGTAGACCAGTGCCTGCAAAAATAAATGAGTAGACCAGTGCCTCTAAAAACAAATGAGTAGACTGGTGCCTGCAAAAACAAATAGGTAGACCGGTGTGTTCAAAAACAAATGAGTAGACCGGTACAGCTCTGCAAGCAGTTAAAAGCCTGGTAGACCAGTACCTCTGCTAAATCCTAAAGAATTGTCACATGACCATCAAGCCATGCCCACAAAATAAGCCACGCCCACAGAACCGGTAGTAAAAAAAATTTAGAACCCACCCCTGGAGTGAGGTCTATGACAATTCTCCATGGCCAACTTGTCGCAGGAAAACTCGCCATGGCCAAACCGCTGTGGGCCAACTTGCCATGGGCCAAAAGTTACACTAATATCAAAGCAACGGTGGCGTAGATTCATTAAAGGAAGGATGCAGAAAGAGGAACAAAAGAACGAAATGGGAATGACAAAAATTAAAACCATCATCATCCTCTTTTAACGACCCCATAATCCCTTGAGGAGTGGAGTCTGGGCAACTGAATGGAGCTGAGTGTTTACTGACCGGAGGCCCTTCCTATCGCAAATGCGGAATTTTAGTCAGCGGGTGTATTCTTAACGTGCCCAGAGAAATATCTAGGATTAAACTCACAACCTCCTGATTGTGAGGTGAGAGCTCCACCTCTAGGCCACCGCACCACTCACAAAAATTAAAATATATATTTTTAAAAATTTATTTGAATTAATTAAATTGTCCCGTAGTGTGTTGGTCAAATAGAGTTGGAACAATTCTATGGGGAGTTTGTGGTGCGTTTGCCGAAGCGAGTTGGCTGCAGCGAATGGCCCCATTCCCCTTGGGGTGGAGGGGAGCACAAGTCTAATGAACGGCGTGCTAAAAGCAAGACAAAACACAGAGAAGAGGACAAAAAGAAATGGAAAGAAAGCATAATTAAATTTACTAGATTAACAGGATTACTCGCTAAGTACCCAAATGATTAGAATTAAATACTATTCAGGGGCAAAGATGGGAAATAAAAGCAATCAAGGATAATCACAGAAGGACTTTTGACCCTTGCTATTCCTGCGCAGCGTATCATTTTGTTCTGTGAGCCTTACCGTGAACATCGTTTTGAAGTTGCTCAAGTCGGTGAGGAATTCTTCTACCGAGATTTTCTTTAAATCAATGGCATAATATTCCATGACATCCCGGTACAGATTTTCCATGCTTTTGTGTATGGTAGAAAGTTGCTTGAACTGCTCTTTTGCTTGGACGAGAAAGCTGTGCTAGGCTTGTTAAAGTTATATTCAGAGTAGAGCGGTATTAAAATAAGCCAAGACGGAGATTTTTCAAAAGCTTTGCTAAGACTATTCACAAAGTACTAAGATGGGCAGCGTATAACAGATAACCTATTTTTTTCCCCTTCTTGCAACAATAGCATTCCTTTCGCGATAGACTGGTGTTTAATATCTTTTAGAAAGGATTTCTCATAGGAAACCAATGCAATCAGCAATTAGGCATCCCAGCAACTTATTAAGGGCTGTATAAAATTATGGGGGAAATTGTTTGATACTAGTTATCCAAATACGATTCTTTACTATAATGCTTGTGGTTTAGATTTCTACTAAATTGTTCTGACTTAAAGGGTAAAGGTTCCCCTTGCACATATGTCCTAGTCATTCCTGACTCTAGGGGTGATGCTCATCTCTGTTTCAAAGCCGAAGAGCCAGCGCTGTCCAAAGACGTCTCTGTGGTCATGTGGCCGGCATGACTAAATGCCAAAGGCGCACGGAACGCTTGTTACCTGCCCACCAAAGGTGGTCCCTATTTTTCTACTTGCATTTTTTACCTGCTTTCGAACTGCTAGGTTGGCAGAAGCTGGGACAAGTAACGGGAGCTCACCCCATTACACGGCACTAGGGATTCGAACCGCTGAACTGACGACCTTTTGATCAACAAACTCAGCATCTTAGCCACTGAGCCACCACGTCCTGAAAAAGGATCTATTAAAAGGATCTAATTTAAATAGCTCTTAAAAGGATCTGTTTAAGCCCATGGTACTGTGGTCTACATATCCTGAATAATCTTAACATCTCTAGCATGTTTTATTCTGCCCCAGTACTGTGTTCTAATCAACAACGTTCATTGGTTGAGGAATATCCTATCCCTGTAACTGATCATTTGGAGCTAGGTCAGAAGTACAGAACTTGTTTTAATGCTTTAACCAGCCACCACGTCCCCCTTGTTCTGACTTAGGCTTCACCAAATCACGAAACAGACTCCTTGTCCCGAAAAACCGCTTTTTATTTGGCTAATGTGAATTCCTAGCATTCACATCCAGCAAAGTCCCGGCAAACAAGTCTTTCAAGGGTGAATTGCAACAACAGACCTTATCAGTCCTTGGATAGTTGCCGGCCAATAGCTTCCAGGTACAACGCTGTACAATGAAATACTTGGCAAAGAGTCTCCGCGAGGCACGAACTCAGATAAGCAAATCTTCACACTAATAAACGAACTAATTATCTCCTGAAAACACCACTCCCCTTTTGCTATTTATTCCCAATGGGAGGGGCCATTCAGTGTCCCCTTGTGCTTTTACTCCCGAGTCGACCCTTGTTTCTTAATTGTTCCCTTCTCCTGAGAGCTCTGCGCATGCGCACATCGGAAACAGGCTCCAGCTGTTTTTCTGCCCCACTTATCTCCGACTCTGAAGGTAATAATAATAATAATAATAATAATAATAATAATAATAATAATAATAATAATAATAATAATAATAATAATTTTATTTCTATACCGCCCTTCTCCCGAAGGACTCAGGGCGGTGTACAGCCAATTTAAAAACACAAGACACAACAATAATTAAAAATTAAAATAATTAAATAGATTTGGCCGATTTAATCTCCGACTCTGAAGGTAGCTGATAACTGCCGGACGGCCCTGGCCCCCTATCTGCCTCAGATGCAGAGCACTCATCAGAGCCTTCCCCAGACTCCAGGACTGGCCCATGTTCCTCCCCAACCTCTTCACTGTCTGAGTCTGCCGCCACAACACAAATATTATAATCCATATGAACCTATTATCTAGTGTAGTGTATGTACGTCATTTTTTAAAAAACTATTACAAGCTTTAACCAGTAAAGTCTTTTTTTTTTTTTAGGAGCGTCAAAATAATCGCAAATAAACATTGACTAGGCAACAATCCATCAGGCATCTTAAATCTTACTAGAGATCCTCTGCCTTGGTGCTAGATCTCAAAATGTTGCAACATTGCTGGTCTGATAAAAAGCCTTATCGGAAAGTAGGAAATCTTCATTGAATGGTAGATTGTCTAGGGAATGCCGATAGAAGGGACAGCGTAAGAGTTTGATGAAGTATTGTGTGAATCATTTGTCCCAGATAAACTAGCTCAGATGCATAGCTGAAGTATATGTATTTTCATGCCAACTGCTGTCAGCGTTTGTCAAAGCCAGCCAGTTTCATCAAGGCTTAAAATTCTGGGAACGGTTTTTATATACAATTAGGAGGGAGAAAAATCTAAGTATGCAAATCATTTCATTATAAAGTCCCCACTCGCGTATGTATTTATTAATTGCAAATGCTTAGTATTTTTTTCTTACGCGAGTTTATGGTGCCAAATCACTGCATAGAATCTACCAAGTTATTTATTTAAGTGTTTATTGCATAAAACACTTCTATTTTATATTCTATGGCAGCACTGTAGGTTTTCTTGTCTCTACAAAAGGGCATTAAAAAAAATAAAATGGATAAAATAAAATAAAAAATGGTTTACGATTGTTTGGCTTTATTTTTATATTTCAGCTCCCGGCCCCCAACGTTTTACAAATTCTAGATTAATATCAAGCTAAGAAATCAAGGAAAGGACTAGCTGTTAATGATGCAATGTTTCTAAGCTTTCGCTAAATATAAATCTTCATTCTGAGACCAGTGGTGAAATCCAATTTTTTTTTTACTACCGGTTCTGTGGACGTGGCTTGGTGGGCGTGGTGTGGTTTAGTGGGCGTGGCAGGGGAAGGATACTGCAAAATCCCCATTCCCACCCCACTCCTGGGGGAAGGATATTGCAAAATCCCCATTCCCACCCCACTCCTGGGGAAAGGATATTGCAAAATCTCCATTCCCATCCCACTCTGGGGCCAGCCAGAGGTGGTATTTGCCAGTTCTCCGAATTCTACTCCAACTTTCCGCTACCGGTTCTTTAGAACCTGTCAGAACCTGTTGGATTTCACTCCTGTCTGAGACATTTATTGCAGAGCAAGTCTTGCTGGCAAATGGATGCACTCTATTACAGAACTCTCTCTCCTTACACACACACACACACACACACGCACGCACGCACGCACAAGCACACATATCATGGCTTTCAAATGGGGAAAGTGGAGATAAGCCTGAAGATCAATCATTGCTAGTAATTAATTAGGGTTTAGTTAGTTCATTATAACTCTCCTCTATCCTCCTCCCATTTTTCTTCCATCCTTTTTCACCCTTTCCTCCATTAATAGGTAGAAGGAAGGAGAATTCACACGAACAAAGTATGAGATGGGTTTGTGTGTCTAGGAAAGAGGGGTTGAGAATATGCAATAAATCCTAAGGAAAAAAGGAAGTGAAATATAACATACAACGTACCATTCTGGTCATAAAATCAATATTCAATTAAAAATGGATTTGCTATATTTAAAAAGGCCCTTCAAAATACAAAACAAGACATGTGGGCCAAAGAAAAAATAATGAGGAGCATTAAAGTATTACACCCTCTTTTTTTTTTTTTTGGCTTTAAATTGCTTTGTAAATCATATGTGCATGTTTAAGGGTAACTTCATAAATGTTTCTCAAATAATTCCTCTTTGTTTTACTTACTGTTTAAATCCAGCATTGTGGCCTAGGCTTACTGAGTCATTACAATACACAATTAGTCGCAAACAAACCTATTTTATTGTAACAGCTGAGAATTACGTTCATTCCCAGCTGAGTCCCAATTAATTGCAAAGCAAGTCCTTCAGAAGAAGTCCTTCGGGATAATCACCAACCTGACACCCTGCCAAAGGCCTTACTTGGCAAAGCCCCACGAAGTTCAGAAACAAACAAGAGATGCCGACTGGAAACAGAATTAGCAATGTTGTTTTTCTGCAAAAGGCCCACGTGCCTTTGTTTCTATTTTAAGCCTTATGGGAGGGGCCAATCATCTCCTGGCCTTACTCCCAAGTCGTCCCTTTTGCTTTAGCTATTCTTGCCTTCTGGCAGCTCTGCGCATGTGTGCACTAGGAACAGGCTCCTCCTGTTCCTCTGCCTCTCTGCTGTCTGACTCTGGGGGCTCTGGAATCTGTGCATCACTCCCAGATGGCCCTAGCCCAATCTCTGCCTCTGACGCAGAGCCCTCATCTGGGCCTTCCCCAGACTCCAGGACTGGCCCATGTTCCTCCCCAGCCTCCTCACTGTCCAACTCCGCTGCCAGCTCCGCAGGCTGCTGGTGGACCACAACAATAGGAGCCTGGATAGCTCAGCAGACTAATGCATTGTAATTTAACTCCAGCTGTCTGCAATTAGTAAATTTGAATCTTGCCAGGCTCAAGGTTGACTCAGCCTTCCATCCTTTCTAAGGTAGGTAAATTGAGGACTCAGTTTGTGGGGGCAATAAGCTGACTTTGTATAAATATACAAAAGTATGAAGGCTATTGCTTAACACATTGTAAGCCGCCCTGAGTCTCCGGAGAAGGGCGGCATATAAATCAAATTAAAAAAAAAAAAATAGCAGAAGAGGTACAGAGAGATTAAGAGCCTCTTTGATGGCTCTGATTTTTGCCATCCAAATATGACAAGACTTTTTTATCAGCCAAATTTGATAAGGCAATATTTCAGGGGCTTTCATAGAGGAGAGGGGGTCGATTTATTCTCCAAAGCACCTGAGGGCAGGACAAGAAGCAATGGGTGGAGTTAAGGAGTTGCCTATAAAATAAAAGCTTAGGCTGTATGAAAAGCGTTTTACAAATTTTAAGAATCATTATCCTGCCTTTTTAAATATTTCTGATGGTGTTTTTTTTTTTATTTTAACTGAGCAGTTGAAAAAAAACGTGAACTATTCTATTTTCCAACCATAACAACAGTCGCTGGACAGCTTCTTCAAGCTATGAGGGATCATCCAACATTTGCATCAAATACACCGTTTTTCCTGTACACATTTTTTTTTTAATTAGCAAGCACCAGCAACAAATGTAATTCCACTGCTCCCCAATTATTCTCTGTCTACGGGGAATGTTAACAGGAGGCGATTACATTTTAACAGTGTTTAAAGATCAAACCATCTGTTTAAGTGTCGCGTGTGGGATTTAGCTTCGAGTGCTTATGCATTTTTGTGAAATTTCCAATAACTTTTTGTTTTATAAGCTTACAACGTATGCATGGCTCTGTTGTCTATGTTACCCAAACATCTCACATTAAGAAATATTTCCTAATACTACATCTTGGAACGAAGTACAATCATCATCAGCTTGCCATATTAGCAGTTTCCAAAGTGGAAATTGCCCATCGTAGACAACTATCTCTTTAAAAGGAAACAAAAAGAATATTTCTCATTCTGTTCCATTGGAGTTAGAAAGAGGTCACTTTAAACTCATGACCTCTACAAAGTAGAAAGGGAAGAATCATTAAGCCTTGTTGACTGCTGGGGAGGACAAAAAAAAATCTTCATTGTGGTGCTTTTGGGCAAAATTGTTTTAAAATGTGAACAGGGAAACACATTCTGGTGCCATCATTTTCTAAACCACAAGCAATATAACTGGAAAAGCGTGCATGATTTGGATGGGTGGGTGGGCGGAAAGAAAGGGTGATTTACTTTTTATAAAATTACATTAAACAATTGTACTAAACAAAGCTATAAAGTCTATTTCGAGCAATAAATTATTTTAAATGCTCTACAAAAAATAAGGGAAATTAATCCAGTGTTATTTCTACAAAACACTAACCAAGCTTAGCTTAAAGAGAATTCAGAATGGGTTAACTCAGGGGTGGGCAATTGTGGCTCTTTTACAACCTGTGGACTTCAACCTGTGGAGCCAAGCTGTCTCAGGAATTCTGGGAGTTGAAGTCCACAGGTTGTAAATGAGCCATAATTGCCCACCCCTGGGTTAACTGAACAAGTCCATCTCAATGGACAGGCAGTTCTCCCTGAATTCTAATAAAACCACTACCTAACGCTCACCAGTTGGAAGAAAAATGTGGTAGGAAATGCTCCCGGTTCAGACCGGATCGCCCGATCCGATAGCGATGGCGGAGGATGGTTCAGAGAACCGGTAGCAAAAATCCCTGCCCCCCCCCCCCCATGCCCAGCTGAGCCGAGTGATCATCAGAGGCTTTTTTTTTTTTTTAAATTTTTAATAGCATTTTTTCTACCTCTTCGGCCGAAAAAAAAAATGCTTTTTTTAAAAAAAAGAGCCTCTGATGATCGCATGGCTCATCTGGGATCGTCAGAGTCTTTTAAAAGCATTTTTTCTATAACCTCTTTGGCCGAAGAGGTTGTAGAAAAAATGTTTTTAAAAGAAAAAAAAAATCTCTGCTGTTCAGGCAACTCAGCTGGGATCGTCAGAGCCTTTTAAAAGCATTTTTTCTATAACCTCTTTGGCCGAAGAGGTTGTAGAAAAAATGTTTTTAAAAGAAAAAAAAATCTCTGCTGTTCAGGCAACTCAGCTGGGATCGTCAGAGCCTTTTAAAAGCATTTTTTAACAACCTCTTTGGCAGAAGAGGTTGTAGAAAAAATGCTTTGAAAAGTAAAAAAACAAACAAACAAACAAAAACCCAGTCACATTACCCCCCCCACCAAGCCACGCCCACAGAACCGATAATAACAAATTTTACATTTCACCACTGATTTAGATTATTTGTAATTTAAAACAGTCAAAACTGGTGTCGTCAAAACCGAGGACTGCACACGGTATACAAGTTATGCAAATAAATTTAAAACATATTCTGAAAACAATGTACATCAGTTATTTGACAACAACAAAAGGATATGGACATTTTTGTCACAAATTTGTCATGAGGGTCTCCGGATTGAGGAAAGGTCTCCAAATCCTTCCCGAGTTGTTTGATCTGCCCTTCCATCTGTTTCAGGCTCTTTTCCAAGCTCTCTGCTGAAACTAAATGCATGTAAACCACAAAGATACATCTTTAATTATTGATAATTTTTAAAGGATGGGATACACAGAAACGACTCCAGTTTCATAGCATAAACAAGTTACTTTAGACAAAATAAGATAATGCATGCATTTACTATTTCAAGAAATGAAAACCTGTTTCATGGCCAATGTAGGATTATAAACATTCCTCATGGAAATTAAAGATTGAAAGATAATAAGAATTATATCCATGGAATTCATTCTAAAAGGAAGATTTTCTAACGAGATCCTGTGTCTAAAAAATTCTTTATAACCTGCAAATATATTGTTATTATTATTTCCAGGACCGATAAATATAACCAATAACATATATTTCGCCTGAGATCCTGACTTCGTGTACCCAATAATCTGATCATCAGTCATTGAACTATTTCAGATCTTACAGTTGACCTGTTAGTTCTAGTAACTTTTCTCCCACATTGTTACAAAACAAGGTTCTCAAACATGTAATTCTTTGAGCATTAACAAATCAGAACGTCATTTTTCCTTATCAGAATATCGCTTATATCCTGAGCTATTCTGTACCACCAACCTTCTCTTTCAAGGGGATCAACCAGTGGTGAAATTCAGGTGGTTCTATCCGGCTCGCGCGAACTGGTAGAGCCACCGGCGGGAGGCTCCCCCCACCCGCCGGGATGTCATTACGTCCCGTTTTTGACCCTCTGCACATGTGCAGAAGTGCCGTGCATTAGCATAGCGCACACACACTCACATTCCCGAACCAGTAGCGAAGATAAGTGCATTTCACCGCTGGGATCAACCCATGAGACCAATTGACAATGTCCATGAGATGCCTGCAACTGTAAATAGTGTAGGAATGGTCAATTAAAGAACCATCAGAATGAATATGGAAAACTTCTAACATAGCTATGGATGCCAGAATATTGTCCTCCAGCACTAACATACTATTAGATGCTTACCATCTGAATTTTTTAAAAGAAATCTAATCTCCAATTTTATTTACACCACGACACGTACAAACAACAAAGAGGCCCCCAAAGCGTTTCAGACCTGAGGCACTAATAACCATGGGACATCTAGGCTTGTTTGACTGCTTTGATTGTCCCACATTATTCCTTCTAAAGGTGCTTTTTCAAGAGGCAACTGGACTTTCTGTTTTTTTTTCTTTGAAGACGTTTCCCTTCTCATCCAAGAAACTTCTTCAGCTCTGACTGGATGGTGGGGAATGGAAGGATTTACGCTCTTTGCAGACAGCTGGTCATTTGCATTCTTTTAGACAGTCCTTGAGGCCACTTGGAGATTTATCTGTGTCCTGTGGGTCACCTAAGTCAGTGATGGTGAACCTTTTTGAAATTGAGTGTCAGAAACGTCGTGTGGAAACATCACACGTGCATGCTTGTCTAGGCTGCGCTCCAAAAAACCCGAATTTCTGGGTTCTAGCACGCATGAACGCCCGACAATCAGCTGACTGGCACACATGCACAAGCCGGTTTTCGGCACTGCCGAGCACGCAAAGGGATCGTGCTCTGGAAAAGCCAAACTTCCAGGTTCTGGCGCGCATGTGCACCTGACAATCAGCTGGCCGGCACACATCTGCACACCGGTTTTTGGCACTGCCATGCACGCAAAGGACAGCCGATTATCGCGTGCGCATGCTGCCAGAAACCCGGAAGACAAACAGGCAAGGCCGCGCATGCCAGGCGACATGGGTTCGTATGCCATAGGTTCGCCATCACGGACCTAAGTAGTGCAAATGGGTGTGGAGCCTTCTTGGAACTGTTGAAAGGACTGTGTTGTAGACTGGAGAAAGATGAAGTTGTATCCCTCCCCCTCTGTTGAGAGCGGGCTGCTCAATTTTGACGCAGATGGCCTCTTTGACTCTTCTTTCAAACCACCGGTTCTCTTTGTCCAAATGCGGACTTTGTTGTCTTCAAGAGTGGCCTTTGCTTTTTAAATGCAGCTGGACTGCGGAATCTACACCTGATTTGGGTTTGTTCTCCTATGTCTGTGATGGGGAACCTATGGCACACGTGCTGGAAGTGGCACACAGAGCCATCTCTCCGGGCACGCAAGCCTTCACCTGTTTCTATTCCAGGTTCCAGTGCGCCGGCCAGCTGATCTTCACACATGCAGGAGTACCGGAAACTGCAAAAGCAGCCAGAAACTGGAAGAGTAGTGGCTGGGCGAAACAAGATGATCTTCTTGTTTCTGGCGTGCGCATGGACCTGGTCTTCCGGTTTCCGGCACGCATGCATGTGTGAAGACCAGAAACCGGAAGATCATCTTCCCAGCACACACATATGCGCCGGGTGACTGCTCTTCCAGTTTCCAGATCGTATGTGCAAGCTCCCATTTGGGCACTCGGTGCCGAAAAGGTTCGCCAATACTGTCCTATGATGTGCTCTGTGTTTATGAAAGTCCAGTTGCCTCTTCAAAAAGTACCTTTGGGACAACATGGCCTGGATGGCTGAGAATCTCCATAGACATTATTCCTTCTCTTTATAGGCATTGTCATTCACCTGCTTTCTTTCTGAACGAAAAGCTAAGAGAGAAAAACTTCAAGATTAGACAACAAGCATAAAAACAATGTATCGGCAGACACTTTCTTGGATATGACGCAGGAAGAGGAGTAGAACAAATGCAAGATTTTTTTTTTAAGGCATGAAGGTAGGTGAAATCAGATTTAATTTCCTAAAACTTTTTTCTTTTTCTTTTTCTTTATTTTTTTTTTGCTCTGGCCTTGTAATGATTAACCTTTTATTTCAAAGGCAAACATGGAAGCCATGGAAAATATTTTAATTCTCCAGTTTGCTTTTTTTTTTTTCCTATGGTAACACTCTTGTACTCTAGATGGTGTGATCTGAAACATAATCACTTTCCCCCCACTCCCTATTCCCTGCTAATTTAAGATAAGGGAAAGTCATCTTGAAAGAAATAGAAATAACTGTGAATGGAAATTCATGACTGCAGGCGGAGGTTAATGCATACTGCAAAGTTAAAATTCTCCATTCGGAAATCATTCACTGCGGTCAGAGTTTAAGAAAACAAAACATAAATATCAGTTTTAATACAGACCTCTGCTTGCTTTGTCTAAGTGCTGCAAGTCTTCAAGAAAGCACAAAACATTCGGGTATTTTTCTTCACAGACTTCAGCCAGGAAGTGAAGCAGCGTTATCGTCTGATCAGCTGATTTGGTATCCTTTAACTAGGCAGCGATAAATACATCGTTAAAAGAATTAACGTGTTTCCATTTCATCTTATTACACATTCACTTTTTACTCTCTAGCTTTAGCATTAGATTTAATACTGAATTTAGATCGACGAGTTAAAGATGGGATGTAGGAGGGTCTTTGAATGGAGACTGCTTGATAACCTATAAGCGCCTTTGTTCTATCAAGAAAGAGTAGATTGAGAGCAGGGGTGAAATGGCTCCTGGTTCGGACCGGATCACCCGATCCGGCAGCGATGGAGGCGGGTGGTTTGGAGAACCGGTAGCAAAAATCCCTGCTCCCCCCCCCATGCCCAGCTGAGCCACACAATCATCAGAGGCTTTTTTTTTTAGTTTTAAAAGCATTTTTTCTACAACCTCTTCGGCTGAAAAAATGCTTTTAAAAGTGAAAAAAAAAGCCTCTGATGATCGCACAGCTCAGCTGGGATCGTCAAAGGCTTTTAACAGAAAGAAAACTTTTCTTTTAAATGCCTCTGACAATCCCAGCTGAGTTGCCTGATCGGCAGAGGCTTAAAGCCTCTGCCGATCAGGCAACTCAGCTGGGATCATCAGAGCCTTTTGAAAGCATTTTTTTACAACCTCTTTGCCTAAGAGGTTGTAGAAAAAATGGTTTTAAAAGTAAAAAATAAAATAAAATTGGCCACGTCCACCCAGTCACATTACCCACCACCAAGCCACGCCCCCAGAACCGGTAGTAACGAATTTTAGATTTCACCACTGATTGAGAGATAAATTATAGCCATAGCACTTAGACTTATATACCGCTTCACGGTGCTTTACAGCCCTCTCTAAGCAGTTTACAGAGTCAGCCTATCGCCCCCAACAATCTGAGCCCTCATTTTACCCACCTCAGGAGGATGGAAGGCTGAGTCAACCTTGAGATAGTCAGGATCAAACTTCCAGCAGTTGGCAGAATTAGCCTGCAATACTGTATTCTTATTACTGCGCCACCCCGGCTCTTTATGATATTATATCTAACTTTAAAATTCAACGGTGAGGATATTAAGATATCCATCATAATTTGACCCACGTCCAGCTAGTGGTATCCCACTGAGAGAGTTAAAGTAGACAAGATGGCATATGCCACCTTAAATACAACTTACACACACATATACACTTCATGCATGTTATTTTGTCCAGTATGAATACCAATCCATAATCTATGAAGGTGGGTGTATTTCAAATTTCTCTCAAAATACTTGGAGCCTTAAAACCTTCAGACAGTGGTTATTTACTCAATTGTAACTAAGACCCAGTGGCCTAGAGGTTCAGGAGGTTGTGAGTTCGATCCTAGGTAGAGGTAGAGGTAGGGTCTCCTGCTTGGGCAAGGGGTTGGACTCGATGACCTGCAAGGTCCCTTCCAACTCTGTTAATCTCTTTAAACTTTAATAATGATTTAGGTTCTGAGGCTTATTGCTGACGTACAGCTGACAATATTTGTGCATAGATGGGCCCATCATGCCATTGTCATTTGCAGCACATCATGTTTGCAAGCGCAGAAAGATAATTTAAATGTATGAGGAGAGAAAGTGAAATGTATTTAAATCTAGGCATTAGATCAATGCTAAAACATATAAATCATATAAAGAATGATTGCTAGAATTGGGTAGGTCTAGTTTAATGAAAAGAAGGACTAGGGGAGACATGATAGCAGTCTTCCAATATCTCAGGGGCTGCCCCAAAAAAGAGGGAGTCAAGCTATTCTCCAAAGCACCTGAGGGCAGGACAAGAAGGACTAGGGGTGACATGATAGCAGTCTTCCAATATCTGAGGGGCTCCCACAAAGAAGAGGGAGTCAAGCTATTCTCCAAAGCACCTGAGGGCAGGAGAAGAAGCAATGGGTGGAAACCAATCAAGGAGAGAAGCAACCTAGAACTAAGGAGAAATTTCCTGACAGTGAGAACAATTAATCAGTGGAACAACTTGCCACCAGAAGTTGTGGAAGCTCCAATACTGGAAGTTTTTAAGAAGAGATTGGACAACGATTGGTCTGAAGTGGTGTAGGGTTTCCAGCCTAAGCAGGGGGTTGGACTAGAAGACCTCCAAGGTCCCTTCCAACTCTGTTATTCTATTCTAACCCTTGACGTATCGCTGATGCTGTTTATCTTTTTTCCCCCTTGCCAGTAGAATAATTAAAAATATGTAAATTTGCTGAGATTCTGTCTCCCCCCCAATAAAATAGTTGTAAATATCTGTTCTGTCTACCCACCGCAACATAGCTTGCGCATGAAATCAATTAATTTTTGTGTTTCTTACCCAGTGAAGCAGAGAGAATGAATGCGGTTTTAGAAAATGCTTGTTTTTTCTCGATTTTAAAAAAAACAACGCTGTGCCTATCTAGAGCAAATGCGTGGGAGTGGGGGATAACTTGACAGCATTTACTAAGGTTGGGGAAATGGAAAAGTTTTTAAAAGGGGTGAAATGCTGGTCCATACGATTATTTGTGAGGAATGACTGTCACAAAAACTGAACACCGCTGTATATAAAAATGCACTTCTGCCCACTTTGTAGAATTTTGGTAAGTCAGAAGGAACCAATGTTAGTTGAATGCAGTGTAGATGGGCTACTGCAGAAGTGTGTATGATAAATAAGAAGAGGTAGGGTCAAGAATGAATAGATGGTAAGTAAATGTGGATTGAATGCAGGAGTGAATGGCCAATAGAAGGGAAGCACGTTGAGGTGGCTTTGATTAGATAGGGAGATTGAACGAGGCTCAAATCAACCTATGAAGGAAAAAGGAATGGAAAATGGAAAAAGAGGAAGAGAAAGCAGTAGTTAACCTGTAGATAGAGAGTTGGTAAGATCCTCAAAAGGAAAGGTGAGATGCTAAAAGAAGAAAACATAATGGGTGAACTGGTGTACTGGCTTCAGAAGATAGAAAATGATGGATTGATGTAAGGAAGGTATGAGTAGAGTAGAGTAGAGTAGAGTAGAGTAGAGTAGAGTAGAGTAGAGTAGAGTAGAGTAGAGTAGAGTAGAGTAGAATAGAATAGTCTTGGTAGAGCCTTGGTAGTACAGTGGTCTAAGGCACCCTGTTATTAAGCTGGTTATTAAGACCAGCTGCCTGCAATTACTGCAGGTTCGAATCTCGCCAAGGCTCAAGGTTGACTCAGCCTTCCATCCTTTCTAAGGTAGGTAAATTGAGGACCCAGTTGTGGGGGCAATAAGCTGACTTTGTATAAAATATACAAAAAGAATGAAGGCTATTGCTGAACACATTGTAAGCCGCCCTGAGTCTCCGGAGAAGGGCGGCATATAAATCAATTTAAAAAAAAAATAGAATAGAATAGAATAGAATAGAATAGAATAGAATAGAATAGAATAGAATAGAATAGAATAGAATAGAATAGAATAACAGAGTTGGAAGGGACCTTGGAGGTCTTCTAGTCCAACCTCCTGCTTAGGCAGGAAACCCTACACCACTTCAGACATATGGTTATCCAACCTCTTCTTAGAAACTTCCAGCATCCACAACTTCTGGAGGCAAGTTGTTCAACTGGTTAATTTTTCTAACTGTCAGGAAATTTCTCTTTAGTTCTAAGTTGCTTCTCTCCTTGATTAGTTTCCACCCATTGCTTCTTGTCCTGCCCTCAGGTGCTTTGGAGAATAGCCTGACTCCCTCTTCTTTGTGGCAACCCCTGAGACATTGGAACACTGCTATCACGTCTCTTCTAGTCCTTCTTTTCATCAAACTAGACATACCTAACTCCTGCAACCATTCTTCATCTGTTTTAGCCTCCAGTCCCTTAATCATAATAATAATTGGTTGCTCTTCTCTGCACTCTTTCTAGAGTCTCAACATCTTTTTTACATCAGGGTGACCAAAACTGGATGCTGTATTCTAAGCGTGGCCTTACAAAGGCCTTATAAAGTGCTATTAACACTTTACGTGATCTTGATTCTATCCCTCTCTTTATGCAGCCTAGAACGGTGTTGGCTTTTTGGGCAGCTGCAGCTTTGGCTGTAGGTTTGACTGAAGCACTAGACCAGTGGTTCTCAACCTTCCTAATGCCGCAACCCTTTAATACAGTTCATGTTGTGGTGACCCCCAACCATAAAATTATTCCTAAAACCATTGAAAATATGTGTTCTCTGATGGTCTTAGGTGACCCCTGTGAAAGGGTCGTTCGACCCCCAAAGGGGTCGCGACCCACAGGTTGAGAACCACTGCACTAGACTGAAGCAGCCGCTTAGGCTGTTGAAATACTCACTTTACATAAGGAGCAGAGGTTGTATCCAAAGGTCTGCGCATTTCGCGATCCAGCGTTCATGTAGTTTCCCATTAACAGGACAAGTTCCAGAAGCTGACTGAAGTTTCGGCTCTTCTTTATCTCTTCGCAGGCGGTGCTGACAGCCATGATTTCAGGCTTGAGGTTATTCACTTGCTCCTCAAACTGAAGCTTGAAAAGAATGGCGCCCAACCGGGGTCTGAGTCTCGTTACGCTGCTCATCTGGTTGAAAAAAGAAAGAGAAGACCTTACCCTTCACGATTTTGTGCCCTCTCAAGATACATTTGATCATCTTTGTTGCTTTTCTCTGCACTCTTTCTAGAGTCTCAACGTCTTTTTTTTACATCGTGGTGACCGAAACCACAATTCTTGATCGATCCAGAGACAGAATCAATCAAGAACGGTCGTGTGAATGTTGTGAAGGACTCTCTTCTCCCTTCCAAGGTAACTCGTTAAAACGTTGCATTTGATGGAGCTGTTGCCGGACTGTGAAATCAGTGTCGCGGAAGGAACATGGAGACGCTAATGAGAAGTAGCTCATTTCAATGCCTTAACCAGAGACGTGGACTCAACAATACTCTTTAAGTCTTGAAATCTGGCAGGAGACCGGCCCGAGGAAAAATATCTTGCAGGCTTCTCTATGGATAAGTACACCTGATTCAACTTCTAACCTCAAGATAACGCTATAGGGCAGTGATGGCTAACCTTTTTGTCATTGCGTGCTGAAAGCACGTGCGTGACAGGGCACAGGTATGCCAGCACCCATAATGCAATGCATCCGTGACACCCACCGCGCGGCCCTCCCCCTGCGTATGCGTGCATGAGCCCCTGCGTCCCCTCCACCTGCATGCACGCACTCCCCTCCTGATGTTCGGTTTGGGTCTAGTAAGCCTCCTTGCAGCCTCCTGGGACCAAAAACAGGCCGTGGGGGAGTGGCCATGCTGTCCCCCCTATGCCGTTTAGGACCTAGTAGGCTCCCTGCAGCCTCCTGCATCTAAAAATGGACCATGGTGGCGGCTGCTGCCCCCCTGGGCATGCACACGTGACCCCCCTGCGCACACGGTCTTCCACATGCGCCCCGCACATGCGCGGCAGAGCCAAAAATCAGCTAGCCTGTGGGAGGCGCGCGCGCATGTGCAGTGGAGCTGTGCTGGCGATTGCTCGCATGCCTGCAGAGAGGGCTCTGTGTGCCAGCTGTGGCCCGCGTGCCATAGGTTCGCCATCACAGCTATAGGGCATTGCACACCAGAATTAGACACAAGGACAATTTTCCCCCCATGCCATCACTCTGCTAAACAACTAATTCCCACAACCTGTCAAACTATCTAGTAAGGCTGTATTACTATTGTTCTTTTAATCCTTCCTATTAACTATCTCCTTATCTTCTTATGACTCTAACTTTTTTATTTATTTATTTATTTATTTGATTTTTATACCACCCTTCTCCAACAGGACTCAGGGCGGTGAACAGCCGAGATAAAACATACCACTTTGTGGTATGTATCTTACGATTTATATTCTTTTATTTAGTATCCTAGTATAATTTATGTTGATCGCTTATTTAGTATCCTATGACTATCACTAAGTGTTGTATCTTACGATTTATGATGAATGTAGTTTTATGATGACTAGGATCATGATTTATCATTTGTTGCTTTTATCTACTCTGAGAGCTTTTGCACCGGAGACTAATTCCTTGTGTGTCCAATCACACTTGCCAATAAAGAGTTCTGTTCTGTTCTATTCTATTCTACAGTGTTTTCCCCCAAAATAAGACCAAATTGTAAAATAAGCCCTAGCATGATTTTTCCAGGATGCTCGTAATATAAGCCCTACCCCCAAAATAAGCCCCACTTAAAGATCATCAGCCAGACAGACACGTTAGTACCGTATTTCCCCCAAAATAAAATCTAACCAGAAAATAAGCCCCAATGTGTCTTTTGGAGCCAAAATTAATATAAGACCCGGTTTTATTTTCAGGGAAACACGGTATTGTATTCTATTGTATTCTGTGTTTTGTGAGTGGCTCCATAGGGAAGGAGGTCAAAAAAAAAAAAAAAGGCAAACACGGGGGGGGGGGGGGTCATTTATATTTAGCACCTCAATGATCTACAACCCATGTCAAAAAGCCTATTAGCCATTATTTCAATCTTATTAGGTTTACAGGCTTACTTTTATAGATTATAGATTTTACTCTCATGGGAATTTTATAGTAAATACATTTTATGTGTACGCATACATTAATCAGATATTAAACCTCCCCTAGATATCTTATAGTAAGTTAGTTTTATGTTACAATCATGTAACATGGCCATTGTAGGCTTTTTCCATGTTACAGAAATATTTTATACTCACTTTTATTGGACAACGCTTTATGTTGGACAAAGGGAGCAAAATAAAATGAAATGATTGACATATCAACTTAACAGATGCTTGTTTACCAAATGTTTATCAGGACATCCTAGTTGCTACAGCACTGGTACTTTGCAAGCATCAAGAAGAATATCTAAGAAGTTGTTGTGCAGAATTGTTTCAATTTCAGTTCATCTGAACCAACTTTGCAAAAGACAGACCTGGTCAGTTATTCAGAAACAGGTGTTGTTATGCCCCAGCATATGACTTTTATATACTGTTGTTGCTCTCTAGCCCCATCTAGTGGCTGGAGGGACAAATATGCCCCAACGTAAGATCTTTATATACTGTTGTTGCTCTCTAGCCCCATCTAATGGCTGGAGAGACAAATATCAAGTATACTGTTTGAAGCTGACCCCACCCCATTACCCATCAGCCCGCCCTCTCAAACCAAGTGCACGCTGGGAAGCCAGACTCCATTTCCTTTAGCATTTGGAGAAGGCAAAAGCACAAAGAAGAATCCATCTTCATCTGTGGCACATGGTCATCCAAGGACAAACCCACATCCCACACGCAGAGTATCGCTGGTGAGATTTAGATTGCTTGTATTTATTCATTATGTTCAGCAGTAAACCAATACTGTCTATCTTGTGTTTGGTTCTCATTGTATGTATCGCTATTTTCCCCAGTTTCACCATATCCTGTTCTTTCAATAAGGCATTCAGATCTACGCACACGGTCTGTTTTATTGGAGGATACGTGGGTTTAGCTGCATGTTGAGCTGCATACAGACTTAACGTGTAGTGAGGACAGAACAGGTGTTTTCTGTGTGTTCTTAGATGTTACGAAGCCTCTTAGGAGCATGGTGGCTCAAGTGGTTGGAACGTTGGCAAGGAAATTAGTAAACCCGTGTTCGAGACCCGAGAGGGGTTGAGCTCCCATCCTTCACTCCTGCTCCTGCCAAGGACATGGAAGGAGCAACAGTGATGTCCTTTCAATCCAGAAGCGCCTCAGTGTTTCTGACACGAGTGCAATGAAGCCTTTTTTCCTCAAGTGCTTTGGACAGCGCAAAGGTTTGATATATAATTATTAGGCATTTACTGCCATGCAAGTCTCAGGATGTTATAGAAGACTTATTCGCTTGTAAATTATTTTAAAAACATGGCAAGGTTGCCTCATACTTTATGTCTCACACTTATAATTAGAAATTGAAAGGCAAGCAGAGCTCGTTAATATAGCTGTAGAAAGAACAGAGGCAGAAATTCAAAAATGTCAGAACAGCCTCACTCATTGTCTTGGTGACACGAGCAAAGCCTTAAAATTCCTCCTGTCAGGAAATTACTTTAAGAAGTTGGTTAAAAGTCATACCAGAAACTTAGTGCAACAGAAGATTAACTCATTCCTGGTTACCAGCTACCCAAAAAGAAGCAAATAGAATACAATACAAAATTCACATAAACATATTTTGGAAATGAATCCATCTATTTACCACGATAGCAAACTGCTCCGGTTCGGACAAATTCTTATATTCATTCTTCAACTTGGATAATTCACTGAGTTGTTTTTGGTCGGGAAGATGCTTTATTAAATTCTACATTTCATGGAAAGATACAAAATTTTAAAAGTTCATAGGGTTTTTTTCCCCCCTTTAAACTAGTTTGCAAGACTTTCTATTGCAAAATTACTTGCACAACAAAAGAAGGGAGATAAACTTCTCTTCAATCTCAGAAGGCAGGGGTGTTAAACTTGATTTCATTGAGGGCCGCATCAGGGTTGTGTTTGACCTCGGGGGGGAGGCGTGGCCAGGGTGGGCATGGCCAGCTCAACGTCACTCATGTCGGGGGCGCCTGTGGCGGCCCAAGTACTCTGCCAGCGAAAACGGAGCTTGGGTGGGCTGCGTGAGGCCCTCCGAAGCTCTGTTTTCACTGGCAGAGGCACCACGGGCCGGTCCTTCACTCTTTCCAGGTGGCCCTGTGGGCCAGATCTAAGCACCCCATGGGCCAGATCCGTCCCATGGGCCTTAAGTTCGACACCCCTGTCATAAGGCAACAAAGCCAAAAATAGACAGTAAGGAAAAAATAATTACTATTTTAAAAAACCAAGGATCCCTTAAAAATCCTAAAAATTAAATGTCAAACTCAGTAGGCTATTTATTACATTTTTAAACGGCCCAACTGCCCTATCTTAAAGAAATCTGCTCATAGACATAGTCTAAAGGAAACAGTTATCTTAATAAAAAAATGGTAAGTATAACAAATACAGAAGGTATAATCTGCCATTGGTGATAGTACCAAACTATATTGATGTATAAACACAAAATTACGGCTGGCTGCGCGTGTAACTTTGTCCGTCACTTTCATATATTTTACTACAAATGTGGTAGATTTTATGAAGATCTAATTAGTAGGAATACTTGTTTATAAAACTGTTAATCAAATTACCGCACCTGGATCATGGATTCTGACAGCTGGGCTTCATCTATTTCCAGAATCATTATTTTTATTTCTTCATAAGGTACTCGAAAAGACCCTAAGAAAATAGCTAAGAACACACATAAAGGCATTTCGGTATGTTTTTATTTGAGAAGGGCAAATTAAGCACTTTGGAACACTTCAAGCATTAAGGTGTTTTCAAGAGAACGTTTCCGTGGGTGGAGGAGGCTGGCCTGATTGCTGTGTTTTTCTGCGTGAGAACCAAGACACACATCTGCCTTGGGGGACAAGAAAGGTCTGAAAAACAGGACGGATGGATGAATATGCAGGTGAGTTCAGAAGGAAGGGAGGGAGGGAGAGAGGGAGGGAGGGAGGAGAAGGAAGAAAGGAAGGAAGGGAGGATGAGAGAAGGAAGGAACTGTTGTGGCCCGCCAGAAGCCAGCAGAGCTGGCAGCAGAGTCGGACAGTGAGGAGGTTGGAGAGGAACATGGGCCAGTCCTGGGAAAAGCTCGGACAAGGGCTCTACATCGGAGTCAGAGAGGGAGCTAGACAGCAGTGAGGCAGAGGAACAGCTGGAGCCTGTTTCCAGTGTGCGCATGCGCAGAGCTGCCAGAAGACAAGAACAACTAAGAAAGCAGGGTCGACTTGGGAGTAAAGCCACACCTTGGAAGTGATTGGCCCCTCCCATAGGAAACAAAAGAGGAGCGAACAGGGAGGAGGCTTTTGCAGGAAACAATTTGGTCGGTCGGTCGTTGCAAGAGTGGAAAGTTCTGTTCGTGACTCTAAGAGACTTTGTGCCAAGTTTTGCCTTGCACTGCGTTTGGAAACTAGTTACCTGGCAGCTTTCCAAGCGAGATAAGGTTTGTGTTGATAAATATTCCTCTGAAAGACTGTTTGCCCGGCCTTGCTGACTGTGAATGAAAGGAATTCACAGTTGTGTAAATAAAAGGAGGTTTGCCGGGACCAAGACTCTGCTTCATGCTTTTTAAGGAAGCCTAGATCAGAACAGGAAGGAAGGAAGGAAAGAAAGAAGGAAGGGAGGGAGGGAGAGAGAGAGGGAGGAAGGGATGAGAGAAGGACAGAAGGAAGGGATGGAGGGAGGAGAGAAGGATAGAAAGGAAGGAGGGAGGAAAGAAGGGAGGGAGGGATGAGAGAAGGAAGGAAAATAGGAAGGGAAGGTGGGAGAGGGGAGGGGAGGGAGAAAGGCAGGCAGACAGGAGAGATGATAAAAGGGAGGGAAGAAGGGAGGCAAGCAGGAAGGAAGGAAGGAAAAAGAGAAGGAACAAAAAGGGAAGGAAGGGAGGTGAGATGATGGATGGATGGATGGAAAGGAGATAAAAGGAAGGGATGAGGGAAGGAAGGAAGGAAGGAAGGAAGGAAGGAAGGAAGGAAGGAAGGAAGGAAATAAGACATCAGCAGTAATAGTAGGAGTTACAGAATACTGATAGCAACTAAACTACATACTTGGACTGATGGCAGCAGGAGTTTTGTGTCATATCACAATGATTCTCATTAAGATAATTGGGGAAGGAAAGTCAAAGCTGTTGTCTATATCCAGAAATGTAATAAAACCGGCCCTTAGGAGGCTTGGACATGAACCTTATTTGGGATGGAGTGGGAGAATGGCCTGCTCATTTTTAGGGGCTTTACAATCACCATGACCAAATCTCTTTTACTATGGATTTATTCCGCACCGACCTTCAGAGGGGACTCTCTGTTGGCAAACAAATGAAATTATGTAAAGACTCCATATAGGAGTAATCAATTGTCATCTGACATCGCATTAGAACCAAACTGAAATATAAGGGGGAGGGGGGGAATATAAGGAGGGGAGAATGAAAAGACACAAGATGAAAACAGATGTGATGAAGAAAAAGAAAAACAAAGAATATTCAACGGAATCAAAGTGGGGATACCGAAAAGATACAGACTGAAAGAAAACTCCAATTTTAAGGGAAAAACAGAGTTGGAAGGGACCTTGGAGGTGTTCTAGTCCAACCCCCTGCTTATGCTGGAGACCTTACATCGTTCTGGAGAAATGACTGTCCAGTCTCTTCTTAGAGCACCCGCGACTTTAAAACCAAAAACTAAATCCGCTTTATTTAAAAACAAATGCTAAATATAGAAGAGCTGTTTTCCAACTTCTGTGCCTTCGTTTTCAATGCTCACAGCGATACATTCCTTCCCCATTCACCCATTGCTTGCAATTGTTTCCGTCAAAACCATCTTACAAAGTAGAATTACACGTAAGTGCAAAAGTAGCATTAACGCTCAATTATTTTTCTTTTCCAAACAATGACAGCTATTTACGGTACTTACAAAGGTTTTGCGCGATCTTTGGATCCAGGATTTTCAGTTCTTTGATTCGTTTTTTAACAGGTTTCCTCTCTTCAAAGCCTTCGTCTCTTTTCACTGTCAAGACAAACGGTTGCGTGTGTGTCAACATACAGAAATGTTTGTGTTGTTGCACTTGCGTAGAATTTGAGCTTCGGTGCAGTTTCAACATGAGTACTGAAGTTGTAAGTGTTAGGGTACAATTCATTGTATTCAGGTTTTACCAATGGCTGATGAGGCATCTAGAGCAAAACTCCCCAACCTTTGCGGACCAGCTTGGGGAGGGGGGGGGTTACAGGGAAACAGAGCCGTGTGACCAGTGGGCTGGGGCATATGTTTCAAGTGTGGAAAGTTCTGTTCGTGACTCTTAAGAGACTCTGTGCCAAGTTTTGCCTTAGTTTGGGCGTTTGGGCACTAGTTATCTGGCAGCTTTCCAAGCGAGATAAGGTTTGTGTTGATAAATATTTCTCTGAAAGACTGTTTGCCAAGCCTTGCTGACTGTGAATGAAAGGAATTTACAGTTGTGTAAATAAAAGAGATTTTGCCAGGACCAAGACTCTGCTTCCTGCTTTTTAAGGAAGTCTAGGTCAGAACACTGCCTGTTCAGGACACCTGATCCGCTTTTGGCATGAATGCACAGCTCCATTCAAGCAAGAGAAAAACTCCTTCAGGCTTCTCCACGCCAAAGAGACAGAAGGCCTTTGGTCCGTTTGCAAAAGCTTTTGGCTGTGAAGAAGAGAAGCCTTTGTGGGCGCGATCTCATGCTCCTTCAGACACACCAAGAATGCCCGACGCGCCAAAAGCGGATTAGGTGTCCTGAACAGGCAATGTTCTGACCTAGGCTTCCTTAAAAAGCAGGAAGCAGAGTCTTGGTCCCGGCAAAATCCCTTTTATTTACACGACTGTGAATTCCTTTCCTTCACAGTCAGCAAGGCTTGGCAAACAGTCTTTCAGAGGAATATTTATCAACACAAACCTTATCTCGCTTGGAAAGCTGCCAGATAACTAGTGCCCAAACGCAGTGTAAGGTAAAACTTGGCACAGAGTCTCTTAAGAGTCACGAACAGAACTTTCCACACTTGAAACAACCGAACGAACGAATTGTTTCCTGCAAAAGCCCCCTCCCCATTCGCTTCTCTTTTGTTTCCTATGGGAGAGGCCAATCATCTCCAAGGTGTGGCTTTACTCCCAAGTCAACCCTGCTTAGTTGTTCTTGTCTTCTGGCAGCTCTGTGCATGCGCACACTGGGAACGGGCTCCAGCTGTTCCTCTGCCTCACTGCTGTCTAGCTCTCTCTCTGCCCCCGATGCAGAGCCCTCCCCAGCCCCCAGGATTGGCCCATGTTCCTCCCCAACCTCCTCATTGTCCAACTCTGCTGCCAGCTCTGCTGGTTGCCAGTGGGCCACAACAGGCAGACTTGGTGAGTTAGCCAAGCTGAGCAGGGTGCACCCGTCCCACTGAGCTTCTGCTCTCACTGCTCCATTTTTGGAGCATCTGGAGCAGGCGGATTGGCGTACCAGCTGTATGTGTGTGGGGGGGAGGGACAGGAACCGGGACACGTGAGTGGTGGGCCGGCGCGCACATGCACAGCTCCACTCACACAAGAGAGAAGCCTTTGGGGTGCTGTTGGCGTGCACTGGCCCACCTCTCACACGACCTGGTTCCGAATAGGACACAGCCCAATAGCAGGCCTTGGCCAGGGGGTTGGGGATCCTGATCTACAGAGTGTTGTAAATTATCCTGAATCTATTCAGGTTACTGGTGAGGTTTCTTAGGGAGCATTAGCTTCACTAATCATGAATGAGAAATTCCACACAACCTACAGTACAGTTCAGCTCTCACCCTTTGGCCAAGAAAAGTTTTTATGTCTGCTTACAGGTGTGTGTATTATGTATAACCCTATTCATCTTTTCCATGAAGTTTCATACTATTTAAGGACTGCGTTAATAAGAAATGTAGGGCAAAAGGAAATTATCTTTACATCAAAACAAGTCAGCCATAGCAACTATTTGTCACTGCATTTATATATGGCTTATACTATATATAGTACTATATATATACCATATATAATGGTATATATGGTTCAGCTGCCATATATACCATTTAATAGAAAATATAGAGATGTTATGGCTATCGCTTACATATTAGGTGGAAGGATTTGATCTCAACTTTTGCTTCTTAGTAAGTTTATGGGGAAAAAATAGTGAAGCGACTTGGGTTCTGTTGTTTGATGCAAATAAACACCAAGAGGAAAGACATGTACAAACATACAAAGAGAAAAAGCACATGGTCACTAAACGAATATTTGAACCTAGCTGCTACTCCAATTTTATAGCCATCTATTAATATCTGGGATTCCTACACAGAAACATAATTTCAATATAGATAGTCCTCAATTTATAACTAGTTGCTGAGTGACCATTCAAATTTCTGACGGGCCCCACAAAAGCTAAATTTGAATCCAGATCCAGATCCAAAGTTTTGATGTCCACCCCTGGGGTTTTAGGTGACTGCATTTGGAGCCTACATTTATAGCCATGCAGTCCCCCGTGGTTATGTGACCACAATTTATGCTATTTTAGATTATTTCTGCCAAAAAAACTACCCCCTGGTGACAATGGGTGACAACTGTAGTGCTTACTCAACACATATTGCGCTTGTTTAACCGCCACAAAAAAAAAGTACATCAAATCAGGTTTGCTCACGTGGGTGGCCTACTTTACAATCATATGAACTTACGACCGTAATTGTGGGCTCAGGCGCTGTCGTAACTTGAGGGCTACTTGTAGTTAGTGGGCATTTTCTGCTTTCACAGGAAGTAAACCAGGGGTGAAATGCTCCCAGTTCGGACCGGATCGCCCGATCCCGTAGCGATGGAGGCGGATGGTTCGGAGAACCGGTAGCAAAAATCCCTCTCCCCCCCATGCCCAGCTGAGCCGCGCAATCATCAGAGGCTTTTTTTTAATTTTTAAAAGCATTTTTTCTACAACCTCTTTGGCTGAAAAAATGCTTTTAAAAGTAAACAAAAAAAGCCTCTGATGATCACGCGGCTCAGCTGGGATCATCAGGGGCTTTTAAAAGCATTTTTTCTACAACCTCTTCGACCAAAGAGGTTATAGAAAAAATGTTTTTAAAGGGAAAAAAGCCTCCGTTGATCAGGCAAGTCAGCTGGGATTGTCAGAGGCTTTAAAAAAAAAAGAAAGCCTCTCATCATCAGTCAAGTCAGCTGGGATCATCAGAGGCTTTTAAAAAAAAAAAGAAAGCCTCTGGCCATCAGTCAAGTCAGCTGGGATCGTCAGAGGCTTTAAAATCATTTTTCTAACAACCTCTTCAGCCGAAGAGGTTGTGGAAAAAATGGTTTTAAAAGTTAAAAAAAAAAGAAAACAAAAGTTGGCCACGCCCACTCAGTCATATTACCCACCACCACCACCAAGCCACACCCACAGAACCGGTAGTAACAAATTTTACATTTCACCACTGAAGTAAACCCATTGAATAGTCTCAACCACTGAACTTCATTTTCAAAGACGAAGTAGGGATAGGATTCACTTTTTTTGCATTTTCTGTGCTGCTGTTTCTTCTTAGAATATTTTCAGTTTGAATGTAAACCTAAAATAACTTCCTTTGGTCATTTACTCCTCCTTCTGGGTATATTACATGGTGAGAATTATTTTTTTCCAAAGGGCTTAGCATACTTTAAAAAGAACTAGCCCAAAACAATCGGCCTCCCACCAAATTATTGCTCATAACTAAAATACATGCTATATTTTCCCAGCTTTTAGTCACACTCTCCACAGTCTAATAATAGAGTAAACAGTCATTTTAACAGCTCGGTGGAGATATTTCGGCAGTAAGTACATGCTTTCCTTAATTGCATTATACGAGGAGAGCTTAAATGGAAAAGTGAAAATAATACTGTCGGCTAAGTTCTATTCCGTATGTGCCGCAGTTATAAATGATGGCAACCTCAGTTATTAATGCAACAATTATCATATGACACGCATAAGTATTCATCAGCTGTCGTGACAAGAACCGCAGGTGTTTATTGAAAATAAAAGAGGCTGGTTTTCTAAGAGGAGGCTTTAAATCAGAAAAATAATTAACGTACCATTTTTCTGGCAACAAAAGGTAAGTTCCAGCTTGCACAGCAAATCGGTACTTTCATATTTCCCATCGTTGGCCATTACCCAGAAACAGTTTTCAGTCATTTCCTGGGGTCTAATCTGCAGAGGGAATACAATACATCTTAATTTCCTGTTATCGTTAATGCCATATTTTGTAAGGGGTCGCAAAACATGTGACTTAGGGCAATCTGAAGGGCACCTGCCATCTACAGTCTGCAGATTCCTGAGTGGGGGAAAAAAAAACCTGTGCTCTTTTGGAGAATGAGGGTAGATTTGTGGGATAAAAATCTGTGTTTTTAACTCCTTCAGACTCTTTAAAATAGCAGAGTCCGCATCAAAATAAAAAAATCAGCTTTACTTTTCGTGCTAACTCCGCTGCCTTTTGAAGTGAGGCTTTCAACTGACTGTGGTTCAAAAGTCAGAAGTATATTTGTTTCTATACTTAGCGCCCAACTCCAAACAACTCTGGATAGTTTACAAATTGTTTTAAAAAAGCATTAAAACAAGTTCTGTACTTCTGACCTAGCTCCAAGTGATCAGTTACAGGGATAGGATATTCCTCAACCGATGAACGTTATTGATTAGAACAGAGTACTGGGGCAGAATAAAACATGCTAGAGATGTTAAGATTATTCAGGATATGTAGACCACAGTACCATGGGCTTAAACAGATCCTTAAACAGATCCTTTTAAGAGCTATTTAAATTAGATCTTTTCAGGACGCGGTGGCTCAGTGGTTAAGATGCCGAGCTTGTCGATCGCAAGGTCAGCAGTTCAGCAGTTCGAATCCCGTGACTTGTCCCAGCTTCTGCCAACCTAGCAGTTCGAAAGCAGGTAAAAAAAGCAAGTAGAAAAACAGGGACCACCTTTGGTGGGAAGGGAACAGCGTTCCTTGCGCCTTTGGCATTTAGTCATGCCGGCCACATGACCACAGAGACGTCTTTGGACAGCGCTGGCTCTTCGGCTTTGAAATGGAGATGAGTACCGCCCCCTAGAGTCGGGAACGACTAGCACGTATGTGCGAGGGGAACCTTTACCTTTAATAGATCCTTTTAAGAAGAGGTTGGACAAATATGTGTCTGAAATGGTATAGGGTTTCCTGCTTCAGCAGTTGATTGGACGAAAAGTCTCTTTCAAACTAGCAGTCCTCTCTATCCAAAACGCACAACGTAAGGACTAGACTCAGCAATCCATCAACATTTAATAAGCAGAGGCCACTCTTATGAAGACAACAAAGTCCACATTTTGGACAGAGAGAACCTCTGGTTTGAAAGAAGAGTCAAAGAGGCCATCTATGTCAAAATTGGACAGCCCCCTCTCAACACATCACCTATCTCCAATCCAGGGGTGAAAAGCTCCGGGTTCGGACCGGATCACCCGAACCGGTAGCGATGGAGGCGGGTGGTTCGGAGAACCGGTAGCAAAAATCCCTGCCCTCCCCCCCGCCATGCCCAGCTGAGCTGCACGATCATCAGAGGCTTTTTAAAATTATTTTTAAAAGCATTTTTTCTACAACCTCTTCGGCCGAAAAAAATGCTTTTAAAAGTAAAAAAAAAAAAAAAGCCTCTGATGATCGCGCGGCTCAGCTGGGATAGTCAGAGGCTTTTAAAAGCATTTTTTTTTACAATCTCTTCAGCCGAATCTTATGATTCTTGATTAATGTATTTTTTTATGTACAGAGAGCATATGCACCAAAGACAAATTCCTTGTGTGTCCAATCACACTTGGCCAATCAAGAATTCTATTCTATTCTAATTCTAGTTTCTCCTTAGTTCTAGGTTGCTTCCCTCCTTGATTAGTTTCCACCCATTGCTTCTTGCCTTCAGGTGCTTTGGAGAATAGCTTGACTCCCTCTTCTTTGTGGCAACCCCTGAGATATCGGAAGACTGCTGTCATGTCTCCCCTAGTCCTTCTTTTCATTAAACTAGACATACCCAGTTCCTGCAACCGTTCTTCATATGTTTTAGCCTCCAGTCCCCTAATCCTCTTTGTTGCTCTTCTCTGCACGCTTTCTAGAGTCTTCCTTGTCTTACCTTGGACCAGTTGACTCTTTTCATGGTCACTTCAGGCTTAAATTCTTTTTTAGGTTTCAGTCCGAAAGGCAGCGATTGAGAGGCAGGGGAGCGTTGACCCCCAGGTACACCATGTAGCGGAGGTGGGGGTGGCGGGATACCAACAGGAAGATGGTTTTGCGACCCACTAGCAAAGGCAGGTGGGAGTGGGGGCGGAGGAGGAGGTGGTGGTGGTGGAATCGTTCCAGTGGAAGATCCTGGTGATGGGACTACATCTGTGGGGCCTTCAAGAGATGTCAGCGGAGAAGCGTCGGTTGAGCCATTCTGAAAAGAAGAAAATGCTGGTATTTGGAACTTAAACACTTTGTGTAGTGACATTTGGAATGTAAACATTTTTTCTTCAAAAACAAACAGAACACAAGTTAGTAAATTCCGCCATCAGTAAATTCAAGTAAGAATGGTTCCTTTATAGAAAATAAACTACCCAACAAGGCAAACTTAGATCTTTAGAACACAATTTTGGAGGGCAAAAAAAAAAATCGAAGTAGGTGAAAGGAGAAAGCAAAAACCGTTCCCAAAATATTGGTTTCAATCAACTGCCAGGGTATATAATGGGATGGAAGGACACGAATTGTAAGCAAGTAGTATTTTTAATACTGTCATGTTGTAATGATTCCTCCTCTTTTTACATTTTAATATTTTGTTCCTCTTTTTGGATCTTATACATTATATAACTTTTGTCTTAAATATAATTCATCACTATTTATAATTTCACGATTTTATTCTGTGATCCCAACTGTATTATTCGTTATCCTGATATTTGCATTGCCCCTAAAATTTAATAGTGGGTTTTGCAATCAAAACGTATTCAGATATCTTTAATCACTTAGGAATATGAAAAAACTGTGAACTTCAGCAGATATGTAAATTCCTTCTTATTTACTTTATTCTATTGCTATGGGTTTTTTTCATTTTTTTTCCTCTTACCTGTAAGTGGGAGTGTGAAAATATATTTTACATACACACACACACACACACACACACACACACACACACACACACACATATATATATATATATAAAATAAATTGTACCACAGGAATAGTCAAGAACAATTTTGCCCCCAGGTGAGAAGGTATGTCTATTTCATCTTTTTTTTCCCTTCGCTTATGTTGCTTTTTAAAAAGAAACTGATGATTATTGTGAGTTTTATGGCTAATCCATTTAGTCTGGTTCACTGAAAAGCAACAGATAAGCATATTTATTTTATAACTTTTCATATATATAAACTAAGTTTGAATTATATTAGTTTCAAGAAAGACCTGAACCGAAATGTAGTGCCTGACAACCACAATAGCCATTTCTATCTGACCTAACCTGATGTGCAACTTGACTTTTCTATTTTTTTTAAAAGTGTCTTATTTAAACTACAGGGCCTGCAGCATTCGCATTTCCACGGCAGACAACGTCCCAAGAAAGCGAGCCAAATGTATCATCTAAACTAATGTTTCTCAACCTTGACCGCTGGACGATGTGTGGACTTCCCTAGCTGGCTGGGGAATTCTGGGAGTTGAAGTCCATACATAGTCCAGCAGTCAAGGTTGAGAAGCACTGATCTAAACAATCCAACAACTAACAAACAACACTCATCCCGTGTAAAGGTAGACCTCAACTTAAAACAGATCATTTAGTGACCATTCAAGACTACAGCAGTACTGAAAAAACGAGACTTAAGGACCGTTTTTCACAGCATCCCGATGGTCACGAGAACAAAATTCAGACGCTTGGCAACTGGCTCGTATTTACGACAGCTGGCAGTGTCCTGGGGTCATGCAATCCCCTTTTGCAACCTTCTGACGAGCAAAATCAAAAGAGAAACCGGAGTTACTAATATAAACAACGGCAGTGATTCATTTACCAACTATGGCAAGAAAGGTCGTGAAATAGGGCAACATTCACTGAATGGCTTTCTCACTTAGCCACAGATAACTTTGGGGGTCAACTGTGGTCATAAGTCGAGGATTGCCTGCGATTAATTTGAACTAGCTAACCAATGAGATGGCATTTTTAGCAGAGGAAGGAAGGAAGGAAGGAGGGAGGGAGGAAGGGAGGGAGGGAGGAGATGAATGGAAGGAAGGAGATGAAAGGAAGGAAGAAGGAAGGAAGATGAATGGAAAGAAGGAGATGAAAGGAAGGGACGGAGGGAGGGAGGAGATGGAAGGAAGGAAGGAGGGAAGGAGATGAAAGGAAGGGAGGGACGGAAGAAGAAAGAAAGGAAGGAGATGAAAAGAAGGAAGGAAATGAAAGGAAGAGAGGGAGGGAGGAAGGAAGGAGATGAATGGAGGGGAGGGAGGGAGGAAGGAGATGGAAAGATGGAGATGAATGGAAGGAGATGGAAGGAAGGGAGGGAAGGAGGGAGGAAGGAGATGAATGGAAAGAAGGAGATGGAAAGAAGGAAGGAAGGAGATGAATGGAAGGAAGGAAGGAGATGAAAGGAGGGAGAAAGGAAGGGAGAAGGAAGGAGATGAATGGAAAGAAGGAAGGAGATAATGGAAGGAAGAAGAGGGAGGGAGGGTAGGAGGGAGGGAGGGAGGGAGGGAGGAAGAAAGGAAGGAAGGAGGGAGCTAGCAATAATACTGATACCAAGCAACTTAGAAGTTCTTTAAAATAAAAGGGCATTGTCCTTCCTGGGGACAATCACAAGTATTGTGTTACATAATGGTGAAGGAGGTGAATTTAGGGAGATAACAAGAACAGAGGGCAATAACTCTCATTACTGATAATTACTAGCTGGTATTGAAAATGTGTCCTCCATGATAAGCCACTAAATTCGTATAGTCCCTTTTAAAGACTGTGTAAGTTTGTAGCCATTGCTATACCTGAACTACCATGTGCCATTGTCTACCTGCCTATAAAAATGTGTGCACTAAACAATACCGGTTACCTTTCCTCCTATTTCTACTATTCTACAATTGTATTTCAAGGATTATTGCCCTCATCACATCATCCTCAAAAGAACCCTCACTTACAACCCAAGCTTTCCCCACCAAGGTAGAGGCCAAAAGAACGGAAAAATGGTACCAGGTATTCCTTATCCAGAAATGACAAAGCACGGAGTCAAAGTCTTTCATCGTTTTTTATATTAACATGGCATCATACGATTGTTGCTAATTATTTTAACTGCACAAACAAGTCTTTTTGTAAATGCAGATTATTTTTTTTTTACCTCATTTTGACAAGGTTTTCTTGCGCCTTCAAGGAGGCTGATCTTTTCTTCCGTCTTCTGAAGGCGTGCCTTTGTCTCCTGATGAGCTACAAACTCTTTTTCAAACTGCAACAGAAACGGGAAGGCGCCGTGCATCGTTAAATGTACAGGTGTAATTGTTCGTTGCCCTGAGTATTTTCATGCTATGTTACCCAGATTTGCATATTATGCGATCTGTAAGTGGCTCTGGGGAGGTATGAAATCTCAAACTGACTTGTACTTCAAAACCAGGGAGTGAGATGGATTAGACTCTGCTTGGCTCTTGACAAGTACATTGATTTTCATATCTTTTCCTTAAAACTCCATTACTGGTGTCTGCGCAGGATAAACTGCTACATCAGTTCCAGGCTCCTGTAAGGATAAGACGCTTCATCCTGGGATATTTTTCAACAAATCAATCCACTGGATTTAAGACTACCTTCATCATCTTATCCTTAAGATGTTGTTTTGAATGCTGTCCACCATTTCTTTAAATGACACCAATTTATTAGATCAGAAACTGGCATCTGGTCTTGGTAAAAATAGAGTAGAGTAGAGTAGAGTAGAGTAGAGTAGAGTAGAGTAGAGTAGAGTAGAGTAGAACAGAATAGGAATAGGATAGAATATGAATTAGAGTAAAGTAGAGTAGAATATGAATGAGTAGAGTAGAGTAGAGTAGAGTAGAGTAGAGTAGAGTAGAGTAGAGTAGAGTAGAGTAGAGTAAAGTAGAGTAGAGTAGAGTAGAACAGAAGAGGAATAGAATAGAATATGAATTAGAGTAGAGTAAAGTAGAGTAGAATATGAATGAGTAGAGTAGAATAAAATATGAATGAGTAGAGTAGAAGGAGACAACAGAGAACGAGGTGGCTGGATGGAGTCACTGAAGCAGTAGGCCTGAGCTTAAATGGACTCTAGGGGATGGTAGAGGACAGGAAGGCCTGGAGAAACGTTGTCCATGGGGTCTTGATGGGTCGGACATGACTTCGCAACTAACAACAACAACAAGAGTAGAACAGAATAGAATATGAATTAGAGTAGAGTAGAATAAAAAATTAATAGAATATAATAGAGTACAGTAGAGAATTAATAGAATGGAATGGAATGGAATAGAATAGAATATGAATTAGTAGAGTAGAATAAAATATGAATGAGTAGAGTAGAACAAAATAGAACATGAATTAGAGTACAGTAGAACAGAACAGAACAGAACAGAACAGAACTGAACAGAATTCTTTATTGGTCAAGTGTGATTGGACAGAGAAGGAATTTCTCTCCGGTGCATATGCTCTCACTGTACATACAAACCACAAAGTGATATAAGGCAACACTATGGGTTTTATTACCACCACGGTCTTCTCCTTCGCCAGAAGACAAATGCAATGTGTGAGAACCTCCAAAATTAGTCACATCAGCCACTTCTTCTTATCCTTGAATTTCAAATGAATCTGGACAAGTGCTAGCCAACAGCCATATACTACAGGTAGTCCTCGACTTACAACAGTTCGCTTAGTGACTGTCCGAAGTTACAATGGCACTGAAGAAAGGGACTTATGACCATTTTTTAGTTACAACTTTTGTAGCATCTCCATGATCATTGGATCAAAATTCGGACGCTTGGCAACTGGTTCATACTTACCACCGTTGCAGCGCCCCAAGGTCAGGCGATCAAATCTTTCGACAAGCAAAGTCAACGGGGAAAGCCAGATTCACTTAACATCCGGGCTTACTAACTTTATCAATGGCGGCGATTCATTTTACAACTGTTTGAAAGAAAGGTCGTAAAACAGGGCAAAACTTCACTTAACAGATGTCTCGCTCCACAAAAGAAATTTTGGGGCTCCATTGTGGTCGTAAGTCGAGGACTTCCTGCAGACTGTTCCATAAAGGGCACACCTGGTACAGTTTACTCCAGAAATGGTAAACTGCTTGTCCAATTTTTACAATAATCTGTACTAGGGGGTGTAATTAGAGACACGTTGCCACAGTTATTTTTGTCGCTCTTCGAGAAGTTCTTCAAGACAAAGCTCCCAATAATGGCTAAAAAAGTTGGACCTGTGCATTGTAGGTATGCTCAGCGGGGCATAACAGAGGATGCTGGGAAGCCACATGCTTCTATAAGCTTGATGTAGCCTAACAATTTCAATAAGAAACCCAATTTCTCTTGCAACAGGTTGTAGTGTAGAACAGCAAGTGCATCTGGCTTTTTTATGCCCATGTTATTTTTATGAGTACACAAATTCGACGTAAATTGGGGCAACGTGGCTGTGAAAAATGTAGAGAATTGTAAGTAATAACTGGAGGTAATAAATGGAGTAATTGAGTAATAAATGGATGTCACAGATTCGCCATCCAGGATTTAGGAGAACTGATAAAACTGATTCCTTGTGGGTTTTTTTTTTTTTCCTTAGTGGAATTTCTCGAACCATTTCCTCCCTGTTTCTTCTTATCCTAAAAACCAACATCCTTTGGTTTTGCATCCAAGAAAATGGAAGATGAACGATAAGAAGAGGACGTGCAAACATTGCAACGGATAAATCCACACTCCAGAGTACAACAGTTAAAGGCTAGGAAAGCACAATAAAACAGTTCGATCAATCTCTTGATCCTTTAACTGAAAATAGGGCCTCCAGCTGTGGAGCAGGGCAGCAGTTCACTACCACATTTCTTTCCAGCTGTTATGTTTTAGTAAAGGGGGGGGGGAATGGCCAATATTTTGATTCACAAAGCTAGGTTTTAAATTAAACCTAAAAGCCCAATCTCTATTTTTGTTGTCTTTTCTCTTGTAAAAAAAAATGATTTTATTTTAAATCTCAGAGATTGCAAGACAGTTGGGCATGAACACGGAGAGGCTTGTGAATAAAACTTCTCTAAAGTTACCTTTTTCAAGAATTCTGAAGCTTTTCCTTCAAGTTCTTCCATTTTCTTCTGTTCAATACAGATATCTAGCAGAAAACAGCCTATATAAATCTTCTGGATAGCTTTTTACTGACTGGCCAATCTCAGAGAGAACAGTCAATAGCATGAGTAAAATTTATGCCAGTTTGTACCCAACCCTAAGATCAAGCAAAACTGTAAAGCAGTGTTGTCAAGAAAAATGCATATTTACATCACTTCCATTAATGACTGACAGCTGTGCTGTTAGCTTCAAACGGCAATGACTGAAGTTTTCATAAAACAGCTTTAAAACATTGGGATCACTTTTAACTGGCTATAAAGTCTGTAGAGATTCTCAGTCATCCAGATCATGGTTGTCCCAAAGGTGCTTTTTCAGGAGGCAACTGGACTTTCTTGTGTTTTTCCCTTTTGAAGACATTTTGCTTCTCATCCAAGAAGCTTCTTCAACTCTGACAGAATCCTTCCATTCCCCACTATTCTGTCAGAGCTGAAGAAGCTTCTTGAATAAGAAGCGAAATGTCTTCAAAAGGGAAAAACACAAGAAAGTCCTGTTGCCTCCTGAAAAAAACACCTTTGGGTTTAACTGACTATAAGCAAATAAGCAAACTATTGGCTCCAAGAATATTTTGGGGATAAGGGTTCAGGAAGTGACGATGCAAGCCAAAAAATAACAGTTTGGAAGTATTTTCTTCATAGGTATCAGAGATGTTTAGCAATTACAATACTGTGTGTGACCAACCATACGCTAAATAAATAAATAAGCAATTACATTATTGATTTTATGTTTATGTTTATGTTTACTAAACTTCTATACCGCCCTTCTCCCGAAGGACTCAGGGTGGTGTACAGCCATATTAAAACAAACATATACTCACAAAATTTAAAAACAATTTAAAATAAATATATAAATTTGGATTTTGATAGATACTCAAGGAAATGCTATTTGTAAGTGTGTCAAGATCATGAAAATATATATAGCAAGTATGCAGCTAAACCAATAAGAAAAAAAAAAAAAGATTTATTGTGGCTTATTACCAAGTATATATACATGCAGATACAACTGGCAAAAACTAATGTACATCATTAGAGAACATTTCCTGAATTTAATTTCTGGAACTATTCATTCATTCATCACATTTATGTAGCTTCCTAATTCATATGTGGCATACAATAATAACGGTCCCTATGAAATCTGGGATTAGCAACTCCCCTTTTTAAAAAAAATGTGATCTTTTATATGAGTATAAACAGGGAATATGAAATACCTACCCAGTATGTGACTGAAATTTATATCCAGCCTTTTTCGATAACTAAAATCTGGGTCCAGACCACTTCGATGTAAGACTACCTGTGAAACGCACTCTTCGATTAACTTGAAATACAAAGGCCTAAAGAAAAGACAAGAAAAGTATGTATTTTAATTTCACGCTTCCAAGGCGATATTGCTTTTAATGTGGGGTGACATGTTAGCAGTATTCCCGTACTTGAGGTGCTGCCACAAAGAGGAGGAGGTCAAATTATTTTCCAAAGCACCTGAGGGAAGGATAAAAAACAATGATTGGAAACTAATCAAGGAGAGAAGCAACCTGGGATTAAGGAGAAACTTCCTAACAGTGAGGACAATTAATCAGTGGAACAGCTTGCCACCAGAAGTTGTATGTGCTTCACCACTAGAGGTTTTTAAGAAAAGACTGGACAGCTTGTCTGGAATCGTATAGGGTTTCCTGCTCGAGCATGGGGTTGGACTAGAAGACCTCCAAGGTCCCTTCCAGCTCGCTTAATTTCAGTAGATGTATCTTCTAAATCCAGCTGACCACATGGAGTGGAGAGTGAGGGTTATTTATACCCTCTCTTGGGCCTTGCCCTTGAGCTTCCTGTTCCTGTGCAAGAAATGTATTCTATTGGTTTTTGTAGGGGTCACTGCTTACTTTATAGGCTGTCTGAGTCGCCGGCTTGGTTGAAGCTTGCTGGATGATGCAATGAAGGGACTTGTTGTGCCATGTGGTGAGCTCTGCTGCTAGACGGTAGAGGGCTAATCCTATTATGTCCTGAGGGGTCATATCTTAATCCCATCACCCTGGAGCTGAAGGTCTTTTGTCTTGTAGATAGGCTGGCCCAGTCCTGCTGGGGCTATCAAGAAAGGTGGGGGCTGTTTTCCAAGAGCATGTTTCCCCTTTAGGGAAATGTAATATTTTACCTTTTTTAAATATTTCCCAAAAAATTTCATTCTTCTAGGAGAGGGGTGGGTGCTAACTTTGTACAGAGGGGAGACATCTTCTGAAAGGCAGAAAGCAGCCTCAGTCTTCCTGCTATAGGAAAACACCCTCAAGCAGAAGCTTGGAGAGGCTAGTCTTTAGGAATGGGTATTTTGTATCCATTCAGGAAACTGGGCCACACTATTCATAAACAAAGAACAGAAACTCTAAATAAGCAACACAAAAGGCAAGGAACGAAAGCTGACAAGATTAGCTCAAGATTAGCTCAGACAAACAAAAACACTTAGGACAGTGATGGTGAACCTTTTTGGCATCGAGTGCCAAAAAGTTCACGCGGAAAAGTCGCGCACATGCGCTCGTTGGGGCCGAGCTCCAGAAAAGCCGAATTTCTGGGTTCTAGCGCACATGCGCGCCTGACAATCAGCTGGCCGGCGTGCATGCACAGGCCAGTTTTCTGCACTGCCGTGCACATGAAGGGATCGCGCTCCAGAAAAGCTGAACTTCCAGGTTTTAGTGAACATGCGCGCCCGATGATCAGCTGGCCGGTGCGCATGCGCAAGCCAGTTTTTGGCACTGCCGTGCACATGATGGGATCACGCTCCGAAAAAGCCGAACTTCCAGATTCTAGCGTGCATACACGCCTGACAATCAGCTGGCCGGTGTGCATGTGCACACCGGTTTTCGAAACTGCCAGGCGCAAAAGACAGCTAATCGTCATGCGCACATGCGCTCCAGAAACCTAGAAGACAAACAGGCAATGCCATAGGTTGGTTATCACAGACCTAGGATTTGCACTTCTCCTCTTGCCTGTAGAGCCAGCCATGACCCTTAGATGATCCTATAGGAATCTGGCCACAAGCCATTAAAATATTAAAGGCCATATTTTTACAAAGGAACAGGCATCTCAATCACAAAGCCTCAAAGAAAGTATAAAACCCCACCTACTCTCAACCTCATTCATCCACCTCAGAAACATGCTGCTGTCATTCGTTTCTGGCTACCAAATAAACAGAGATTTCCTTTCCTGCGGCCTGCCTCCATTTTATTTCCAGCGTATTTCTCCCGGCTTGGAACCAGAGCTAATTTTTCTTCTTCCAACAACTGCTTTTTTTTCTGTGAACGAAAAGTGGCCTAGGCAGGATTCTCTTACAATGTTACTCCATAATGATGTGATCTTGCAAGGTAAATTGAGAGAATAACTGGCCCAAAGACGAACCCCCCCCCCGCCGCAGTAAGATTTTTATTCAAGAAGGTGGAGTAACATTAGATGTCACTAATCAAACGGCAGCACTTTGCAGTACTCGCCTATCATAACACCTACTCAAAAAAAAAAGTCACTTTTTTTATTCAAACTTCCTACCTGTGTAATTTGCATAAAAGCAGAAGAGGCTATTTCCAGAAAATCAGTTTGATTCCACCACAAAAATCTTTCTCAAAACCATCACTTTGTATTATGATATCCAGGGGTGAAATGCTCCCGGTTTGAACTGGATCGCCCGATCCGGTAACAATGGTAGCGGGTGGTTCGGAGAACCAGTAGCAAAAAATCCCTGCCCCCCCATGCCCAGCTGAGCCACGCGATCATCAGAGGTTTTTTTTTTTTTACTTTTAAAAGTATTTTTTCTAAAACCTCTTTGGCCGAAGAGGTTGTAGAAAAAATGGTTTTAAAAGTTTTTTTTAAAAAAGTTGGCCACGCCCACCCAGTCACATTACCCCCCCCACCAAGCCACGCCCACAGAACCAGTAGTAACAAATTTTACATTTCACCACTGATCATAACTATTTATTTATTACCAAGCCCAAATTATGAAAACTCAGCTCATTATCGTGCATTATCAAGGCAGCCTTTATCTGGTAAATTTTTCCACTCTCGCGATTTCATTTTTGAGGCCAAGAAGACAAATGTTAAATCCAGAGGGCACATACACAGGGCACCCACATCTTTCTTCTGACTCCACTGAACAAAGGTAACAACTGAAGATCTATTTCTATATTTTGAGGAGCTACAAGTTTTTTTTAGGAACGTGTCAACTCTTGAAGAATCAGAATTTTTCTCTCAAATTAGGCTGGCCTTCTTGGCCTGCCCCATCTGGCTTGACAGATGTTACTTCTAAATTCAGATTTATTTGAAGGTCTTCTATAAAACTAAGACACCGAAATAAAATCTGCAACAGGTTGCATGATGTTTGTTACTTCGTGACAAATATCCAGATAGGAGCTTCAGCAAATTTTTTGTACCGTACGATTGTTTCCTTACCGTATAAAATTATCGTTTCGTATCAGCAAGAGGTGTTGCAGTATAGAAAGGAAGTAGTTTTCTGCGCTTGTATCCTTAACGGTATTCCACACTAAATTAAAAACATCATTTGCATCAGTGAACAAATTAAGGATAGAATATTTCAAATGGTTTGCGAGTTGTAGATATATTCTTCTTTTCAAGACCTACTTAGATTTTTGCTGAAATTATGTAAAATTTTTAAAATTCAATCGGTGAGGAAAACTGATTTACCGTATTTTTCGGACTATAAAATGCACCAGAATATAAGACGCACCAAGATTTCGAAGAGGTAAACAAGGGAAAAAAGTTTTTGCCTTCCTGGGCCTGTTTTTCACAAAAATGTTGGTGCGTCTTACACACCGAATGCAGCTATTTTTTGGCCTCCCGATACCCTGCCCTGCGTGTCCCGTTTTTGCCAAAAACAGGCCCGTTTTACACAAATACGGGACCTGTAGAGGGCTTGGGAGGCCTGCAGAGTGCTCATGGGGGCTGGGGAGGGCAAAAACATCCCACGTTTTTGGAAAACACAGTCCCATTTTTGGCCTCCCAAACCCCCCACGCGTTGTGTTTTTGGCAAAAACGGGACACTCGGGGCAGGGTTTCGGGAGGCCAAAAATGGCTGCATTCGGTCTGTAAGACGCACCAACATTTCCACCTTTTGGAGGAGGGGGGGAAGTGCGTTTTATACTGCGAAAAGTACGGTATGTTTTTGACTACAAAATGAGTCATCTGCCACAACCAATTTTGTTCCAGAACAACATAGCAATTCTTACATTTTATCCAGGATCCCAAACTTTAACTATCACCAGACGAGGATTGCCAAAGTTTAGTTTTACCATATAAATTGAGTCAACTAAGAATCAAACAACAACATCACAATTTGGATGCTGGCTACAAAGTCTGGTTTAATTGATTGCAAAATTCCCATTTTTTGGTTCTTTAAAGGATATTCGAATTCTGATCTGATGTCATCTAAGCGGTGATAAAATTCAATCATATCTTCTTCTTTGTGTTCACTGAATACTTTCAGCTGGATATCCAAAGCTTCATTCTTTATGCATCTCAGCAGCTGCGGTGGGAAAGCATCAACAGTATTGTAATTACTAATTGCCTCTTAAAATGAGTTATTTTGAACAAAACGCATGTATCCAAGGCTAATAATTTGGGGGATTTACGCTATTCAAATATGTACTTTGCGAAACAATTTTTACAGGAGGCAGTTTGCTCTGTCTTAATAAAAAAACAAATAAGTCTACAAAGCATTTCACATGTCTTCTCATTGGAATCTTTTTAATTTAAATATTAATTCAGGCGTACACATACTTACCGGCAGTCGCTCTTTTAATCCACAACGCATAAATTCATTCCGAATGTGGAGTCTGAAGTCCAAATCGTCAGGAGTTGTAACCAAGGCATTGATGAACTGCATACAGGCTATCTACAAAATGCAAAAACTTTAATCTGCACGATTTAGCTGGCCTTCATTGATTTGTAGCACTAGCACTTAGATTTATATACCGCTTCACAGTGCCTTACAGCCCTCTCTAAGCGGTTTACAGAGTCAGCATCTTGCCCCCAACAATCCGAGTCCTCATTTTACCGACCTCGGAAGGATGGAACGCTGAGTCAACCTTGAGCCAGTCAGGATTGAACTGCTGGCAGTCGGCAGTATATAGCCTGAAATGTTGCATTCTAACCAATGTGCTTTTATGGTTGTTGTCTTCATAATATGCCCTCAGTATGAAACATCCAGAGAAAACAGACACCTCTGGCATAGCCAACAGTAACTTATTATTTTATTGCTATGAACATTATGAAATTGTTATGTCATGAACAAATGTGTTAAATGTAAAATAATGTTATTCAAAAGAGAACAGCTATATCATTTCAGGGGATTATTAAACGTTTCCATTGTTTTTTCTGCCAAAAAACAATCATCAACTTTAGAAGTGATAATGAACACTTTAATTTTTATTTTGGGGATTTAATGGAGTGTGTCCCAAAAGTGCTTTTTTTTTTCTCCAAGACGCAACTGGATTCTCTTGTTTTTTGTTTTAAGACGTTTCGCTTCTCATCCAAAAAGCTTCTTCAGTTCTGACAGGACAGTGGGGAATGGAAGGATTTGCATTCCTTGCAGACAGCTGGTCATTTGCATCCTTTTAGGGGGTCATTGAAGCACTTCCATTCCCCACTATCCTGTCAGAGTTGAAGAAGCTTCTTGGATGGGAAGCGAAACATCTTCAAAAGAAGGAAAAAAAACAAGAAAGTCCAGTTGCCTCCTGAAAAAAGCACCTTTGGGATACCCATAACCTGGATGACTGAGAATCTTTACAGACTTTTAACGGAGGTTAGGTTTTACAAATACTGGATAAACACGATTTCCAGTGCATTATTCTCTATTTAAAACAACATATGGTGTTTAAAACAACAGAAGATGCCTCTGGCATTACAATTAAAAGAACTTTATGGGTTAAAATCAAAATGTGATTTAATTTAATTTAATTAATTAAATTTATATGCCGCCCCTCTCCGAAAACTCAGGGCGGCTCATAATACATTTAAACAATCATTATAAAAAGACATTGAAAAATTAAAAACATGAAAAACATGAAAAACTCATTCACACCATTCATGGCCGGATCTCGCCAGATCGCAAGAGCGAGATCAACGGCCCCAGGCCTGCCGGAAAGTCTTCACCGCTTTTCGGAAGGCCAATAGGGTGGGGATGGTCCGGACCTCAGGAGGTAATTGGTTCCAGAGAGCTGGGGCAGCCACAGAGAAGGTCCTCCCCCACGGGCCCGCCATCCATCATTGTTTAGCTGACGGGACCCGGAGGAGACCAACTCTGTGGGATCTTACCGGTCGCTGGGAGCTATGCGGCAGAAGGCGGTCTCGAAGATAACCTGATGATGCTATTATATTTCCTTTAGGTTAAGTCTTTCGAAGTCAGACTTAACATTTTGGGCACCAGGGATCAGTTCTCTGGTAAACAATTTTTCCAGGACGGGGAGTGTGTGTGTGTGTTTGTGTAGTGGTTTTGCGCACTACCCAGATCCTGCGCATTTCTCAAATGAAATTTTGCTCGCTTGTGCAGACCAGTTCCTAACAGCTCATGGCCCGGGTACCAGTTCACGGCCTAAGGATTGGGGTCCCCTCTTCTAGATGACATAGAAAGCTAGTATATTTTGGAAAGGTATGTCTAGGTTAAAGTCAGTGGTGAAATGTAAAATTTGTTACTTTGTGGGCGTGGCTTGGTGTGTGGTGGTGGGGGCTAATGTCACTGGGTGGGTGTGCCCAACTTTTTTTTTTTACTTTTTAAAAGCATTTTTTACAACCTATTCGTCTGAATAGGTTGTTAAAAAATGCTTTTAAAAGGTTAAAAAAAAAGGCTCTGATCGCAGGCCACAGCTGAGATCGTCAAGAGCCTTTTTTTTAAACCTTTTAAAAGCAGGAAGTAACGACACGCGGGTGGGTGGGCGGAGCCTTGCACCATCGCTACTGGTGCTCTGAACCACCTGCCACAATCGCTACCGGATCATCCGATCCGGTCTGAACTGGGAGAATTTCACCCCTGGTTAAAGTGATTTAATAAATCTCCTCTGCTGAAAAAGGAAAAGCAATTAACGGCACCTTTCATAAATAAAAAAAAAGGAACGCAAATTCCGAAATCGTGATAGTGTAACTGCTTAAATCTTAATGTGTTGGTTGGTCAGGTTGTCGGTCCATGTTAGTCAGTTGGTTGATCGCCGATATTATGTAACTGTAAGTATCTATGCAGTTGATTTTTTTCCCCCTAACCTGGCAAATGTTTAACTACAGAGGCGGCATAGGAGAGACTATTCCCAAATTCTAAGTGTAATAGTCAATTTAATGAATGAGCATTATCTAGTTGCATCCAAGGTTGAATAATTGTCCCGGAATTCTCTTTTTCTTCAAGTATGCTTACTGCATTAGTTACATTTACTGGTTTTAAAACACCATCAAAAAACATTACTTACTTGCAGGTGGACTGAATTTTCCTCGAGACCCATCAGAATGGGGCCAAATCGGTCAATACCTCTCTCTTCGGCTTCTGTGGTCAAGGCTTTCAATATTTTTTCCAGGCTATGGAAGGAAGGAAAGAAGGGAGGGAGGGAGGGAGGGAGGAAGAAGGGAAGAAACAAAAAAGGGAAGGAAAGGATGTGAAATGGAAGGAAGGGGAGGAAGGGACAGAGGGAGGAAGGAAAGAAGGAAGGAAAGAAGGGAGGAAGGGAGAGAGGAAGGAAGGAAACAGGGATGGAACAAAAAAGGGAAGGAACGGATGTGAGATAGAAGGAAGGGAGGAAAGAAGGGAGGGAGGGAGGAACAAAAACGGGAAGGGAGGGAGGGAAGAAGGGAGGGAGGAAGGAAGGAAATAGGGAAGGAACAAAAAAGGGAAGAAAGGGAGGTGAGATGGAAAGGAGGGAGGAAAGAAGAGAGGGTGGGAGGGAGGGAGGAAGGAAAAATGGAACAAAACAGGGAAGGAAGGGATGTGAGATGGAAGGGAGAGAGGAAAGAAGAGAGGGTGGGAGGGAGGAAGGAAGGAAAAAGGGAACAAAAAAGGGAAGGAAGGGATGTGAGATGGAAGGAAGGAAGGGAGGGAGGAAGGAAAAAGGGAAGGAACAAAAAAGGGAAGGAAGGAAGGAAGGGAGGGAGGGAGGGAGGGAGGCTTATTATTAAACTAAACAGACACAGATACTTCAGTCTCACACCTTAAATACATCTATTTCAAGGGGCTTGCAATAAATCATCAAGCACTATTTCCCAGAAACCCCCAATCACCAACCATTCCCAATGGAGTTCACCTTCAGGGAAATTCCCACCCTGGAACAGTTGTGTTGGGAAATCCTCACTAGATCACAAAGCAAAGCATCTGTCGAAACACATCACCTCTACTTTGAGACCAACCCCTTAAAGCCTAGACAACCCAAAACTAGAAGTGGGTAGAGATATTTCTGTGGCCTTGGAATTCTTCCCCAAACCCATCTGGAAGCAGAGAATATTTACAAAGCCTCTTCTGAAGGTTACACAGATAATCCGAATATAGTCTTTCGTGTTGCTGGGTGTATTGTTACTTTCAGAACTGCTGGTTCTTTCAATCAATTGCAGCCTTTTCTGTTTAACGCCATTTGTTTCCAATGAAAAGCCATGATTCAATTCCTTTAAAAAAAAAAAATTGTTCTACATTAATTGGCTACCCACGTCGGCAATGTTAGACTTACATGTTTTCCTCTCCAATGATGCATATCGCAGACAGAAGTTTAACTGCATCAGTCATCATGTTGATGTGTTTGGGATCAATGGTTTTGGCCAGTAAAGAAAAACTTCTTTCTTCGCTCATTATTCTCTCCAAACCGTACTGAAAGTCAAGGAATAAAAATTAGCAGGAAGCAGAAGGGGATGGTTAACAAGGTGCATAGATGCAGACAGTTAGTTGCCATGTTTTCATATACGTCTCGAGAAAATGTATGAAATCCTACAAAATTATGAAGAGCTTCAACGGGTGCTTCCACAAGAGGTCAAATTAAGTTGACTTAAATGCTTTTTCTTTTCATTTAATATGTTTTCTTCCTTCTCCTCTCACTTGCATATATATTGTTTTTACAACTCACTTCTGTTATGCTGTTAACTCATAACATATACCAGTGATGGCTAAGCTTTTTGCCATCACATGCCAGGAAGGGGGGGGGGGGGCAGGGGAGGTTCGCACGCACGCGTGCCCATACCCATAATTCTATTTGCCCCTCACATGCGCACGTGACCACCCCTCCCCTCCCGCCGCCCTTCCCCCCCGCCCCGCTCTTGGCATGTGATGGCCCATTTTTCTTTCTCACCTGGCTCCAGATCCTCTCTATGCATCTGGGGAGGGCGAAAACAGCCTTCCCCACCTCCTTGGAGGCCCTCCAGAGGCCCGAAACGGCCCATTTCCCAACTTCCAGTTGGACAGGAAGTGATGTTTTTTGCTGTCCCCAGCCTCCAGAGACTCCCGGAGCTAAGCTGGCGTGCCAGGCGACATGGCTCCACGTGCCACCTGTGGCACGCATGCCATAGGTTCGCCATCACGGATATATACTGTACAGCAGAGGTGAGTTTCAACAGGTTCTGACCAGTTCTGGAGAACCGGTAGCGGAAATTTTGGGTAGTTCGGAGAACCGGTAATAAAAATTCTGACTGGCCCGGCCCTGATCTATTCTCTGCCTCCCAAGTCCCAGCTGACCGGGAGGGAATGGAGATTTTACAATATCCTTCCCCTGCCACGCCCAAGCCACGCCCACCGAGCCACACCCACAGAACCAGTAGTAAAAAAAATTGAAACTCATCACTGCTGTACAGGCAGTCCTTGTCTTACAACCATCTCTTTCCCACAGGTGCTTTTTCAAAGGGTCACTGGACTTTTTGGTTTTTCTTTGAAGACGATTCGCCTCTCATCCAAGAAGCTTCCTCACTTCTGACTGAATGGTGGGGAATGGAATGATTGATACTCCTTGCAGATAGCTGGTCATTTGCATCCTTTTAGAGAGTCGTTGAGGCCACTTGGAGGTTTATCTGTGTCCACAGGGTCGCCCTTAAAGAGGCCATCTATGTCAAAATTGAGCAGCCCTCTCTCAACAGAGGGGGAGGGATACGACATCATCTATCTCCAATCTACAACCCAGGCCTTTCAACAGTTCCAAGAAGGATCCACACCCATTTGCACACCTCAGGTGACCCTGAAGACACAGTGTTCTGCCCCAGGTACAGACCCCAAAGAACGCAGCACACACAAAGTCCGTTCAAACCTTAGTTTACTAAATAAACCAGTTTTTTACAACAACAGCTGTTAATTACCTGCATTAACAGCCGCCAAGAATTCAAAGAATAATACTGAAAGCTTCCTGTGGTTGGTAGAATGCCCAGAAGCAATTTGCAGGAAGCTGATAAGATAAGCAAAACAAGACATGAAGGTATGTGAACGAAGTTGCTTCCTGCAAATTGCTTCAGTCGGTGTTCCTCCTTAAATAGGCTAAGGGAGTGGCCAATTAGCCCCAAGCCTTACTCTCGAGGAGACCTCCTCCTGAGGAGCCACCCTTGCCTTTTGGCAGCTCTGCGCGCCCGTGCATCGAGAAGAGGCTCCTCCTCTTCGTCCTCTTTACTTAAGGGAGCTTCTGGAGGTTCTGAAGGCCCTGGCTGAATCCCCGTCTCTGGCACCACATCTTCTCCAGCCTCCTCATTGTCTGACTCAAGCGCCAGCTGCACAGGCTGCTGGCGCAGCACCACACCAGCCTCCTCACTGTTGGAATCAGCTACTAGCTGCACAGGCCACATACGGGCCACAACACACAGATAAACCTCCAAGTGGCCTCAACAACTCTAAAAGGATGCAAATGACCAGCTGTGTGCAAGGAGTATAAATCCTTCCATTCCCCACCACCATCCAGGATGGGAAGCGAAACATCTTCAAAAGAAAAACCAGAAAGTCCAGTTGCCTCTTGAAAAAAAGCACCTTTGGGACAACCATGACCTGGATGATTGAGAATCTCCATAGGCAACCATTTCTTTTGTGACTTTTCAAAGTGACTGGACTTTCTGTCCATGGAGATGGTGCAGCGGGCCGTAAATGTGGAAAACGGTCATGTCGTTTTTTTCAGTACCGTTGTAACTTCGAACGGTCACTAAACAAACTGTTGCAAGCCAAGCATTGCCTGTATGTGTACGGTGTCAAACACAAGGCCCGTGGGCCGGATGCGGCCCACGATGTGGTCAGATTCAGCCCGCGGGGCCATCCTGGAAAATGTATGGGAGCGGCCTGCGTCACTTCGGCCCAGTCTATCCAGTGTGAAGAGGGAACATCGGGCCAGCAATTTGGAGAGTGACGTCACGCCCACCCAGTCGGACATGCCCAGTGAGTGGCATCAAGATGGCCACACCCACCCAGTCGGCCACACCCATCGGACCCTGTGAAGTCAACCACAGCCTTGATGCGGCCCTCAATGAAATTGAGTTTGACATTTCCTGCTATAAGCCTTTCAACTTCAAACAATTAAGAAAAATGAGCGTACTGACCTTGTTATTCATAAAAGCTTTTAAGCACTGAATTATCTTGTGCTGTATCTTCTTTAGAAACTTGTCCTGTCTGAACGCAAGAAGATAAAAGACGCCAAAATTATATCATGAATGGTTACCGTCCATCCACTCTTTCTCAGAATTAGAGACTTGTTAGGAAACTTACTGTTTGGTTTCAACCAGTCTTTCCAAGAGGTCCAATAATAAGCCGAGTCCTTCGCGTCCAAAGTTCTCAACCCAACTGCAAAAAAAATAATAATTCTACATTAATCTCTGGCATTGATAATAAATGGATCCAAGCCAATAACCACATACATGCAACATGATAATCAGTGTCTAAATTCTAGTTTCGTTTAGTTTCGGTGAACTATAGAAAAAGGAAATCAATGTGGCAATGGGGATTTTGGAGATGGATACGATATCCATGATAATATAATATACATCTTTATAAAAAAACCATCCATTTTCTCTTTGACTGCCTTCTTGTTTATTATCATATTGCATAACAGAAGATATATCCGAAGCAACATATATTCATATATTCAGTATATATTATTTAACAATGGCACTTTTTAAAATACAGGTAGTCCTCGACTAGCGACCATAATTGAGCCCAAAATTTCTGTTGTTCACGGAGACATTTGTTAAGTGAGTTTTGCCCTGTTTTACGACTTTTGTGAACTTCTCCTCAGTTCAAAAAGTGTCTCAAAGTGTAGGAAGGCAGATCTGCATGTTAACAAGATTTTTTACAGACATGCATACAATAAAGGTGAAATGTCCCTGCAATTCCATATTTTAATGCTACGTACTGGTAGTCTTCGAGTTACGACCACAATTGAGCCCCAAATTTATGTTGCTAAGTCAGAAATGTGTTAGGTGAGGTTTGCCCCATTGTATGACTTTGCTTGTCTCCGTTTTTAAGTGAAACACTGCAGTTGATCAGTTAGTAACCCGGTTGTAAAGTGAATTTGGCTTCCCCATTGACTCTGCATGTCACAAGGTCGCAAAACCGGATCCTCTGACCTCGGGAAACAGCAACGGTCATAAGTACGAACCGGTTGCCACGCATCTGAATTTGGACCACATGATCGTGGGGATGCTGGAAAAGTTGCAACTGCGAAAAATGGTCGTCAGTCCCTCTTTTCAGTGCCGTTGTAGCTTTGGACGGTCACTAAATGAACTGTTAGAAGTCAAGGACGGCCTGTTACACAGGATTTCTTTCTGGAGACCCCCCCGCTTTCATTCCTGATCAGGAAAGAAAATACTTTCCTTTCCTTAATTGGCTTCTCTTCTATCATAGCTTGCAAAACACTGGAAGGGTCAAAGTTGATTCTAGCATGCTCTCCTAGTCCGGCGGCATGGAGAGGTTAATTGTTCTGACCCAGGCTTCCCCAGCAGCACGAAGCCGAGTCCTTGTCCCGACAAAAAACCCTTTTATTTGATTTATAGTGAATTCCTCTCCAGCAAAGTCTTTCCTCTCCCACAGTCTTTCAAGGTAGTTCACAATTACTGACCTTTATCAGGCTTGGAGAGTGGCCAGGCCGATATCTTTCAGACGCTGCAATACTTGGCAAGGATGAAGTAATGAACGAATTGTCTCCTGCAAATTCCACTCCCCTTTCGCTCCTCTTTTATTCCCCTTGGGAGGGGCCCTTCATCGTCCACCTGTGGCCTTACTCCTAAATCGATCTTTGATCTTTAGCTGTTCCCTTTGTCTGGCATCTCTGAGCATGTGCACATTTGGAACAGGCTCCAGCTGTTTGTCTGCCTCACTGATGTCTGACTCCGAAGGCAGCTGATAACTGGCATACAGCCCTGGCCCCATCTCTGCCTCCGACGCAGAGCCCTCATCAGAGCCTTCCCCAGACTCCAGGACTGGCCCATGTTACTCCCCAACCTCCTCACTGTCCGAATCTGCTGCCAGATCTTCTGGTGGGCCACAACACTACTAATCAGAGTTTACTCTTTGTAAATCTTTTCCCCAACTCCTACAATTTACTCTTCACTGCCTCTTCCCAGCCTTTCCTCTCGCCTCCTCTGCAAAGAGAGGGACAGAGTTCCCCCCCACCCGAGGTTTCATGCCCTCCAACCATGATCTCTCTTCCTTTCAAAACAAAAGCATGTATTTCAAAAAAAAAACAATCCCAAAGCCTGCATAACACACTACATCACACTTCTTAGTAAGGAAAGGGGAAAAGTCTATGGAGCACCTCAGTCATCCAGGTCATGGTTGTCCCAAAGCTGCTTTTCCGGAAGGGAGGCAACTGGACTTTCTTGCTTTTTTTCTTTGAAGAGGTTTCGCTTCTCACCCGAGAAGCTTCTTCCGCTTCTGATGGGTCCTTCTCAGAGCTGAAGAAGCTTCTCGGATGAGAAGCGAAACCTCTTCAAAGAAAAAAACAAGAAAGTCCAATTGCCTCCCGAAAAAGCACCTTCGGGATAAGGGAAACGTGGATTAGGTTAACAAGCTGTAGCTGCACCCATGCCACATGCAGCATTCCCTGCCGAGGATTAAAAGTGACACAACGCCAATCAGTATAGGCACATTGCACCCAGTTTTACACAAAGCAAACTCACACTGTTGTGTACAGATTAGAGACCACCTTTCCATCCAACAGGCCGTTACCAACATCCATTCGTTTGGATGTACATGCCATGCGTTGCATAGTTTTACTTACCCTTAAAGGGATTGTTAGCATGACATGCGTGTCTGACTTTCTCAAAAATTGTCAAGTCCTCACAATTTGTCAGGAAAAAGGCTTACATATTCTAGAACGGGGATACGGGAAACTGCTTTATACAGGGTCAGAAATTGGCTCAACTTATTCGATAATACAGTAAATCTACCTGAGAGCTTCAGAGTGGAAAAGGCCACTTTAAGATTCAATTACTGAATCCATGGAAAGCTGTGTGAGCAAAGTGGAATCTATATGGTTAGTTCTTGATGGACATTAGTATTATTTTCAATTATTTCTCCTCAAGTACCTTGGCGACATCTGCTGCAATTCTGGGATTGAGGGTTATTTCTTGATTTTTATTGCTTTTGTAAACTATAAACTAAGAACAGCATTTCAGGTAATCCTCAATTTACGACAACTGAGCCCAAAATTTACGTGGCTAAATTTGTTAAGCGAGTTTGCCCCCATTTTTCTCGCCACGTATGTTAAGTGAAGCACTGCAGTTTTTAAATTAGTAACTCGGTTGTTAAGTGAATCTGGTTTCCTCATTGGCTTTGCTTGTCAGACGGTCGTAAAAGGGGATCATGTGATCCGGGGACACGGCAACCATTCATAAATGTGAATCAGTTGCCAAGCATCGTGGTCACATGACCATGGGAGATGCTACAACGGTCATAAAAGTGAAAAACGGTCATAAGTCACTTTTTCCAGTATCGTTGTAACCAGTGGTGGGTTGCTACCGGTTCTCCCCAGTTCTTGCGAACCGGTAGTAGTAATTTTCAGTAGTTCGGAGAACCGGTAAATACCACCTCTGCCTGGCCCCATCCCCAATCTATTCGCTGCCTCCCAAGTCCCAGCTGATCGGCTAGAAGGAAAAAATCAAAGAACAAGGACAAAGAAGAGAGAAAAAAAAAAACAAGACACTGTAGCTTTAAATTGAGAAGCCAAGAAACCTCCCAACTGATCAGCTAGAACCCATCCGCTCCTTGTAAACCGCTCGGTGGTGGTAGATTGGCAACTGAGGCCAAGCTGCCTGAAAGCGGTTTCTGAGGCTCTCGGTGGTGGCAGAGGGGAAAAAACTGTTTAAACTCTTGCTGCGGCGCTTCAAAGGGCCGCCCTACAGCTGATCAGTGGTAAAAGGCAGTGTGGTGGTAGACCAGTGCGCTCCAAAAACAAATGGGTAGACTCTGCAAGCAGTTAAAAGCCTGGTAGACCAGTACCTCTGCTAAATCCTAAAGAATTGTTTGTCACATGACCGTCAAACCACGCCCACAAAATAAGCCACGCCCACAGAACCGGTAGTAGAAAAAATTTAGAACCTACCTCTGGTTGTAACTTCGAACGATCACTAAATGAAAGGTTGTAAGCCCAGCATTGCCTGAACTTATACTGTATATTTTGATTAGGATGCTTTAGAATATTTTAAATTAACCAAAAAAAAAAAAAATCACATTTCTTCGCAGCAGATATTGAGATAGAAAATGCTACCTTTGCTCTAACTTTTGTACCGGGTAGACCCGCTACTTCTCGGGTCATAGCTATACCAAAATCCCCGACCTCTTCTTATTATTAAGAACCTATTTTTGGTCTTCCCACTAAAATGTTCTTCATTTAAAAAACAATAATAATAATCTGTAGGCTACGGGTAAATCAGTCGTGTCCGTGTTCATATACCCCTGCAAGCAAATTATCCAGATACTACCATTAAAAAAAATATTCCTATATCCACTGACTTAATCAAGTTCTAATTTTAGTGCCAGAGATCCCTGACAAGATCATAATGATATGGAGATTAATTCAAGAAGAAATGAATGTTTAACCAGATGAAGCACATCAATAGCACCGTAATAAACTCCTGATGAGACCTTTTCTAGCTTACCAAAAAAAAAAAAAAAAAAAAATCTACGGTAGTTTCCAGAATGCAGGGAAATGTATTAAGCTACCAAGCCCATATTTCTCTATGTGGCTTGGCCAACGGCTCTGTATTTCAATCAAATTCAATTCTATAAAGGTAGTCCTCGACTTAACGGTTCGTTTAGCGACCGTTCGAAGTTACGACGGCGCTGAAAAAGAGGCTTATGACCGTTTTTCACACTTACGACGGTCGCAGCCATCCCCGTGGTTCACGTGATCAAAATTCAAGACGTTCGGCAACTGACTCACATTTATGACGTTGCACTGTCCGTCACGTGAGCCCTTTTGGCGACCTTCTGACAAGCAAAGTCAACGGGGGGAACCAAATTCACTTAACAACCGTGTTGTTAATGTAACAACCGCAGTGATTCCCTTAACAACAGTGGCAAGAAAGGTCCCAAAACGGGGCAAAGCTCACTTCACAACAGTGTTAAACGGTGGTCATAAATCGAGGACTATCTGTATATGCGGTTTCACTTCTAAAAAATGATTTGTGCCGCTTGTAAATTCAAATTCAAACGGTCAGAAATGTAATCCAGGATCCCTGTGAGAGCCATATTAAAACAAGCGATGATTGTCGATAATGAATTATTTTCACAAATATAACAACTTATATAATTTAACTTCCATAAAACGCTGAATGGAAGGCGGCTGCAATGTATAAACACAACGTTCATGAAAAACCAGCTTTTATTTTTATTAGAAAGTTTTGCTGAAGTGTTGCGTTACCTGACAGGGTTACTAGTTAGTGATACCCGAAGAGATTCTAGGCAGCTGACAAGTTTTTCATCCACTGTTCCAGACTTTAATTCATATATGAATTCCTGAGGCAAAATCTGCTTTCTATTCTTGAGGCTTCCCTGAAAGAACATAATCAGCCATGTTATGAAACAAATATAAATAAATATTCACATGAATTTAAAAAAACACATACTGTGGGTTCCAGTCAATCTGGAACCTTCTTCGTTCCAAAATCAATCTGGAACCTTCTTCGTTCCAAAATGCAGAGATCTATGTTGAATATGAAACATGCTGAATATGAAGGGTTTTTTTTTTTATGAAATATGAAATTTATTTCAACTTCTCCCCTCAGGACATCGTTATTGGGCACTGCATGAAAAAACAACTAGTTTTTGTCGTCTTGTGCCATCACTCTGCTGAACACCTAATTACCACAGCACTGTCTTATGTCTATGGATATTTACCTATGTCGTATGGCTGTATTATTATTATTATTACTATTATTATCGTGTTTCCCCGACACTAAGATCTCTCCATATAATAAGCTCAATTGGGCTTTTCAGCACATGCGATAAAATAACCCCCCCCCAAAAAATAAGCCCCCCACCAACTATTTATATGCATGCGCAGCTGGTCCCACCATTTCCTCTGGTTGTTTGCCACACAAACAACACGAGGTGAGGAGGTGAGGCTGGAGCGGGGAAAGGGGGGAAACATGCACTTCCCTCCCTGTTCTTCACGCTGGCCGCCACTGCCCTCACATGTCCTGCCGCCCCTGCGAGCTTCATCATACCAGCACAGCTGGCGTCCTGCCGCTTGCGCCTGCGCTGGTATGTCGAACCTCGTGGCGGTGCTGCCGTTCGTGCGTGCAACCGACACGCCTTGCAGAGTCTTGCTCCATGAGGCGGCAGCGACGCAACGAGTCTCATAAAGACTCATTTCTGGCAGGTGGGGCGGGAGAGAAGCGAGATGCATGGAGCGAGACATGGTTCCCTTTGCCGTCTCTTCTCCTGCCCCTCGCCAGTCATGGCAGGGCACCTGCCCCTTGCTTAGCCACCAAATTACACTTAGGGGTGCAATTTTGGGATGGCAGGTGGGGTGGGCAAGAAGCGGGATGCGCCTCTTTTCAAGCTCCATTGCGTTCCTCGCCATTGTGTCCAGGGAAACACGTTGTAAAAAAAAAAAACACCTTTCCCGTTCTTCTTTTGAATTCCATCCTTCCCAACATCAGGGTCTTCAACAAAGAACTTATCAGCTGAGTTAAATCTTGTTTCTATTTCTTTTTTCTTCTAAATTTTATCAGTCTCTTTCACTAGCGTATGTTGTGGTCTCCCCATCGCGCATTGCTTACCTGTCTCGAAGCAGCACTAGTATACTGCAGCACCATTTCCTTTTTGATACTGAAGTCTTTTTCTCTTAGCGGAGCTTTTCGATCCTCGTTTAAATTCATATCTTCCTAAAACAATGAAAAAGGAAAACACATTTGTGAGATTGCAAATGTATTCCAAAATGTTTTAGGGAGCAGGGAGAAATGGGAGGAGGTCTGCTTTCAAAGTTAGAGGCCGTAACAATAATCTTTATTATCACTCAAAGGTCAATTGCATTTCAAGAATAGAATAGAATAGAATAGAATAGAATAGAATAGAATAGAATAGAATAGAATAGAATAGAATAGAATAGAATAGAATAGAATAGAATAGAATTCTTTATTGGCCAAGTGTTATTAGACACACAAGGAATTTGTCTCTGGTGCATATGTTCTCGGTGTACATAAAAGAAAAGATACATTCGTCAAGAATCATAAGGTACAACACTTAATGATAGTCATAGGGAACAAATAAGCAATCAAATCATATTAGGAAACAGTCAATATAAATCCTAAGGATACCAGCAACAAGGTTACAGTCAGGCAGTCGTAAGTGGGAGGAGATGGGTGATAGGAACAATGAGAAGATTAATAGTAGTGCAGACTTAGTAAATAGTTTGACGGTGTTGAGGGAATTATTTAGCGTTTGGAAAAAAAACTGTCCTTGTGTCTAGTTTTTCTGGTGTGCAGTGCTCTATAGCGTCGTTTTGAGGGTAGGAGTTGAAACAGTTTTTTTTAAGAAAAGAGTTAAAAAGTTTTTTTTTAAGAGTGAGGCATGCAAAGAAAACAAAAGACAAACACAGGGCAAGAACAAGCAAACAAAAAAAGGAAGCTTTTCTGCCTTGCCTTTATTTAGTTCAAGTAACTTTGTGTCGCCTTGCCTGTTATATTGGCACCAATAAACAGATTTTCCATGATAAGAGAGAGAGGGGGGAGGGTTCAATTCCGCCAATCGAAATAAAAACCACTGGCCATTTTCTCCTCATCTTCTCAATCCATAGGGTAGAAAACAACTTTCTAACTACTCTGCTTAGGAGGTTAACATCCTGCCTTTCCATTCTCACTGTAGAAAATAAGCTCTCTTTTTTTTTCTCTCCAAGTCAGCAAATAATGGCAGAAACCAATACGCCAACGAAGTTCTTGATATTTCCTATCTTCTAAACAAAAAAAAAGAAAAGAAAAGAAAAGAAATAGTATTTTCATCAAGTGAAGTATTAGTACCGCTTTATAAACCTTTATAAAGCATCTAGTTTTGGTCACCACATTATAAAAAAGATGTTTGGGAAAAAGTGCACAGAAGAGCAACTGAGATGACCGAAGGCCTGGAGACTAAAACGTATGAAGAACGGTTGCAGGATTTGGGTTTGAAAAGGACCAGGGATGACATGACAGCACTGTTACAATATCTAAGGAGCTTCCACAAAGAAGGGGGGGGGGTGTCAACCTCTTCTCCAAAGCACCTGAAGGTAGGACAAGAAACAATGGATGGTAACTAACCAAGGAGAGAAGCAACCTGGAATTGAGGAGAAACTTCCTAACAGTGAGGACAATTAATCAGTGGAACAATTTGCCTTCAGAAGTTGTGGGTGCTCCATCACTGGAAGTTTTTAAGAAGAGTCTGGACAGTCACTTGTCTGAAATGGTACAGGGTCTCCAGCTTAAGCAGGGGGTTGGACTAGAAGACCTCCCAGGTCCCTTCCAGCTCTATTCTGAATCCTCCTCTTTTACTGATGGATTAAAATGTATGCTGCAAAGATGGCCCTGGCATCAATGAACCTGCATACTGAATTGTTGCTCTCATTTTGAGGGAAATTCACAGGAAAGGGAACTGAACCCTTTAGAAATTCCTTCATTTGGTAACGTTGGTCTTTTTATCCAATTGGTTGAGAAGTCAGCATCACTAACTGTGAAGATTCAACAGCCTCTCTGCCAATTAGGTTAGTAGTTTATTCTTATTCCGGGGATTAACCATTCACTTCTGAATTTTCCAGTGTCTAATTCTTTGAAGGAAAAAAAAAACAGGCTGTTTTCTTTATTTCTTGAGCGATGGATCAGCAATTAAAGATGCTGAGCTTGTCAGCTGGTAGAAATCTGACCGTCCAGGTTCGAGACACGAGCTTCGCACAATGGGTGAGCTCCCATTCCTTGCTCCAGCTCCTGCTCAGCTAGCAGTTCAAAAGCATGCAAATTGCGAGGCATCACTTTGGTGGGAAGATAATGGCATTCTGTGAGCCTTTGCCGTATAACCATGCTGGCCATACAACCACAGAAATGTCTTCGGACAACGTTGGCTCCATCAGCCAAGAAATGGAGATGAGCACCATGCCCTAGAGTCGGACATGACTGGACAGGGAAACCTTTACCTTTATTTTTAAAAGCAAGCACTTTTGAAACCTTTGCTTGATTGCTTCCTGAATCAAGCAAAGTGTCAGCACTCCAAACTACATTTGTTCCAGTGCTGACATAAGGAGGAGAAGAAGAGGGGGCAGCTGGCAAGAGGACGCTTGACTTTTCACCTACTTATTTTCCCTGAAGATAATATCCCCTAGGAGATGGGATGGGAGGGGGGACATTCCTGGGAGCTGAAGTAGTAGATATGGGGAGAGTGATTTGGAAGATGGCCAATGAGACACAGAGAATTGGGGAACAGAAAGGGAAGGTTTGGGGTCAGGAAGTCAGTGTTGGCTACGATATGATCGGGGACAGTTTGTCGTGCTTAATAAATGAAAGATTTCATCAAAGACTATTTGTTTGGAAAATGCAATTTATTTTGAGACGATACTGAAACCTGACACAAAGGTTCATACAACGTAGGATATAGTTTGATTTTTGACTCACTAAGGTTGAGTATACTCAGCTAGTGTGGTTGACAAATTATCTGGACGTTTACATGGATTATAACCAGTCATTTTATTAACTGTGATTATAAAACGTACCGGTATGTCTAACCGTGGTGTTGTGGCCTAGAGGTGGAGCTCTCGCTTCACAATCAGGAGGCTGTGAGTTCGATTCTAGGTAGAGGCAGATGTTTCTCCCTCTGGGCACAATGAAATTATATCTGCTGAACAAAACTCCGCATTGGCGACAGGAAGGGCATCCGGCCAGTAAACACTCAGCTCCAATCAGTTGGCCAGACCCCACCCCGCAAGGGATTATGGGGTCATTAAAAGAAGATGCTAAAAAGTATGTCTAACCAGATTCAGTTGAAAAGGGGATGTCTGTAAATTATCTACTACTGCATATACTTACAGAGGTACGGATAGCCTTTGAGCAGAAGTGGAAAGAGAAAGATACCCCAACTGAAGAGGAAATACTACTAAAAATTTTCAGCTGCGCAGAAATGGATAGACTCACCTTGGAACTCAAGGAAACACTGTACTATAAAATCTGGGGAAAATTCTATGAATGGTTAGATAAAAGGAGGATAGCTGAGACAAATGTGTAGTGTTAGACTAGAATTATATACGTTATTATAGATAAATATGTATGTGAATTGTATAGACAGGTATAGATAGGTATAATTGTATAGGAATAAGGTATAAATGACTATTATTATACTATGTTTAAATAACGTATAAGGTGTAAGGAATATATTATTATATTATCTAGTATATTATCTATTAACTTAAAGTGTTGGAAGATGCTTGGGATCAGTGATGTCATATCTATGTCCAATGTTTTTAACTTTTTCACGGGAATTATTTTTTTCGCAGGGCAGTTAGGAATTACACATCTAGTTCAGAAGCAGGTCTGCAACACTTACCATCATTTTTTCAAACAGTGCCAGGATCTCTCGATCTGACAAATGCGTAGGCCTGAAGTCATCCATCTCTGCAGGGGTGGTGCATTCACTCGATGAGCAATGTGATTGTTTCAGATGCGGGAGAGCTGGTCTGTCCTTTTTGCTGCCTGGAATCCGTATGCTGGAAAATTTATCAAACTGAACAAAAACCAAGAATAAGCATGTCTCAGCAGGTACACAGATAGACCAAAAAAAAAAAAAAGACACCTCATTTCTCCAAAAAAAGATTTGGTAAAGAAACACAATTGATTACCCAGAAGTTTTAAAAGCAAGCCAAAAACCTTGATTATACAGTAAGCCAGACAGCATTTATTCCCACCACCATCCCGACTAGAAACCAATCATCTACAAATTAGAGTTGTGGAAAGTATAAATGAGAATGGGAAGGGTAGTAATACAGAGAGAGAAAATGAGTTACTGAGACCTCCAAGAAGAAATGGGTCAGTTGCAGGACACTTAAGATTCCTAGTAAGGCTTGAATAAACTTTCCACACTGGAAAACCACATCCATGGTTACTCTTTTTTCTCTTTGGTTAAAGAGCCCCCCACACACACACACATACAAAAGAACCCAACACGTTTTATGTCTCTTCCATTATGTGGTGTCAACTGGGACTTTGCCAACATACACTTCTTGTACACCTTCGCAACACTCCTTGCCACACTTCTCATTTACCGTATTTTTCGGACTATAAGACACACCCAAATTTAGAAGAGGAAAATAACAACAACAAAAAAGTTTTTGGCCTCCCTTTTTTCGGGTCTTTTTTCAGTCCGTTTTTGAGGCTTTTTTCGGCCCGTTTTTGAGGCCCTTTTTTTGGCCCTTTTCTAGGTGTTATTTTTGGTCTGTTTTTTTCCGGGGGGAAAAGAGCATAAAAAAAGCCTCGAATACGGGCCGGAAAAGCCCCCAAAACAGGCCAGAAAATGCCTCAAAAGTGGGCTGAAAAAAGCCCTTGAAAACGGGCTGAAAAAAGGCCAGAAAAAGGTCCAAAAAATGGGGCGTCCGAAGGCCAAAAAACGGCTGGCGGGTGGGTGGGGCTTCTGCAATATTCGGTCTATAAGAAGCACAGACATTTTCACCCCTTTTTGAGAGACAAAAAAGTGTGTCTTAAAGTTCGAAAAATACAGTATTTCAGACTCCTTTATATTTTGTATCTAATGTTGACAATTTCAGCATAGTTAGATAGATATGATACATGATTGATAGGGGAGAGAGAGAGGGAGGGAGGGAGATGTGGTATGGATCTAAGATACCAATTCTAACTAAAGAAAACCCTTGATATAACATTGTTTGCCGTTTTTCTCATTTACTTCAGACTCCTTTATATTTTGTATCTCATGGATGGATGGATGATGGATAGACGGTCGGACATAGAGATACATATGTACATATACAGTGAAGGATGCAGTCTTTAAAAGAATGGGGAAAATATTTTAAAACATTTGGCATAAACTTTATCCCCTGGTGGTATGGATCTAAGTCAATTCTATCAATTGATTCTATCAATCAATTCTAATTAAAGAAAAACCTTGCTATTTCTGCAAATTAGGTGTTAATAAAGACAGTTGCAAGAAAACTTGTTTTCTACATCCTAAAAAAAAAAAAAGAAAAGCTCCTAGATATTTTTTTTCCTTCCTAAAATTATAATAGTTTTGCAATCTTATATTAAAACGTAACTCTTGAGCATCAAACATTTCTTTCCTTTATCATGGAGTAACGCTAGTTTGCAAGCTGCATTTCCTCTGGAATCAGACGTGGCCATTTAGGCACACCGAGTCCAACTCTCGTCTCGAGGCATGAATCCAATTTAATATGGTACTTGCGATGAGAATGACGCATCCTGCAAAACAGGAGCTCATCTTTTCATAATCAGGTCTAACTACCGAACGTGTAACTGTTAAGTTACATTTTGCGTTCAGGATCTGCTTTGCTATAACTTAACGTAATTAGTTTTTCTTCTGCTTCCTAAGATCTACCATCTTAGAGATCGAGATGCCTTCTGTATCACAACTTTTCAGGTACTTGAAAAATTGGTCAGCGCGCCCAAAAGTCATCTTTTGTCAAAAATTAAACTGTTTTCTCGTTCCTTCTTCATAGTTTCGTGATCATCTTCCTTGAACTTAATCCAAACACGAATACACTGCAGTGTCGAGTTCCAGTTTTAACTGAAGTGGCACTTGACAAATTTCTAAGGTTTTGAAATTATGCTTCTGTGGATGCAGCCTACAATTGCTTTTGCTATCTGGGAAATCAAGTCACGCACTGCTGACCTTTGTGCAAACTGTGATTAATTGCAGATCCACAGGAAGTCTCTTCATGTGTCACTGTCACCAAGCCAGGGAACCTCTTTCCTGGACCTACACTTTTGATTACTTTCAACCAACTCTTTTAATCTATCAAGGTGGCATTTTGTCATCTGCAAATTTACCAGGAGCCGTGATGGCGCAGTGATTAGGATGCAGTATTGCAGGCTAACTCTGCTGACTGGCAGCAGTTCGATTCTCAACAGTTCAAGGATGACTCAGCCTTCCATCCCTCCGAGGTCGGTAAAATGAGGGCCCATCTTGTTGGGGGCAATAGGCTGACACTGTAAACCGCTTAGAGAGGGCTGTAAAGCACTGGGAAGCGGCATATAAGTCTAAGTGCTATTGCTACTAAGCATTTCCTTATCTGTCAACTTCGCAAGGCCCTCCAGACAGGAAGCTTATCCAGAAGTACTAGCTATAAAGGAGAATATTTGTAGTTCAGGGTTGAAATGAGGGGTCCTGGGTGGTCTCTGAGCTTGATTGTTTGTGTTCTGCCCCAGCTCCGGATTCCCAAGGATTGTGACACACACCAACAGTCCTTTTTTTTTTTTTTTCTTGATTTGATTTATATGCCGCCCTTCTCCGGAGACTCAGGGAGGCTTACAATACGTTAAGCAATAGCCTTCATACTTTTGTATATTTATACAAAGTCAGCTTATTGCCCCCACAATCCGGGTCCTCATTTTACCTACTTTAGAAAGGATGGAAGGCTGAGTCAACCTTGAGCCTGGTGAGATTTGAACTTGCAGTAATTGCAGGCAGCTGATGTTAATAACAGTGCTTTAGTCTGCTGTGCCACCAGGGCAACGTACCAAGAATAAACAAAGTCCGGCAAAGGTTGGTAACCAGCCCAGAAAACAAGATATGATAAGACACTCACTCTCCAACATGCTCAGTAATAATTACACGTTGTTTCCAGCAAGAAATTACTAACTGCATGGACTTAAATAGGCTAAGGGAGTGGCCAATTATCCTCAAACCTTACTCTCGAGGAGACCTCCTCCTCCTGAGTAGCCACTCATGCCTTTTGGCAGCCCTGCGTGCTCGAGCATTGAGGAGAGGCTCCTCCCCTTCGCTCTCTCCACTTGAAGGAGCCTCTGGAGGTTCTGAAGGCCCTGGCTGAGTCTCTGCCTCTGGCACCACATTTTCAGCCTCCTCGCTGTCCGATGCGAGCGCCGTCTGCGCAGGCTGCTGGTGCGACCCCACACCAGCCTCTTCCTCGTCGGGATCAGCCATTATCCGCGCAGGCCACTGGCGGGCCACAACAGTTTCTTTGTAGTTGTTTCATTACCCAAACTAGGTAACTTCATCATCAGACTAGCACTAATGATTAATGGTTTGGATAATGAAACGTCTTCAAGAAAACAACCAAGCTCAGAGACCACCCAGGACCCCTTAGAAGTACTATCTGCAACTCTATTGTGAGGTTATACCAGGGGTCAGCAACCTGCGGCTCTGGAGCCGCATGTGGTTCTTTCACCCCTTTGCTGCAGCTCCCTGTAACTCAAAATATGTGTCACAACCGCCAATGTGCGACATCCACCGACGCGATTTATTGAGCTTTTCAACCTCCAGTAGGCCAACCATGGATAAATCTAACAAAAGAAAAGTTTTAGAAGAAAACAGAATGTTTAATTCAACTTCATATGTTAGTTTTGTAGCTGCTCAAGAAATAGTCAGGCACGGGAAGGGTTTTGTGGCTCCCGGTGTTTTCTTTTCTGTGGGAAACGGGTCCAAATGGCTCTTTGAGTGTTTAAGGTTGCAGACCCCTGGGTTATACTAACAGAACCTTGCAGGTATGAAAGTACATTGCTTGGCCCAACCCCTTAGTTCAAGAAATCAGAGATTGTCCCTTCTGAGATGTTTAAGATACCCCTCCCATTGCTTTTCTGGACTTTGCTACTATCTGACTAGTCTGACAGATGCCTAGTCTGCAGCTCTTCCTCCTGTCCATTCCCACATACTGGACCACTACAATATCATCAACCAAGTCATAAAAATGTTGAAGAATATCAGCCCATGGCCAACATCTCTGGCATCTTGGTTGATAACTGCTGTTGGCATGAGAAATCAGCTGTTGAGCAACAAGACACTTGGCAAAGTTGCTGTTGACTCATACATTTCTATCTCCTAATCAGAATGTGACATATTTTTCAAATGCTATTAAGTCCAAATTCTAACACTAATCTTGATAGATGTCCAATTAAAAACGAATAACTCTGACCAAACGTGTCCCTTGCACACTGCAAAAGAGATGCTCCCAGTGATGTTAAAAGCACCCTTTTAGTGGGAAGGGAACTGACCTGCACTGGGAAGCGATGAGAAAATGAGTAGGGTTGCATTAGGTCAGGGGTGGGCAACTGTGGCCCCTTTATGACCTATGGACTTCAACTCCCAGAATTCCTGAGCCAGCATGCTGGCTCAGGAATTCTGGGAATTGAAGTCCATAAAAGGGCCATAATTGCCCAGCCCTGCATTACGGCATAAGGAAGTAGAAGCTAAGTTTAGATCATAATTCTATTTCTAGGCCCAAGGTGTCAGCTTTAGAAGCCATATTAGCCCTGGAAGCTTCCACGCTGCCACCGTCTCATGTGTAAGGAAAGTAGGAGGGGGGATTTAGTAGAGGGAATGTATTTAGACAAAATAGCATTCTTCCTTTCGGTCAAGGTCAGGACAATCCTGCATCTGGAGAAGGAGTAGCTGGAGTGATGTCTCAAGATGGGAAAGATGATGATTGGAGCATGTGATAGACTGATAAGTTACGGGATGGTTTTGGAAGTTTTGATTTACCGAGGGAAAACCCGGAATTCTTAAGATTCGGGCTTTCCCAGATGTGCCAGTATACCTACTCTAATAAATGGAACTTTGAGAAAATGCTTGCTTCGGAGTTTTTAATTGGAGTTGGGGTTTTCTGGAACGCTGACACAAGGAACTTTGCATGGGTACGATATAAAAGCAAGCCATCATTTATCGCAGTAAAGAGAGGGTAAGGTGGCGATTGTGTTTCCACAACACACAAAATCAGGACAATCACACAACATGTTAATATGTTGGATGAACAGTTGGAATTGCTAGAAGGAGCTATAGGGTTTGGCTTTATATCTCAACAGACAGCTCTAGCCAAAGAAGCAAAACACATAACAGAATATTTCCCCAAACATATTCTCCTTAAATTTACGACATAACAAGGAAAACAAAAATCGCTTACCACATCATCTGTCAAAATCTTGAGGTGCAAGGGCTGTAAATGAAACAAACCATCTGTTAAGGCGATTAAAAGTATAAACTGAAACGAAGAAATGTTTTCACACAAAAGCGATAGCTGCTACTACGTATTTCAAATTTAGGTGGAATGTAAATAAATACGACTATATCTATGTGAAGCCAATACTTGTATAATTCTCATTCATTGGCATCCTTCAGTCTAAAAGACTATGGTATCGTGCTCTGGAAAGAGGTCCTAAAACAGCATCTGTGCGACTAAAAAGGCCAATTTGAGAGTGGCCATCCCTTCCACACTGAGGGCAGATACATTCTGTCCCCTGCCCAGTCCCCGGATTTCGCTGGTTCCGGGACTGCCTCTTTGCCTCAGCCTGCCGAACAAGTGTCTCTTCGAATTGGAGAAGGCCACGCTGCGTCTTTAGCCTCCAAGCTGAACAATCGGAGGTCAAGGTTTCCCAGTTGTTAATGTCCATTCTCAAGGCCTTTAGGTCCCTCTTGCAGATATCCTTATATCGCAGCTGTGGCCTCTCTCTAAGGCGCTTTCCCTGCACTAATTCTCCATACAGGAGATCTTTCGGAATCCGACCATCAGCCATTCTCACGACATGCCCAAGCCAGGGTAGATGTCGCTGTTTCAATAGTGTATACATGCTAGAAATTCCAGCACGTTCCAAGACTGCACTATTTGGAACTTTGTCCTGCCAGGTGATGCCAACAATTCGTCGGAGACAACGCATATGAAAGGTGTTCAACTTTCTCTCCTGCCTTGTATAATACTTGTATAATACCAAAAATAAAAAATAAAAAAATTTGAAAGTCAGTAGTCAGTTCATACTCAATTAAACTGGAATGTGCTTTGATTTAAAGGATGGTTTAGCACCATATGTTAAGTAAGCTGCTGGGATGCTTCGAGCCGTAACAGTAGAGTTATATACATTGCATGAATCAAACATCTTGTTTCCTAGCTGACATATGAGACAAATGAAAATCTACAACTTCCAACTGACCTTCTCTTTTCGTATAACAACTTTTGGTTTTTTTGCACCTTATTAATAGCTCCATGATGGCGAACCTATTTATTTATTTATTTATTTATTGGTTAGATTTATATGCCGCCCTTCTCCGGAGACTCAGGGCGACTTACAATGCGTTAAGCAATAGCCTTCATACTTTTGTATATACCTGCTTCGTAGGGCTTTCAGCCCCCCCTAAGCGGTGTTCTTTTTTATACAAAGTCAGCTTATTGCCCCCACAGTCCGGGTCCTCATTTTACCTACCTCGAAAGGATGGAAGGCTGAGTCAACCTTGAGCCTGGTGAGATTTGAACTTGCAGTAATTGCAGACAGCTGGTGCTACTTAACAGCACTTTAGTCTGCTGCGCCACCAAGCCCTCTCTGCGGGCACGCGAGCCGTCACCCAACTCAGCTCCACCGCGCATGCGTGCGCCTCCTGCCGGCCAGCTGATTTTTGGGATACGTGGGGCGCATGCAGGCGTGTGGATGCACAGGGGTGGGCACACGCATGCACGAGGGCAGGGGGAGCACGGGAGTGGGGCACATACCCCCTTGGCCTACTTTTGGACCCAGGAGGCTGCAGGGAGGTCTACTAGACTCAAAACAGGGGGCAGGGTGGGTCATGTCCGCATGTGGGGGGGGGGGGGCAGGGGGAGCGTGCATGCAGGGCATGGAGGGTCATGTGTGCATGCGCAGGGGGCACATTGCATTATGGGTGCCGGCCTGCATGTATGCTGTCACACACACATGTGCACGCTTTCAGCGCACAAAGAAAAAAAGGTTAGCCATCCCTGTAATAGCTCAACAAATGTATGTTTGTCCTTTAGCTTAAGCTTATCAGATGTGACAGCTTCTCCTGAAGATGTGACTTGCTCCATTTAGACAAAGCGATATAAAGATCTGAGGACAATATTACCCTTCCAGAAAGGTCCCCGTGAGGAGAGAGAAGCTAAACGGAAGTGCCCAAACTCTTGTTGGAAGAAATATCCATCTGCTTCATTTCCAAGCTGGGAAAAAGACACTGGAAACATGGGAGGCTGATTGGAAAGATGGTTTAATGATGAAGCAGAACCACACGGGATTTGAGAGTGAGGGGTTTTTAATACCTTCTTTTGGGCTTTGCACTTGAGCTTCCTGTTCCTGTGCAAGAACATGTCTCCTATTGGCTGTTGTCAGACTCCCATGGGGCCATGTAGGGGTCATGGCTGGCTCTATAGGCAAAGTACAAATCCTAGATCTTTGTCTGAGCTATGTTTGGTTGACGTTTGGAGGGTGATGCTAGAATTCCTATCAGGGTGGATTTGATTTAAATCAAGTTGATTTAAATCACGATTTAAATCCTGATTTAAATCACTAGTAAAAAGGCTTGATTTAAATCAACTCGATTTAAATCATAATTTTTAAAGAGCAACTGTCATCTCTGCTACTCCTTTGACCCGCTGTTGACTCACCGATAGTCCCAGTGTTGCAGAATATACAGCCTCATGCTACATAACTAAGCTCCATTTCATGCTGAATAAACTAAACTATTTATGTATCTTAAATAGAAAACTATCTTACGATGGATTTTTACCCCAAAAGTTTTTTATTAAAATAAATTCGATAAAAATCAAAAAAATCCAATTTAAATCAAAAAAATCCGATTTAAATCAAAAAAAATCTGATTTTTTTTTATTTATTTTTTTAAAAAATCATTGATTTTTATCCACCCTGATTCCTATTATGGCTTAATGGCTTTGCCCTGTGTTGACTCTTGAGCAGGGGTCTGCAACCTTAAACACTCAAAAGAGCCATTTGAACCCATTTCCCACAGAAAAGAAAACACCGGGAGCCACAAAACCCTTCCCGTGCCTGACTATTTCTTGAGCGGTCACAAAACTAGCATATGTAGTTGAATTAAACTTTGTTTTCTTCTGAAACTTTTATTTTCTTGGATTTGTCCATGGGGTTGGCCTACCAGGGGTTGAAAAGCTCAATAAATCACATGCTGGCAGGTGTCACACATTGGAAGTTGTGACACATATTTTGAGTGACAGGGAGCCGCAGAAGAGGGGTGAAAGAGCCACATGCGGCTCCAGAGCTGCAGGTTGCTGACCCCTGCTTTTGAGTGAGGGCTAATCTGCCTTTGTTCAGACTTTGCTGCAGGGAGTAATGGATTACCAAATCTGCATTTCTAAAAGCTGCCCCAGCTAGTATCTGCTTGCGGCCAGGGGCTCTGAATCCCTGTCTCCCTTCAGATTTTTTTATTTCTCTTTTAGGGGAAATATTTTATCCTGCCTTTTAAAAATATTCCTCAAAATCTTTCACTCTTCTAGGAGGGGGTATGTGGCTTCCCCCACCCTCTTTTACTTCTTTCAGGTTTTTCAAATTCACATCACTAGCACAGATTATGAAAATCATAAATACTACTTTGCCACATTAAACCTGTCTGTTGCAAGGAGGTAAGCCTCTACTGATTGTATTAAAAATAAATATAAAACACAGCCTTTTACATTGGGTTTTGGGTTTTTTTTACGTTTCTACTTGATGGGGCTGCTTTTCAGTGAAAGCTCAGACGAACTGACAATTAAAAAGAAAAACCCGGAACGACAAAAAAAAAATATGTAACAATGTAATAAACATCGGAACAAATACAAACTGCGGCACAAAGAAATAGAGTTTGTGATCTTAAGCAAGTAAAAGGCAAAGCTTTCACCTGGAACCAAAAGAAAAAGTAACAAAAAACAGCAACTTATATAACTCCTTGGGAGAGATAAATGGGGTCTCTGAATTCTTCACCATCTGCTTCAAGGGCAGAATTCAAAATGTAACACTCCTTGTACACAGGGAAGTTTGGATAAAAGTTGTAACAAAGAAGCTAAGCATTTTGCACTAATCTTTTTTTTTTACAATACCGCAATAGCAATAGCACGTAGACTTGTATACCGCTTCACAGGGCTTTACAAACTTCTCTTAAGGGGTTTACAGAGTCAGCATAATCCCCCCACCCCCAACAATCTGGGTCCTGGGACCTGGGCAGAGGAGGTATTCACTTACTTCCCCTAAAGGTAAAGATTCCCTTCGCACATATGTGCTAGTTGTTCCCAACTCTTTCAGATCTCTTTCTCCGAGTAAGTCGCAAGGATAGCTAAGCCACAGAGCCCTAGTTATAACTTTTATATTTCAATACATAAATGGTAAATGTAAAGGTTCCCCTCGCACAATTGTGCTAGTCGTTCCCGACTCTAGGGGGCTCTGCTCATCTCTGTTTCAAAGCCGAAGAGCCAGCGTTGTCCGAAGACGTCTCTGTGGTCATGTGGCCGGCATGATTCAACAGCAAAGGCGCATGGAACGCTGTTACCTTCCCACCAAAGGTGGTCCCTATTTTTCTACTTGCATTTTTTACATGCTTTCGAACTGCTAGGTTGGCAGAAGCTGGGACAAGTAACGGGAGCTCACCCCATTACGCGGCACTAGGGATTCAAACCCCTGAACTTCCGACCTTTCAATCGGTAAGCTCAGTGTCTTAGCCACTGAGCCACCGGGTCCCTTTCCCTACCGGTTCGCAAATGTGAGCGCACACACATGCGCCTGGCCTCAAAAACGTGCCTAAATAGGATGGCATAGAGCCGAGGCAGGTGGGCCCACCCACGATTTCCGCTACTGGTTCGGGCGAACCAGTCCAAACCAGCTGAATACCACCTCTGGACCTGGGAAGGATGGAAGGATGAGTCAACCTTGAACCGGTGAAAATAAAGTTGCCTTTTTTATTGATAATAGAAAGGGAGACATTGGAACAATGTAATCTACCATGGATTAGATTTATATTCTGACTTTCTGTTCCTGCAATACACAATGCACTTTAAAATGATCAGTGCAAGGGATTATGAACTTCAAAAACATCTCTTTAGACAAAGAGAAAAAAAAATTAAAAATTGCAGACTACAGGAACCTGGAACGCTACTTGGGTGACCCTGAGGACACAGACAAAACCTCCAAGTGCTTCAAAGACCCTCTAAAAGGATGCTATCTGCAAGGAATATGAATCCTTCCACTCCTCACCACCCTGTCAGAGCTGAAGAAGCTTCTTGGATGAGAAGCGAAATATCTTCAAAAGAAAAAAAACAAGAAAGTCCAGTTGCCTCTTAAAAAAGCATCTTTGGGACAACCATGGATGACTGAGAATCTCTACAGATCTCTTTAGACAAGCAGTCTGTACAGTAATTAGTCACACTATATATTCAGAGGGTGAAATGCAATTCTGTCCTGAAAATTGTTAACTCCAACCAAGACCAGCAAGTAAAAGTATTAGCAGCCATTTATTGGTTCTTTCGTTTTGAGAAAGATTTTTTAATCCCTTAGAAGCATAGCTTTTGTTTCAGCACTCAATTGAAATGCAATCCTGAAAGCAAAAGTACAGCCCTTAATAGAGCTTGTAAGCCACTTCTAAAATTCCCATGAGTCTTAGAAAAAAAAAAATCAAGAAACCAAAATGATTTTGAGGTCTGTTTAGAATTATCATCCTATCATCAAAAGGGTGGGGGAAGAAATGCTTACTGTATTTTAATCAAACCTTTTAAACAAGATAGACGAATTTAGTAAACTTGATATCCTTAAATGTATAAAAAGGATCTATTCCACTGGATGAAGTATAAATAATTTTTCGCTTTATACATAGCTATTACCATCTGAGAAATAAACTCGATGCCAAAATCTTATGCATGTTACTCAGAAACATCAAATGTACTACCATGTTTCCCCGAAAATAAGACCCTGTCTTATATTTTTTTGAACCCTGAAATAAGTGCTTGGCCTTATTTTTGAGGTCTTATTATTTTGGGGCATGGAGAGTTTATTATCCGGGGAGGTCTTATTTTGGGGAAAACAACGGTAATGTTTATTTTCAGATAAGCATGTACAGACTTCAATAAAGACGTCATTGTCAAATGTTATGCAAGTGACATATGACTTGGTATATGCAAGGATTTTATGAACTTTTTCATAGAAGCATTAAAATATTTACTGTATATGCATGACTACTTGAAAATCCATGAAACAGCTGCGTAACGTAGGACATGGCTTACTCCAGGTATAGTTAGACAGTAGACACAATTTTAGAAGGTTTGCCAGGTTTTTGATCACAGGATCCATCGAGAAAATATTGTGTTTCACAATTTTGCTAAGATTTGTCTGTACAATAAGTAAAGTCTATAAAAGTATTGTGTCCAAAATACTTGCTTTATCAAATATATTGGCCTTCTTTGGCCTCTGCATGACTCTAAGCATTTTTTTGGAGATTCTGACAATTTTAAAAAAGGAATTACAAATGAGACCAGTGTCTAGTCTAAGGCTGAAGTCCAAGAATATTTCTGTGGCCTATATTACACCTCAAAGAAAATAGAAAAGCAAAGTACAGTGGTACCTGAGTAGTCAAACTGCTTTGAAACTCATAAAATTTGGTACTCAATGCATTTTGAGGCAAAAATGTTCTCCCAGTATTCATCATTTGTTTGGTATTCAACACACAAGCTAGAACTTGTATTGGCTGCCTTGTGACTCACTACATTATTCTTTATGGAAGAAATTTGCTTGTTACTCATCATTTTTTGTACTCATCACATCTCTTGGAACCAATTAACAATGAGTAACAAAGTACAAGTCTATATGCAAATCTCCTGAAATTTTAGGAAGAAAATTGGAGACACAACCAATCAATTTTCCTTTCACAACCAGTCAGGCCTTTCCCAAGAGGTCAAAGATCCCCTTCTCAAACCCTACTACGGCCCCAAATGGTTTATCATGCCTGCCCAAGCATCAGTTAACTCCCTTTCCGATAAAAGATAATTGTGCAACATGTCACCACCACCATGGGCAACCCCTTTGTAATGCCTGAGTGGTTACCCCAAGGTCTCACCAAAGAAGTCACTCGTCCCTTTATGATCCTAATATACCAGGTGTAACTCTAAATGTTTGGTCAATCCTGTTCAAAAGCAGGTCCATTTCTTCTCCTTAAAAGGCCACTTTGCAAACACTACTACGAGAACCCCATTCAGTGTGGAAGTGACCCAGCCCCCTTCTTTATGCCCTAATACAACCCCATTCATTTTCTCGTACCTTCCCAGTGCAGGTCAATTCCCTTCCCATTAAAAGGATATTTTAAAATCACTAGGAGCATCTCTTTTGCAATGTGCAAGTGACCCTCCCAAGCCCCCTTCCTTATTCCCTAATGCAGAAGTCTCTAAACATAGCAATTCTGAGAGCTGAAGTCCACAAGTCTTAAAGTTGCCAAGTTTGGAGACCCCTGCCCTAATGCAACCCCAATCACTCCCAAGGCCCCTTTATTATCCACCCTTCCCCTTAAAAGGACCCAGTTTGTGGGGGCAATAAGCTGACTTTGTATAAATATACAAAAGTATGAAGGCTATTGCTTAACGCATTGTAAGCCGCCCTGAGTCTCCGGAGAAGGGCGGCATATAAATCAAATTAAAAAAAAAAAAAGGCCATTTCAACTCCCAGAATTGTCAGGTTTAGAGACCCCTGCATTAGGGTATAAGGAAGGGGGCTTGGGAGGGTCACCTGGACATTGCAAAAAGGCTGCCACACTCTTTTAGTGGGAAGGGAATTGACTCCTAATTAGACTTAGAAAAATTTTATTGTCCCTTTGAATGTACCTCAATCAGCATACATTAAAAATTTGGTTGCATACAGCTCCCAAAAGGTCTCCATCTCTAATATACACTGCATAAACATATATACATACATACATGCAAAATTTATCCTTCCTCATCCTATTTATCCTCACTCATCCTCTCTATTACCTATCTCCTCCCGCTTATGACTATAACCTTGTTGCTTGTATCTCTATGATTTATATTGCTTTATTTAGTATCCTAGTACGATTTGATTGCTTATTTGGTAACCTATGACTCTCACTAAGTGTTGTACCTTATGATTCTTGACGAATGTATCTTGTCTTTTTATGTACCCTGAAAGCATCATATGCACCGGAGACAAATTCCTTGTGTGTCCAATCACACTTGGCCAATAAAGAGTTCAGTTCCAGTTCAGTTCCAGTTCTGTACAGTTCCAGTTCCTATTCTATTCTATTCTATTCTATTCTATTCTATTCTATTCTATTCTATTCTATTCTATTCTATTCTATTCTATTCTATTCTATTCTATTCTATTATTTCATTCCATTCCATTCCACTACTCTATTGTTTAATTCCTATTCTATTCTATTTCTCCATTCTATTATATTCTACTCTACTCTATTGTTTAATTCCTATTCTATTCTATTCTATTTCTCTATTCTATTATATTCTACTCTACTCTATTGTTTAATTCCTATTCTATTCTATTCTATTTCTCTATTCTATTAATTCCTATTCTATTCTATTGTTTAATTCCTATTCTATTCTATTTCTCTATTCTATTCTATTCTACTCTTCTCTATTGTTTAATTCCTATTCTATTCTATTCTATTTCTCTATTCTATTCTATTCTACTCTACTCTATTGTTTAATTCCTATTCTATTCTATTTCTCTATTCTATTCTATTCTATTCTATTCTACTCTACTCTATTATTTAATTTCTATTCCATTCCATTCCATTCCACTCTGTTGTTTAATTCCTATTCTATTCTATTCTAAAATTATGCACCTAGCCACATTATATATTACATGACACAGAGAAACCACAATTCCCCTTCCCACTAAAAGACTGCTTTGCAAGCACTACCAGATAGAAGCCCCTCTGCACTATGCATGGGACCCCTCCCCACCCACCCCCAGCCCCCTTCCTTACAAGCCCCAGTGCGACCCTTCCTCTCTCTCCCCCCCTCCCCACTCAATTTCCTCCTCCTATTCTCCCCTCCCCATTTCATCCTGCCCCCCCCCCGCCTGGCGCCCCCCCCCACCTCCCCAATACTTACGAACTTGGCTTTCTTGCTGCTGCTGCCGCCGCCGCCGTTGCTGCTGCTTCCCTCCGAGCCGAGCGCCTCCGCGGCCTGCCTGCGGGGCGGCTGGTTCTTCCCGCGGGGAGCCCTCTCCATGGCGGCGGCGGCGGCGGAGGCGGCGGCAGCCGAGACCCTCCACGGCAACCTCTCCCCGCTCGAATTCTCCCGCCGCTCTGGCCACGCCCCCTGCTAACGCGGACGTGGCCAATCGCGGGGCCACGCGGCCGGAAGGCGGCCTTCGGATTGGGCCAGGCGGGTGACCAATCGCCGCTCGCCTTAACCGTCGTTTTGGAAGGGTGTGGAAAGGAGGGGGCGAGGAGGAGGAGGAGGCGCGGCTGACGTCACTCGGCCCGCTGAGGAGTCTCCTCCTCGCAGGTGTCGCTCAGGAGTCGCTTACTCCTCGGAGTAAGGCGGAGGAACTCCTTTTGGGGGGCGGAGACGGGGGGAGGGAGGGGGCAGGGCGATCCCGTTGAGTGCTTCTAGCTGCGGGGTGGGGGTCGTCGTGAGCTAAAGGACGAGCGAAGGGGAGACAGGTGGCGAAATGCACAAACAGGATGCCAACTGTCATTTGTGTGTGTGTGTATGCATGTGTATATATGTATATGTGTTTATATATACAGGTATATTGATATATGTGTGTGTGTATGGTATATGTGTATATATTTGTGTGTGCGTGTGTATATATGTATATGTGTGTGTGTGTATATATATATATATATATATATATATATATATATATATATATATACACATATATATATATATATATACACACAGGTACATTTATATATGTGTATATATGTGTGTGGTGTGTGTATGGTATATGTGTATATATATGTATGTGCGTGTGTATATATGTATATGTGTATATATACAGGTATATTGATATATGTGTGTGTATGGTATATGTGTATTTGTGTGTGCGTGCGTGTGTATGTATATGTGTGTATATATATATATATATACAGGTACATTTATATATGTGTATATATGTGTGGTGTGTGTATGGTATATGTGTATATATATGTATGTGCGTGCGTGTATATGTATATTTGTGTATCTATATATACAGGTACATTTATATATGTGTATGTATGTGTTTGGTGTGTGTATGGTATATGTGTATATGTATGTGCGTGTGTGTGTATATATGTATATGTGTATATATACAGGTATATTGATATGTGTGTGTGTGTATGGTATATGTGTATATATTTGTATGTGCGTGCGTATGTATATATATACAGGTATATTGATATGTGTGTGTGTGTATGGTATATGTGTATATATTTGTATGTGCGTGCGTGTGTATATATATACAGGTATATATATATGTGTGTGGTGTGTGTATGTATATATATGTGTATAGATACACATGTATACATGTGTGTATATACACATGTATGTGTGTATATGTGTATATAGAGGTGTGTGTGTATCGGGTGGATTCTACTTACCTCCACTACCGGTTTGCAACGGGAGCGCACATGTGCAGATCATTCATGATGATGTCCGGGCGAGTGGGCAGAGCTTCCCGCCACCATTACTACCGGTTCACAAGAACCGGACTGAACCGGGAGCAACCCACCACTGATGGGTATATATGTGTCTGTGTATGACTAGACTAGACTAGACTAGACTACAATAGAATAGAATAGAATAGAACAGAACAGAACAGAACAGAACAGAACAGAACAGAACAAGAGGAAAGGAGCGGAGAATAGAATAGAATAATAGAATAGAATAGAATAGAATAGAATAGAATAGAATAGAATAGAATAGAATAGAATAGAATAGAATAGAAGAGTTGGAAGAGACCTTGGAGGTCTTCTAGTCCATCCCCCTGCTTAGGCAGGAAACCCTACACCACTTCACACAAATGGTTATCCAACTTCTTCTTAAAAACTTCCAATGTTGGAGCATTCACAACTCCTAGAGGCAAGTTGTTCCACTGATTAATTGTTGTAACTGTCAAGAAATTTCTGGACTTGTATCAAATTTTATCACTACTGTCATTTGGAGGAGCCCATTTTTAACGAGCAGAACAAGTTAAACAATCTCACACATGCTGTGAGGGGAAAAAAGGAACATCTGCTATCCCTGATCTATTACTTTGACTACTCAGGCTGATACAATAATTGTTTTGTTCCACAAGTTACAAACCTGTCACCTACCGAATGTCAACTTCATGGGGAAATCCCCACTTACCCTATTTCTTTATCAAGATACCCCTTATCCTACTGAATTGTATAATTTAAACATCTGATCACGTTTTGAGGAGAACCCGTATCCCAAATTTTACAGTCTTTTCTCTTGTCGATTTCACAACAGGTGTCTCGTACATACAAAGCAGATGGCCTTCAAAACGCAAAGTTTTAATCTATTGCTGGGAGAATACAGATAGCATGGTGTAATCATTCTTATGTGCCCTGTTTTTACAACCCAAATCCACATGGCCCCGTGTTTTTAATTATTTGTGATGGGATACATAGCACTAACCAGGATGATTATAAAGATTTGCATACTTATGTTTCAGAATCCTATTTACCTGCATAGCATGGCTGGGTTTACCCATCTGTTTATAAGCCAGTGAATCTCAAACAGAGTAAATTGCATCTTTATTCCATTTAGATCGTATGTTAGATACATTCTCCATTACAACAGAAACCTGATTTTGTTTGTCAATCAGAATTCTGTAAATGTTTTGAAGACGGAGCCAAGATATTGTTGACAACTTGGTCTCAAAAGGATATTATGTTTTCAAGCGTTGTGAATATATTAGATGACAAGCTAAGCCTCCACTAAAAAAATGTTAGACTTGAAAACTGCCATTTATATGAAAGAAAGTGTCAAGTAATCTAGAGCAGGGATAATTAATCTGCTGGCAACCAATGAAAATATATCATTTGGCTGGTCAACGAAGAATAGTAACAATAGAATAGAATAGAATAGAATAGAATAGAATAGAATAGAATAGAATAGAATTCTTTATTGGCCAAGTGTGATTGGACACACAAAGAATTTGTCTTTGGTACATGTGCTCTCAGTGTACATAAAAGAAAAGATACGTTCATCAAGAATCATAAGGTACAACACTTAATGATAGTCATAGGGTACAAATAAGCAATAAGGAAACAATATCAATATAAATCGTAAGGATACTAGCAACAAGGTTACAGTTATGCAGTCATAAGTGGGAGGAGATGGGTGATGGGAACGATGAGAAGATTAATAGTACTGCAGACTTAGTAACTAATTTGACAGTGTTGAGGGAATTATTTGTTTACAGAGTGATATCATTCAGGAAAACCTTCTTGTGTCTAGTTGTTCTGTTGTGCAGTGCTCTATAGCATTGTTTTGAAGGTAGGAGTTGAAACAATTTATGTCCAGGATGTGAGTGGTCTATAGATATTTTCACAGCCCTCTTTTTGACTCGTGTAGTATACAGGTCCTCAATGGAAGGCAGGTTGTGCTTCACCATTAAACCATCCTTCCAAGCAGCTTCTATGTTTCCAATGTCTTTCTCCCCACTTGGAACCGAACCCAGATGGACACTTCTTCCAACACTCCTTTCGGGAAATGTAATATTCTGCCCCTTAATAGTTGCCCAAAATATTTCATTCTTCTGGGGTTGGAGGTGGAGGGGCTTCTCACAAAGGGAACATCTAAGATAGAAAGTTCAGAGTCTGTAATCTGTGCTCTTCTGATCTCCTAGCAGAAGAGGCAGAGACAGAAGAGTTGTTGAGAAGTGCTCAGGGTTCTACCAACAGAGAATTCCAGAACCTGGCCCAAATGCAAACCAAGGAACGAGAAGACCAGGTCAGATCTAGAGGTAGAAGTCTTGTTCCTAGAAGTAGGAACGAGAAGACCAGAAGAACAGATCTAGAAGTAGAAAGTTGTTTCCAACAGAAAAAGAGATGGAGATTTACCTAACTCCAGATGCTGGTGTGGTTTGATTAGACAATTGCTTTCCTCTCCTGGAGATCTCCTGATTGACTCTGTTAGGTGTGCCTTGATTGCCACCTTATCCTTACACTAGGAGGTCCTGCTGGAATCTGTCCCCTTATTATCTAAATCACACCTCCTCGCTTGCTCTCGGGTTCATTATCTCTTGAAGATATCCTAGGTGCCTAATTACCTGCTGAGTCCCCGTCTCCTCAAGTTGCTGCAAATGCCAGGTAGCCTGCAGGTTACCTGCAGATTGAAGGTCTGTTTGATTTCCTGAAAGGAATAGCCAACAACCCTGAAAGCAAGCTCAGGATCCAAAAAGATCTTGACAAACTTGGACAACGGGCCCTATCCAACAAAATGAGTTTTAATGTGGAGAAAAGCAAAGTTTTCCATTTAGGCAGGAAAAAAATCAAAGGCATGAGTACAGATTAGGCGAGACCTGGCTCAAAAACAGTAACTGTGAGAGGGACCTTGGAGTCCTGGTGGAGGATCATTTGAATATGAGCCAGCAGTGTGTACCAGCAGCCAAAAAAGCTAATACGATCCTGGGTTGTATAAACAGAGGCATAAAATCAAGATCACGTGAAGTATTAATACCACTTTATATAACCCTAGTAAGGCCACACCTGGAATACTGCCACCAATTTTATTCACCATACGACAAAAAAGATGTTGCGACTTTTTTTTTTTTTTTATTTGATTTATATGCCGCCCTTCTCCGGAGACTCAGGGCGGCTTACAATGCGTTAAGCAATAGCCTTCATCCTTTTTGTATATTTATACAAAGTCAGCTTATTGCCCCCACAAACTGGGTCCTCAATTTACCTACCTTAGAAAGGATGGAAGGCTGAGTCAACCTTGAGCCTGGCGAGATTCGAACCAGCAGTAATTGCAGGCAGCTGTGTTAATGACAGGGTGCTTAGACCACTGTGCTATCAAGGCTCCGAACTTTGTAAAAAGTTTGGAGAAGAGCAACTAAGTTGATCAAGGGCCTGGAAACAAAAACGTGTGAAGAATGGCTGCAGGATTTGGGGTTTGGCTAGTCTAAAGAAAAGATGAATTAGGGGCAACATGATAGCTGTATTCCAGTATTTGAGGGGCTGCCACAAAGTGGAAGGGTTCAACTTATTTTCCAAAACACCAGACGGCAAGACAAGAAACAATGGATTGAAATTGATCAAGAAGAGAAGCAACCTGGAATTAAGGAGAAACTTCCTAACCGTGAGGACAATCAACCAGTGGAACAGCTGGCCTTCAGAAGTTGTGGGTGCTCCATCATTGGAGGTTTTAAAGAAAAAGCTGGACAACCATTTGTCTGAAATGGTGTAGGTTCTCCTGCTTGATCAAAGGGTTGGACTAGAAGACCTCCAAGGTCTCTTCCAGCTCTATTCTATTCTAATTCCTTCTTCAGCCTGCAACTCAGAGGATCCAGACAGTGCAAGAGTAAATACAATAATGTAAATGAAGAGGGCTCTGATAGATGACCACTGGATAACTTTCTATTCACTCTATTCTAAAAAGCAATGCATCCGGTTGGAAAAAGTACAAACTCAGCCAAAATCCTTTTGGTTCCTCTAGGAGACCTCTAAGTTGTCAGAAGAAAGGAACATTCTAATGACATACAACTTAAAGGTTGGTTAGGTCAAGGGGATCCACATGAGTTAAAAGTTGTCTATTGTCAGAAGATGATTTGAGTCTATGCTTCAGTAATCTACAAAAAGAATTATAACTGTTTTGCAAAGAAACTCAGTAATTAGGAAATGTCAATTAAAAATGACAAATGTATATGACCATATGAATTGCTGAGTTAACAGAATCCTTTGTCTAGAAGGGTATAAAACCATTGTACCTAATTTCTGTCTTTGTTCAACGCTTCATGTACAGAGCTTTGAACCTATTGCGCAATATATAATTTGTCTCTGATTAATCCAAAAGTTGTGTTTGTCTTATTAAATCCACAACAACAACATTTGTGAGTTCAATGATTTAGCAGATATTGAAGACAAAGCTCAACCCCCACATTCATTCGCCGCCTTCATGACTACAATATAGGAAAACAGATCTGATGTTGTGAAGAACTTGAGGGAACAACAGTAGGTCAAGACGGCTACCCTATTTTAACAATGTGGAATCTATTATCTTTAATAATGGTTGGGTTAATAAAAGTATGTTGTTAAAAAGTAAACAGTAATAAGCATTATTTTCTACACAGCGAATCACTGGTTGCAAATAACAGTCAGCTCTGTGTTAAGTGCTATACAAAATCATAAAAAATGGTGTTTAAGTAGGGCACTTAAATCCTCCTTGAAAAAGATTGGTAGCAATTGTGCATCTCCTCACAGGCAGGTCAGGCGGTTATTAAGAAGGAAAGCGTCCACAGGAATGTATGAACCGAAGAATAATAAGCTTACTTTCTTTACTCCAGAAAAAGAAAAACGTTGTGAATTATTGCAATAATTGACATTTGGCCCGTGACATTGCTTTATTTAGTGAATACGGTGAAACGAGATAAACTTCAGAATGTGAAGGAAAGTTGAAAAAGTTTCAGCTTTTTTTTTCCTCCAGACAAAATTAATACTCAGAGAGCAGAATATGGGCTGTGAAAATAAGGACAAACAGGTAGTCCTCAATGTACGACCACAATTGAACCCAAAATTTATATCGCTAAGCTAGACATTTGTTAAGTAACTTTGCCCCCGTTTTACGACTTTTCTTGCCACAGTTGTTAAGTGGATCACTTAAGTGAATCACCCGGTTGTTAAGTGAGTCTGGCTTCCCCGTGGACTTTGCTTGTCAGAAAGTCGCCAAAGGAGGATCACACGACTGCGACCGTCATAAATACGAAGCATCCAAATTTCGATCACGTGACCATGGGGCTGCTGCAGCGGTCATAAGTATGAAAAACAGTCGTAAGTCACTTTTTGCAGTGCCGTTGTAACTTTGAACAGTCATGAAACGAACCGTTGTATTTCGAGGACTACTTATATTCGGAAAATGCTGCTGCAGCAAATAAAGAGATACCACCAGGATTAGATATTTTGGCCCCCTAGGCAAAGTCATATCCTGGTTTATATCAAAGCTCGCGTCCAAACTATAGTATTGAGATGTAAGTTTCAAAATCCCTGATAAATTGAAAAGAAACATAGGGCCAGAACACAAATAGCATCTGCATTAGACTGACAAGATTTTTGTCAGGGTTCCAAGTGATCCATCGCAAGCAAAACTCTTAGGCAGGTGGATTCCTCAAAGAATTGCTTTATTGGAAATATTGTACTGGCACAGATCTGGGGGAAACCAACTCTGAGGGACCCCTTGGTTTTCACCTAATTAAAAGTAAAAATTTTCCTCTCAACTCCAAACCATCAGTCACATGACCCAATCAAGGCAGCATCCGCTGGTCTGGTGACATCACTCCTCCTCCCTCCGGCCAGGTGTGAGAACGTCCTTGGTTCCCAAGAGAAAGCTTTTTATTTTGACTATACAATCCCCAGCTATCTCTAATCCCTCCTCTCTATCCCTCAGCTCCCGTATGGCAACACTGGAGCTTCAAGATGGCTTCGGCCAGGCCAGCTTCAGGGTTGACAATTTTAATACTGAAATTGTTTCTGAGAAAAATCAAACGCTGTTATGTGTGAATGTATCAGACCGAGACACAGAGAGAAGAAAATAGTTCGATAATACTTCCATGCTTTGAGGAACTCCTTACAAATAAGGGTTCAGGTAATGTTGAAGCCTTTGACAGCCAGATAAATAAGTTCTCCCTCACAGAAAAGATACTGTCTAATCAAAGATAAGTGTCAAGGTTCCAACTGACAAATAATCCAATCTCTTAATGCAAAACTTTATTGAGTATATCATTTCAGCACAGAATGAAAGCAAAACCAGCTCTGGGTATTTCCTGGGCAATTCAGTAGAATTAAAGTATAGAATCCTCTCCCCCCCCCCCCCCCCCACACACACACATTAGTGCTGGTCACGTTGTGGGAAGATTTCCACGACTCTGGCAAATGCCTGCTGAAACGTCCTTGGTTCCCATGAGACTTTCTTCTTATCGTCTGGAATACACATTCCAATCTCTCCCTCCCTTTCCCCCGGGGTCTGTTGGCAACTCCCAGTCCATCGACCAGAACTGGTCCGCGGCATGCCAGAAACCAGTCCACGCAAACAAGTAAATCCCCATCTGCGGGATGCAAGTAGCACGTGAAACCATCCCTCCTCCATTCCATGTAAAATCAGTCCGTGGTGCCCCAAAGGTTGAAGGCCGCTGATCTAGAAAACAGTAAGATAAATCAACTCCAAAGACTCCCCAAAATACCCCTAAACAGATCGGAATTGAGTCTGACATGTAAAATTCAAAGTTCTTTTGTATTGACTGGTTTTGTAGTATGTCCATGTCCTTAACTAATTCATATGTATTTATAGTCGTCTTCCGCCTATGAATGCTTGCTTTAAGATAATATGCAGTTTTACCGTGTCAAGCTGACAATCGAGGCTCCTTTTGCCGGTGAACAAAGGTTTCATTGTTCTGCCAGTTCTGAAGTAAATGATAAAAAATTATAAACTAATTTGCATCGCAGGAGATTAGAAAATTATCCCTTTATCCTTATTAATATATTTGCCCTTCCTAATTATAAAGATTCAAATCTTTCTTGAGGAACTTCATACAGAAATACTCCTCAGTATAAACTACGCATTAAGCTCACTTTTGAAAAGACATTTGCATAATGGAACAAAAAAGATAAATTGCTTCTATTTAATAATAGCTAGTTTTAGAAGCATATCTTTACTAAAACCGAAGTCACCGGGACGAAACATTCTTCCTGAACTTAATGAAGAAACTTCCATTAGGAGTTGTTATTTAAAAGGTACTAGTCCACATGAAGAAACAACAACGCATTCCAGGGTCCAGCCAGCACCCATTTGGAAAAGGGATTTGAGTAGGGATTAGGCAGCGCTTTAGAGGTGGTATTTTGATTCCTGGTTAGTGATTGAGTGGGTTCCCAAGTTGTAATAAAGTATTTAGATCCACTAGCTGGACGCTTGTGCTTGGACGTGATAAATTGAGACTCAAACTTAATGTAGAATGTGTAACTCCATAGCATCAAAGTGTGTTAATATAAGGCAACTGGCAGTTGGAACAGAGGGGGAGTAGAATGTCCCAGCCTGCAGGCCAGATGAGTCATGTGCTGGTCACGCCTACGCCCAGTTTAGCAAAGGGATAGCATCAGAGCATGTTAATATAAGACAACTGGCAGTTGGAACAGAGTTCCTTCCAGGTGGGGAGGGGGGGTAGAACATCTAACTCCTTAGCATCAGAGTGTGTGAATATAATACTATATATGAAATACTAATGATCTGATGGTCAGTTCGAAAAATCCTTTCTTAGCGAGCACCTAGAAGCTAAGAGGAACATATGTACCAAATTTCAAGTTTGTAGGCTTTACCGTTCTGGAGATTTCATGATGAGCGAGTGGTATTTGGCTTTTATTTATATAGATTACTTGAGAGCACGCCTAGGTGAATGTTGGTGTCATAAAAATGTAGAAATGATATTGGGGAATGAAGAAATGAAGCATTAAGGAAAGAAAAACAGCCACACAATGAGAGAGAAAAAATGTGGAGGGGGGAAATCAGAATAACTGATTGATTTTGGGACAGGCAGAACGTCTGATGCACTTTCAATATTCTGTTATTATAGTGTAGAACAATAAAGTAGCATTCTTCAAAACTCTGTCCTATCTGTTTCTCGACTTGGCCTATCTTAGATACAAAATACAGAATAACAGAGTTGGAAGGGACCTTGTAGGCCATCTGATCCAATCCTCTGCTCAAGCAGGAGATCCTATATCAGTGATGGCTAACCTTTTTGCCATTGTGTGCCAAAAGCGTGGGGGAGGTAGGGGGTCAAGCGCGCATGTGCCAATACCCATAATTGAATGTGCCCTGCCCCCCATGCATGCATGCGTGAACCCCCCGCGCTCCCCCTGCTTTTGGCACGTGATGGCACAGTGGGCCCAGTAGGCCTGTTTTTTGCCCTCCCCAGGCTCCAGAGGCTTTCTAGGAGCCTGGGGAGAGTGAAAATGGTCTCCCCCACCCCCGAGGCCAAAAACAGCCCATTTCCCAATTTCTGGTGGGCCCAAAAGGCCCGAAAATCAGCTGGCTGGCATACACATGCACACTGGATCTGAGATTGGGCAACGCTCGCATGCCCACAGTTATGGCTCCGCATGCCACCTGTGGCACGCGTGCCATAGGTTCGCCATCATGGCCCTGATGTCAGCACTTCAAGCTGCATTTACTCTAGTGCTGACATAAGGAGAAGCGAAGGCGGCTGGAAAGGGACGTTTGACTTTTCACCTACTTATTTTCCCTGGAGATAATATCCCCTAGGAGATGGGATGGGAGGGGGGAAATTCCTTTGAGCTGGAGCCGTAGATTAGGGGTAGAGTGACTTGGAAGATGGCCAATGAGTGCAGGGGAGTGGGGAACGGAAAGGGAGGGTTTTGGGTCTGGAAGTCAGTGTTGGCTACGATGGAGTCGGAATTAGAATGTTGTGCTTAATAAATGGGATAATAGTAAACATTTGTAATAGTTCAGAGAACTGGTAATAACATTGGCTGGCCACACCCCCGAACCGGTCCCCGTCCCGGTCGCCGCTCGCTTACCCTGCCCACCTCATCAACCTCTTTGGCTGAAAAAATGCTTTTAAAAGTAAAAAAAAAAAAAAAAGTTGGCCATGCCCACCCAGTCACATTACCCCCCCACCAAGTCACGCCCACAAAATAAGCCACACCCGCAGAACCAGTAGTAAAAATATGTAGAACCCACCCCTGCAGTATTTGGATGTACCATTGCAAAAGCTGATGAAGAAGAAGCCACCCAACCTCCGATTTAACATTTTTATTGAGTTATACATTATTGTAAAATACAAAATACAAAAGTAAATAGAAAATACAAAAGTAAATGGGTGGGGGAGGGAAGCGGGGGAAGAGAAGTGAGGAAAGATATGAAAAAGGAAAAAAAAAGAGAAAGAAGCATTGATTTCCGACTCTCTCTGTTACAGTAAAATAAGGCATTAACATCAAATCCCAACTTTTCGCTTTTCATAATAATATGAGCAAGCTATTTCTATAAAGATTTATCAGTCTAATTGGTAAAACCCAAAATCAAAGTTTCATTCCTTTCCATTGCAAGCACGAAGTTCAGAAGTGGAAACAAAAGGACTTAATGTTCTTTTCTTTAATCAAAATAGTCGGTTTTGCCATTTCGGCCAACTCCATCAACTTCTGCCACCCTCCGTCCATAGTTGGAATCGAAGTGTCCTTCCATTTTTGTGCGTGCAATAGTCTTCCGGCTGTCAACATATATAATAACAAAGTTCCAGTTTTTTTTTCTCCAGTTCTTTTTCCATGAGGTCCAAAAGGAAAAGTTCTGGTTTCATCTTTATCTCCATTTTCAAAATTTTCTATATTAAAATATGATTATTATTTATTTTTTTTGCTTCATCACACATCCACCATAGATGATAAAAAGTCCCCTCTTTACTTTTACGTGTTTAAAGGTATGTCAAATGAATGTTGGAAGTGTAGAAGCTACACAATCTCTAATTGATGTGTGTGTTTGTCAGTTGGATTTATCTCCTGTCTTTTCATTAAGAGCTCAAGCAGGGCATGGACGCCACAGACAAACACATAAGCTCACACCCACGAGTGGTGGGATTCTACTGGTTCGCCCCGGTTCGTGCGAACCGGTAGTGGCATCAATCTTGAAATAAATTCAGGTGCCCCTGAGCTTCCAAGAATGATTAGGCTGGACTCAGAGAGAGCTGTAGGTGATGGGAATTGAACCTTTGAAAATGTTGGTCAAGAGCAGGGGTGAAATCCAGCAGGTTCTGACAGGTTCTGGAGAACCGGTAGCGGAAATTTTGAGCAGTTCGGAGAACCGGCAAATACCACCTCTGGCTGGCCCCAGAGTGGGGTGGGAATGGAGATTTTGCAGTATCCTTCCACTGGAGTGAGGTGGGAATGGAGATTTTGCAATATCCTTCCCCCAGGAGTGGGGTGCAAAAGGAGGTTTTGCAGTATCCTTCCCCTGGAGCGGAGTGGGAATGGAGATTTTGCAATATCTTTCCCCCAGGAGTGGGGAGGGAATGGGGATTTTGCAGTATCTTTCCCCCAGGAGTGGGGTGCGAATGGAGATTTTGCAGTATCCTTCTCCTGGAGTGGGGTGGGAATGGAGATTTTGCAATATCCTTCCCCTGGAGTGGGGTGGGAATGGAGATTTTGCGGTATCCTTCCCCTGCCACGCCCACCAAGCCACGCCCACAGAACAGGTAGTGAAAAAAATTGGATTTCACCACTGGTGAAGAGGGAGTATAAATTTGAGAATTAAATAATTAAATAATGCCTTTGGAACGAATAGCCTCTCTTGGTGTGTGTTGGCATTTCTGGCCAGTCATTGTAATGGCTGGAATATGGGCTGTGCTAACAAATGACCTCAATATGCAAAATATGCAGAGTGGAAACACATATCAGGATCTACAGCACACAACTCGTGTAATGGCGTGTAGCTTATGACAGATGGATATTGCCATTCTGCCAAGAAAATGGCTGCATAAATATAAAGAGAAAGCAGAGTGTTTAGATGTAAATCTTCTTCATATTTGGAATTCAAGATGTTGCTTTAAATGACTAATGCATGAATAATTCCTTGCACTTGAGTATCAACTCAGGTACAAACTGAATTTGACAAATAGGCTAAGCCTTCCCCTCGCCCACTACTTCCCACTAAAGTACAAAACAAGATGGAAGGAAAATTGATTTGATGCCTCTTTGAGTAAAGATGTCGTGTATGGAAATAGCGATGCATTACGGCATGGATTTAATGCAATACAGTTTGCATCTTGCGATCAGGTAGCATCATTACTTACTTACACCAGAGACAATGAGTGGCCCATAATCACATTTAATAACAAAGAGTAATGCATCAAGAGTGGACAGATTTTATTTTTGTGGGACCTACTTTATATTGCAATGCTACTCTGTCTGTCTGTCTGTCTATCATCTATCATCTATCTATCTATTTATCTATTTATCTATTTATCTATTTATCTATTTATCCATCCATCCATCCATCCATCCATCCATTATCCAATCATCCAACCCATCCATCTATCCAATCACCCACCCACCCACCCACCCACCCATCCATCCATCCATCCATCCATCCATCCATCTATCTATCTATCTATCTATCTATCTATCTATCTATCTATCTATCTATCTATCTGATAGTGCTGGAGCACAGGACACAACTCCTAAACTGTTTTAAAAATCAAACTTTTTTATAGCATCCATCCATCCATCCATCCATCCATCCATCCATCTATCCATCTATCCAATCACCTGTCCACCCGTCCACCTATCCATCTATCCATCTATCTATCTATCCGTCCATCCATCCATTATCCAATCACCCACCCATCTACCCACCCACCCATCCATCTATCCATCTATCCAATCACCCACCCACCCACCCGCTCGCCCATCCATCCATCCATCCATGCATCCATCCATCCATCCATCCATCCATCCATCCATGCATCCATGCATCCATCCATCCATCCATCCATGCATCCATCCATCCATCCATCCATCCATCCATCCATCCATCCATCTATCTATCTATCTATCTATCTATCTATCTATCTATCTATCTATCTATCTATCCTGGAGTACAGGACACAACTCCTAAACTGTTTTAAAAATCAAACTTTTTTATAGCATCCATCCATCCATCTATCTATCCAATCACCCGTCCACCCGTCCACCTGTCCATCTGTCCATCTAGCCATCTAGCCATCTATCTATCTATTTATCTACCTATCTATCTGATAGTGCTGGAGCACAGGACACAACTCCTAAACTGTTTTAAAAATCAAACTTTTTTATAGCAACAATACATAGAATAGAGGTGGTAAGAATTTATTTTAGTTCTGGGATGAACAACTGAGAATCAGAAATTTCTGTATCCAGGAGTAAATTTATGTACCTGTAGATCAATGTTTACTTTTTGAAGAAAATTTGGAGAAAACGGGCCCGTTTTTGGTGAAAACGGGCCATGCAGAGCACTGCAGAGTGCTTCTGGGGGCCTGGGAGGGTGAAAATGAGACGTGCGGAGAGCTTAGGAGCCCAAAAACATATCCATTTTTGGTGAAACTGGGTCCATTTTTGGGGGAAACAGGCCGAGGGGAGCACTGCAGAGTGTTTCTGGGGGCCGTGGAGGCCTAAAACTATTTTTTTTCTTGTTTTCCTCCTGTAAATTTAAGTGTGTCTTAGAGTCCGGTGTGTCTTATAGTCCGGAAAATATGGTATATATGAGCTGTGTATATATACACACACACACACTTTACATAAGCTTTAGGTTTTTCCCAATCTTGCAGTTTCTGAATCTTTCAAGAAGTCTTTCAAAAGTCTTTTAGGAGCTGTTTTCTCATGATCTCTTTGCTTCGCATTTTACTGAAGCCAAAAAGGTTAGAAAAACCTTGGGATGGCTAAGACAAACAATCACATAGACACAAGTAACCTGCAAATAAGAATCCCGTATTTGTCTGCAAGAGTGCTATCAAATTTTCCTCGCTCAGAGAAAACAAGAAAAAGAGAACATTTCTTCCCCTCTCTATTAGATAGGAAAAAACACTAAAAAATAGTTTTTGTTGTAACATTAGTATTATTTATTTTATTTATTTATTTGTTTAAATTTCTATACCGCCCTTCTCCAATATAGGACTCAGGGCGGTGAACAGCCAAAGTAAAAAGAAGACATACATACAAAACATACAAAATCTAAAAAACTGATTAAAATAATTAAATATCTTGGCCATAATTAAAACTGTTCCAATTTAAAATCAATTTAAAATTTGACTCAAGCCAGCCCAGCTAGTTGAAATAAATGGGTTTTCAGGGCCCGACGAAAAATCCGGAGGTCTGTTATTGTACGTAACTCTGGGGGAAGGTTGTTCCAGAGGGTGGGCGCCACCACAGAGAAGGCTCTCCCCCTGGGGGTCGCCAGCCGACATTGTCTGGCGGATGGCACCCTGAGGAGGCCTACTCTGTGTGAGCGTACTGGCCGGTGGGAGGCTATTGGTGGCAGAAGGCGGTCTCGTAAGTACCCCGGCCCTAAGCCATGGAGCGCTTTAAAGGTGGTCACCAACACCTTGAAGCGCACCCGGAAGACCACCGGGAGCCAGTGCAGCTCGCGCAGGAGAGGTGTCACATGGGAGCGCCTCGTCGCCCCCATAATCCCCCGCGCGGCCGCGTTCTGGACCAGCTGGAGCCTCTGGGTGCACCCCAGGGGGAGCCCCATGTAGAGAGTGTTGCAGTAGTCCAGGCGGGAAGTGACGAGTGCCTGAGTGACTGTGCGTAAGGAGTCCCGATCTAGAAAGGGGCGCAACTGGCGTATCAGGCGAACCTGATAGAAAGCCCCCCTGGCCACGGCCGCCAAATGATCTTCTAAAGACAGCCGTGCATCCAGGAGGACACCCAAGTTACGAGCCCTCTCCGTGGGGGCGAGTGATTCACCCCCAATAGCCAGCGATGGCATCAGCTGGCTATATCGGGACGCCGGAAGCCACAGCCACTCGGTCTTGGAGGGGTTGAGTCGGAACCTGTTTCTCCCCATCCAGGCCCGCACGGCCTCCAGGCACTGGGACATCACTTCAAGGGCATCATTGGGGTGGCCTGGGGTGGAGATGTACAGTTGGGTGTCATCAGCGTACTGATGGAACTCCACCCCGAAGCCACGGATGATCTCACCCAGCGGCTTTACATAAATGTTGAACAGAAGGGGCGAGAGGACCGACCCTTGTGGCACCCCACAAGCAAGGTGCCTCGGGGTCGACCGCTGCCCCCCTGTCAACACAGATTGCGACCGGTCAGAGAGGTAGGAGGAGAACCACCGCAGAACGGTGCCTCCCACCCCCAACCCCGCCAACCGGTGCAACATGATACCATGGTCGATGGTATCAAAAGCCGCTGAGAGATCTAACAGGACCAGGATAGAGGAGCAACCCCTATCCCGGGCCCTCCAGAGATCATCCACCAATGCGACCAATGCCGTTTCCGTGCTGTGCCCAGGCCGGAAGCCGGACTGGAGCGGGTCTAGATAGACAGCTTCATCCAGGTACCGGGGAAGCTGTTGCGCCACCACACTCTCAACAACCTTCGCAACGAAGCGAAGGTTGGTGACTGGACGATAGTTAGCCAAAACAGCCGGATCCAGAGAGGGCTTCTGGAGGAGGGGCCTCACAACCGCTTCTTTCAAAGCGGCCGGCAGGACCCCCTCACTCAAAGAAGCGTTAACAATCTTCTGGAGCCAGCCTCGTGTCACCTCCCGGGAAGCCAGTACCAACCAGGAGGGACACGGGTCCAATAAACATGTGGTCGCGTTCAGCCGTCCCAGGACCCTGTCCATGTCCTCGGGAGCCACAGGATCGAACTCCCCCCAGATAACGCTCTCAAGACCTGCCTCAGTCATCCCGTCTGGACATACCCAGTCAGAGGCCAGCCCTTCCCGAATCTGAGCGATTTTGTCATACAGATACTGCACAAAATCCTCAGCTCGACCCTGCAAGGGGTCATCCCGCACTTCCAGATGGAGGAGGGAGCGGGTCACCCTAAACAGGGCGGCCGGGCGATTATCTGATGACGCGATAAGAGCGGCAAAATAGCTAGTTTTTGCCGCTTTTATCGCCACTAGGTAGGTCTTAATATGAGACCTCACCAGTGTTCGGTCAGATTCGGAGCGGCTGGTCCTCCAACTACTCTCCAGGCGTCTTTTCCGGCGCTTCATCTCCCTAAGCTCCTCAGAGAACCAAGGAGCCAGGTGAGTTCGGTGCCGGGTCAGAGGCCGCAAAGGCACGACTCGGTCCAAGGCCCCGGCAGCCGCGCTATCCCAGGCGGCCACCAGGTCCTCAGCCGAGTCATGAGCCAGAATCTCAGGAAATGGCCCAAGCTCCATCTGGAACCTATCAGGGTCCATCAGGCGCCTGGGGCGGAACCACCTGGTCGGTCCCGCCTCCCTGCGGCAGGGTGCAGCGGTTAGACAGTACAGGTAGGATATGCATGTTTATGTGCTGATTTGCTCACTTAGTTTTGAAAAATATATTCACTTATACACCATATAGTTCCAGTGTGACAGATACAGGGGTTCGCTGCTGGGAGTTCGCAGGGGTTCGGGAGAACCTCTAGCTCATATTTTGTGCAGTTCGGAGAACTCCCAAATCCCACTCCTGGCTGGCCCTGTCCACCCTGCCCCTTGCCTCCCAAGAGTCCCCATGCGGCCCGTTTTGGATACAGGTAAGTGCAGGGCACACACGGAGGCTCAGGGAAGGCAAAAAACAGGGCTACCAGAAGTTCAGGAAGGCCAGAAACAGGCCATTTCCAGCCTCCAGAGGGCCTCCGGAGCCTGGGGAGGCCGTTTTCACTCTCCCGGAGGCTCGAGGAAAGCCTCCAGAACCCGGGGAAGGCAAAAAGCCCCTTCCCCACCATGGTACAGGAGGCTGACTAGGCCATACCCACCATGGCCACACCCACCCAGCAACCAGGCAGAGAACCCCTTGCTAAAATTTTTGACGCTCATCCATGGACAGATAATAAAAGGAGGCCAGTTTTATGTACCTATTGAGTCCTTTCCAAGAATCTGGGGTATATTATTATTTCATGGTGTTAAAAGTTATTGCCACAGGATGTAAGCTGTTTCAAGTAAAGCTGCCTTTTGCAGTTGACTGATGGCAATTTTCTCTATGCCGATGGTGTTCGAGAGATGCTCCAATTGTTTGGGGATTTCATCCTAGGCACCAATTATTACATTTGCTTTCTTTTGCCACCATTGTCTTCTTTGTAGTGCCGTCAGTTTTTGCTTGCAGGCAAATGGTATTTCTTGCAGATATTCCGATACACCATTGTTGCTACTTTTTCATGTCATTGTCCGTAGTCCGTGCAATCTTGTAGCAGCTAACTAGGTGGCCCACTGTTTTCTTCCCCTTCTTTGCAGAGGTGGCATTTGCTGCAGAGAAGAGCAACAAAGGTGATTAGAGGACTGGAGGCTAAAACATATGAAGAATGGTTGCTGGAATTGGGTATGTCTAGTCTTATGAAAAGAAGGACTAGGGGAGACATGATAGCAGTCTTCCAATATCTCAGGGGCTGCCACAAAAAAGAGGGAGTCAACCTATTCTCCAAAGCACCTGAGGGCAGAACAAGAAGCAATGGGTGGAAACTAATCAAGGAGAGAAGCAACTTGGAACTAAGGAGAAATTTCCTGACAGTGAGAACAATTAATCAGTGGAACAACTTGCCTCTAGAAGTTGTGAATGCTCCAACACTGGAATTTTTTAAAGAAAAGATTGGACAACCATTTGTCTGAAATGGTATAGGGCAGGGGTGTCAAACTCGATTTCATTGAGGGCCACATCAGCATTGTGTTTGATCTCGGAGGGGCCGGAGGGGGGGGCATAGCCAGGGTGGTGTGGCCAGCTCAACATCACTCGTGTCAGGGGGCCCTGTGGTGGCCTGAGCGCTCTGCCAGCAAAAAGAGGCTCCCGAGCTCCGTTTTCGGCTGTGACGGCTTCTGCAACCCTCTGCCAGTGAAAATGGAGCTCGGGAGGGCCACGTGCAGCCCTTCCGAGCTCCATGTTCTCTGGCAGAGGCACCGCTGGCCAATCCTTCACTGTTTTCAGGTCAGCCCCGCAGGCCAGATCTAAGCACCCTGCGAGCTGGATCCACACCCCTGGTATAGGGTTTCCTGCCTAAGCAGGGGGTTGGACTTTAAGGCCTCCAAGGTACCTTCCAACTTTTGTTATTCTATCTGTCTGTTGCCATCTTCTAAATTCTGGCTTTGTATGTGTTTGTTCTTAAGGCTTGGTCTTGGGCAGGAAAAATGAGCCCTTCTCTCTTTTTCTTCAACTTTACTGCTCTTGGCAAGTTTTGTTATTCTCCTTGCTTGCTATTTTTTTTTAAAAAAATCTCCTGGCCAGGTAATTCTTTGCCTTGTAATGTCTCATTTCCGTTCTTTATTTGGTCGATCTTGCAGTCCATTTTGATCTCTACGGCATTCTGCTAGCTTTCATGGTATAGTAGCTCCAGTGTACCAACTTCTTCACCATCCTTCAGATATTCTTCCGATGCCCCTTTGTCTTCTTCAACTATCTGGTGTAATTGCACCGTTCCATACCCACCTGTTTTCCTTAGCAAGTGGAGCAGTGGTGAAATTCAAATTATTTTACTACCAGTTCTGTGAGTGTGGCTTGGTGGGCGTGGCAGGGGAAGGATATTGCAAAATCTCCATTCTCTCCCCACTCCTGGGGGAAGGATATTGCAAAATCTCCATTCCCACCCCACTCTGGGGCCAGCCAGTGGTGGTATTTGCCAGTTCTCCGAACTACTCAAAATTTCTGCTACCGGTTCTCCGAACTACTCAAAATTTCCGCTACCGGTTCTCCAGAACTTGTCAGAACCTGCTGGATTTCACCCCCTGAAATGATGTTTGTTAACATTTTAATGCTATATTTGTTTACAGATGAGCATCCTTCAAGCAAGACTAAAGGGCACATTTTGAACATTGAATTTAGGCATTAAAAATGTCCGTAAGTCCTTGAATAGGTATGTAGAAGTGTAATTTCAGTTGTTGTTGGTGGTGGTGTCGGAATAAGATGGCTTTAAATGTGCAAACTAGCTGCCAGATTGCAGAAATGTTAATAACTTCCTACAATATTGTGTTTATGTTACGATACCACTTGCTTGCTGTTTAGCAGAAACATCGAAAACGCTTGTGTACCATCTGTTACCAAATGTAAAGAACACTTTATAAACATGGGATGTAACCTTCTGGAAAAATAAATTTAATACAACTCTAAGATAAAGCACGATTTACAACTTTTCCTGTTTTTAAATTTTTATTTGTAGCGCACTTTTGAATAAATACATAAATACAATATTTTTTCATTCAAATTACTGCCTTATAATAGTGAAATATACACATGTGCAGCCAAAGAAGGCAAGCAATAAAACAGGAAATAAAACTTCGCTAGAGCTGTGAATCAACACAATCCTTGGTTGTATAAACAGAGGCATAGCATCAAAATCATGTGAAGTATTACTACCGCTTTATAAAGCCTTACTAAGGCCACCCCTGGAATATTGCATCCAGTTTTGGTCACCACGTTACAAAAAAGATGCTGAGACTTTGGAAAAAGTGCAAAGAAGAGCAACTAAAATGATTAAAGGCCTGGAGGCTAAAATTTATATGAAGAAAGTTTGCAGTAATTGGGTATGGCCAGTCTAGAGAAAAGAAGGACTAGGGGTGACATGATAGCAGTATTTCAGTATTTGAGGGGCTGCCACAAGGAAGAGGGAGTCAAGGTATTCTCCAAAGCACCTGAGGGTGAGATGTAATAGATGGAAACTAATCAAGGAGAGAAGCGACCTGCAATTAAGGAGAAACTTCCTAACAGTGCGGATAATTAACTAGTGGAACAGCTTGCGTTTAGAAGTTGTAGGTGCTTCATCACTGGAGGTTTTTAAGAAAAGACTGGACAGCCAGCAATGTGAAATGGTATAGGGCAGTGGTGGCTAACATTTTTGCCATCGCGTGCCACCCGGGGGGGGCGCATGAGTGGGTGCCCACACACATAATTCTATGCGCCCTGCATACGCACATGACTCCCCCCCTTCGCTCACCCCGCTCCTGGCACGCGATGGCCCGGTAGGCCCGTTTTTCTCTCTTACCTGGCTCCAGAGCCTTTCTAGCAGTCTGGGGAGGGCGAAAACAGTCTTCCCCACCCCCTGGAGGTCCTCCAGATGCCGAAAACGGCCCGTTTGCCAACTTCCGGTCCCACCAGAGGCAGGAAACAGCCTGTTTCTCTACTTCTGGTGGGCCCAGAAGGCCCGAAAATCTGAGCTTGCGTGCCCACTGATATGGCTACGAATGTGTTGTGGCCCGCCAGCGGCCTGCATGGATCGTGGCTGATCCTGATGACAAGGAGGCTGGTGTGGTGTCATGCCAGCAGCCTGCGCAGCCGGCACTCGTGTCGGACAGCGAAAAGGCTGAAGAGGATGTGGTGCCAGAGTCAGAGACTCAGCCAGGGCCTTCAAAACCTCCAGAGGCTCCTTCAAGTGGAGAGAGCGAAGTGGAGCCCAGCATGCAGGGCTGCCAAAAGGCAGGAGTGGATACTCAGGAGGAGGAGGTCTCCTCGAGAGTAAGGCTTGAGGATAATTGGCCACTCCCTTAGCCTATTTAAGTCACACGCCGTTAGTAAGTTTCTTGCTAGAAACAACTCATTTATTATCATTTTGGTTTATCATATCTTGTTTTCTGGGCTGGTTGCCAACCTTTGCTGGTCTTGTTTGTTCTTGCTACGTAATAAATTTGATATTGGTTGGTGTGTGTCAATATCCTCGGAAATCCAGAGCTGGGGCAGAACAGTGTGCCACCTGTGGCACACGTGCCATAGGTTCACCATCACAGGTATAGGGTCTCCTGTCTATAGAGATTCTCAGTCATCCAGGTCATGGTTGTCCCAAAGGTGATTTTTCAAGAGGCAATTGGACTGTCCAGTTTTTCTTTGAAGATGTTTCACTTCTCATCCAAGAAGTTTCTTCAGTTCTGACTGGATGGTGGGGAATGGAAGGATTTATAGGGTCTCATGCTTCAGCAGGACGTTGGAGTAGAAGACCTCCAAGGTCCCTTCCAGCTGTATTCTGATCGATCATTCGAGTGATTTACTGCATGCTTGGCATTGGACGCATGCAAATGTGAAAAGTACACACTGTGTGTAACAAATCTAGGGCACCATAGGGTACAACACTTCAGTGCACCCTCTTCTTTCTGCCTTTGCCTTAATTGCCATCCTGTGAATGAGTCAACCTTATGTCCTTCTTAGGTGTATTAAAAGCATCTTCAGCAGGTGAAACTGTTGGCTTGTTACCTTTTGCTTTGGAAGGACTTCAGATGAACAACAATGATTTGAAAGGGGCGGAACAGGGATTGTCAGTAGGGATGGTAGTTAATTTAACAATTAACAATTTTTAAATTTAATTGTGATGTTTGTATTGTGTTTTTACTTGGCTGTGCACCGCCCCGAGTCCTTCGGGAGAGGGGCGGTATAGAAATTAAAATTATCTTATCTTATCTTATCTCATATTGTTGTTGTTAGTCGTGAAGGCCTGTCTGACCTATCGCGACCCCATGGACAACATTCCTCCAGGCCTTCCTGTCCTCTACCATCCCCCAGAGTCCATTTAATCTCACGCCGACTGCTTCAGTGACTCCATCCAGCCATCGTGTTCTCTTTCATCCCATTCTTCTTTTGCCCTCAATCATTCCCAGCATGAGGCTCTTCTCCAGTGAGTCCTTCCTTCTCATTAGGTGGCCAAAGTATTTGAGTTTCATCTTCAGGATCTGGCCTTCTAGAGAGCAGCCAGGGTTGATCTCCTCTAGGACTGACCGGTTTGATTGCCTTGCAGTCCAAGGGACTCGCAGGAGCCTTCTCCAGCACTAGAGTTCAAAGGCCTCAATTCTTTGGCGCTCAGCCTTCCGTAGCTTTCATGCAGATATCATTTTCTACAAATTCCAGGAAAGTTGGAAACCACTTGAACTTAACATGTACGGAAAGGCTATGAAAGAAGGAGCTTATCTGTGGGTTTCATATGACGTAGTGGTCCAAGCTGGGTCTTCTAGTACCAACTCATATTCAAGGCTGGAAGAAATAAGACCTGTGATGTCTCAGTGTCTTAGTTGCAAGAGTTCCTTTTTCTTTCTTCCTCAGTTCCTGGTGGAACAAGCAGATTTGCTTGCTGATTGAGATAGCTAACACTTCAGGTATAGAACTCGGAATTGGCTCTTCAGAATTCATTGTCAGTGTTTGTCAAGGATCTCATTCATCCCTCTGCTATTCAAGTTTGAAATAAACATTTCATGACTTCGCCTCTTTCTCGTCCCACGAGTAGCTTGGTTTGCTCCAGCCTAGGAAAAACAGATAATGAAACCTCATGTAGTAACCTTGGAAAAAAGTATTTGATACGCACACAAACCAGAGGTGGGTTTCAGCAGGTTCTGACCAGTTCTGGAGAACCGGTAGCGGAAATTTTGAGTAGTTCTGACTGGCCGCACCCCAGTGGTGGGTTTCAAAAATTTTTACTACTGGTTCTGTGGGTGTGTCTTGATGGATGTGGCATGGCTTGGTGGGCGTGGCAGAGGAAGGATACTGTAAAATGTCCATTCCCACCCCAATCCAGGGGAAGGTTACTGCAAAATCCCCATTTCCTTCCGATCAGCTGGCACTTGGGAGGCCGAGAATAGATGGGAGCGGGGCCAGTCAGAATTTTTACTACCGGTTCTCCGAACTACTCAAAATTTCTACTACCGGTTCTCCAGAACTGGTCAGAAACTGCTGAAACTCACTTCTGCCGCACCCCCATCTATTATCTGCCTCCCAAGTCCCAGCTGATTGGGAGGAAATGGGGATTTTGCAGTAACCTTCCCCTGCCATGCCCACCAAGCCACACCCACCAAGCCACGCCCACAGAACCGGAAGTAAGAAAATTTGAAACCCACCACGGACACAAACACCTGTCAGCCATTTGACACATGACTAAAATGCCAAAAGAAAAGCAAGCCACAAACTAGAGAAAGGTGAAAAATGTTTCCCTAGATAACTAGATCTGAACTCTTTTCTTAACACCAGCAACCAAAGGACCAAGGTCAACAAGGAATACCTATACGCCTAAAATGCTCCCTTTATGGAAAGTTGAGTGTTTTGCTTTTAGCTCAGCACACACACACACACAAACATACGGCCATTTTGAAATGCTTCTCATACCTGTTGCTAAGAAACCGGAATGAAAGACTGTGATTCATGTCATGGAAAACAAGTCAAAGCGCTGAATGCTTCTTTTGATCTCATGAAAGGTTTATATTTATATCTTTAATGATTTCTGATTTGGAGAGCAACCATTATGTTATATTCTCCCCTCCCTTCCTTTTCTTTCCTGCCCCTGGTCAATCATTTCTGCCTATTTTTTTTTCCTTTCTTCAACTTGATTTTCACCTTCAATATAGCCTCATCCTCATTCAACCAAGGTGTTGGTTTGCTGATGACTGGACACCTGATATCAAGATAACTCTGTCCTGATAGATACTGTAGGAGGAGACCTGTGTTAGTCTGTCGGAGCCAAACATCGGAAGGGTCTGAGTGACGTGAGCTGTTCCTCACAAAAGTTTACGCCTTTGAATAAAATGTGTTAATCTCAAAAGGTGCTAACACATTCCTTCTAATTTATATACTGACAGGTGCCAAAAAAATACCTACTCAGCTCACTACTTCTACAAATATTGGCAAATGTTGCTGTTTTTCTTTGGAAATCTTTTATACAGAGAATTGGTGCTCCCAGAGGTGGTATTCAGCCGGTTCGCACCAGTTCAAGCGACCCAGTAGCAGTGATAGGGGGTGGGGGCTGCCCACCAGCCCCGGCTCCAAGTCGTGCTATTTAGGCACATTTTTGAGGCTGGCCCATGCGCAGAAGGCATGCGAGGGAGCAAAGTTCCTGCGTGGAAGGCCGGGCGCATGCGCGGACAGCGTGCACACCCACGAAGCAAGCGTAAAGGCATGTGGCGAACCGGTGGTAAGGGTAAGTGAAACCCACCTCGGGGTGCACAGTGCTATTGAGTAACCCAAAAGGAAGTGCCAGCAATTTGTTGTGATAGCTCTAAAGCAGGGGGTCTATACTTTTGTAAGTTGTTGGCTAAGTTGGTTTTAGGTTGTTGTTATTATTATTAATGTCACTCGGGGCAAGGTATCTTGGTATCTTACAACTGATCTTCACGCTTACAAGAGTAATTACCATCTTTTTTCACCGCTGTAAGGTGATGCTGTTGTCAGCAGTAGTAAGACTGATAGAAATAATAATTTCTATGATTAGAGTGATAAAAGAGTGATAAAAATAACAATCACACAATACATCTCTATATTCACACTCAGGATAAAGTTTCCCTTTGGGAACGCGGATTTCAGCTCACGTATCTTCTTAAACTAGGTATTTCCAAAGAATTTAAAAAGGAAAAATCCCGAATGGGTAGTAATCTGCTTGGAAGATTAGACAATGGGCCAGGGGTGAAATCCAGCAGGTTCTGACAGGTTCTGGAGAACCGGTAGTGCAAATTTTGAGTAGTTCGGAGAACTGGCAAATGCCACCTCTGGCTGGCCCCAGAGTGGGGTGGGAGTGGAGATTTTGCAATATCCTTCCCCCAGGCGTGGGGAGGGAATGGGGATTTTGTAGTATCCTTCCCCTGCCATGCCCACCAAGCCATGCTACCAGAACTGGTAGTAAAAAAAATTGAATTTCACCACTGCAATGGATGCATGGTTACTGGTCATCATACTATTGCAATACTTGGAGATTATCTTAAGCACCCTTGTCTTGTTTTCTACTTTCCCAGGACTTGAAAATCTTGAAAGTCTGTGTAAGTTTCTCTGCATCTCCTCTTATTCTAAACAAAATCAAGGCAGGGTCAATTTTGAGATTCTTTTGCCCGCTTCTTTCAATCTCAGGTCTGAGTAATAGTTTCTCCAAATCCCTTCTTAATGGTTCCTTTCTCCTTTTGCAGCGATGGCGGTGGGTGGTTCGGAGAACCGGTAGCAAAAATCCCTGCCCACCCCCACCCCCCATGCCCTGCTGAGCCACACAATCATCAGAGGCTTTTTTTTTTAATTTTAAAAGCATTTTTTCTACAACCTCTTTGGCCGAAAAAATGCTTTTAAAAGTAAAAAAAAAAAAAGCCTCTGATGATCGTGTGGCTCAGCTGGGATTGTCAGAGGCTTTTAAAAGCATTTTTTCTACAACCTCTTTGGACGAAGAGGTTGTAGAAAAAAATGTTTTTAAAAGAAAAAAAGCCTCTGCCATCAGACAACTCAGCTGGGATCGTCAGAGGCTTTAAAAAAATAGAAAAAGCCTCTGCAGATCAGGCAAGTCAGCTGGGATCGTCAGAGGCTTTTTAAAGCATTTTTTACAACCTCTTCGGGGGAAGAGATTGCAGAAAAAATGGTTTTAAAAGTAAACAAAAAAAAAGTTGGCCACGCCCACTCAGTCATATTACCCTCCCCACCAAGCCACGCCCACAGAATCGGTTGTAACAAATTTTACATTTCACCACTGACCTGGATGACTGAGAATGTCTACAGACGTCTAGCTATGCAATTTGGGATGAACACCCTTCGAATGGTGTGGGAGTATGAACGGATTTCCAGAGGGATTGCAAGCTATAGGAACCAGTAGCACCACTGAGGACACAGATAAACCTCCAAGTGGCCTCAACGTCTCTCGAAAAGGTTGCAAATCACCAGCTGTCTGCAAGGAGTATAAATCCTTCGCTTCCCAACCATCCAGTCAGAGCTGAAGATGCTTCTTGGATGAGAAGCGAAACGTCTTCAAAGAAAAACCAGAAAGTCCAATTGCCTCCTGAAAACGCACCTTTGGGTTCCCAAATGTAGAATGAACCCAAACATTACTTGAATGGAAACGTTCGTATCTGCTATGAAAAGGAAGGACCAGAGTTTCATTTGTTCTTCACTTCATTTACAACCAAATCTTAGGCACTAGTATCCAGAATTAAGTTCTCCTCATCTAGCATCTTTTTCTGAGCTGGCTTTTAAAACCTTGGTGCATTTGCCTAACTCGCTTACCAGCAAATATGTCTGACCACCTACATTTCTTGGAGAGCCTTGGTGGTGCAGCGGATTAAGTGCTGTTATGTAGCACTTAGCTGCCAGCTGCCTGCAATTAGTGCGAGTTCAAATCTCACTAGGCTCAAGGTTGATTCAGCCTTCCATCCTTCCGAGGTAGGTAAATTGAGGACCCGGATTGTGGGGGCAATAAGATGACTTTGTAGAAACACCGCTTATGTGGGGCCAAAAGCCCTAATAAGCAGGTATATACAAAAGAATGAAGGCTATTGCTATAAGTGCATTGTAAGCCACCCTGAGTCTTCGGAGGAGGGCGGCATATAAATTGAACAAACAAACAAACAAATAAATAAATAAATAAATAAATAAATAAATAAATACATTTATTTCTAACCTGACCACATTTGACAGAAGCTGCAATGCCTACAGCAACAAATAAAATCAGAGGCAAATCTTATTTTCACTTCCTAAATTAATTTTATTGCTTTCCTCGGCTTAACCTGTCAAAACCTGTCTTAGCGCGTTGACAAATATTCAGCAATTACACTTAAAAACCGCATGTGGTAGCTGTAGAAGAGATCTAAAATCTTTCCGTGACACGCAGACACTGCCAAGCGACTAGATTATAAATATTGTTCTCTTTCATGCAATCTCCCGGTGTATATAATTCAACCAGGATTTTTATTTCCTATGTTTGCTGTGTTGCTCTTCGGAAGTATCCGTTATAAATTAATTTCGTTACTTGGTTAGAAAAGATTGTTAAACTTCAGGAATATTGTCAAAAGTCTATAAAAACCAAGAGACGATGAGTTAGAATCTTGTCTTAAGACATGAAGATTGGCTGGCTGATTTTGAGCTAATCATACACTGTCAGCCCACCTCAAAAGGTTGTTATTGTGGGGAAAAATAGGAGGAGAATTATGGATGTTTGCTGCTTTCACTTACTTATAAAAGGAGTAAAGGGATTAAAAAAAAAACCTCTAAAATCTAACCTACTGTACAACACATTAATAGGACAAATTGGAACTTGTTTTTTATTCCAACTGCAGAGTACCTTGTCAAAGGATTATTGTCGTATTTATAAACCTACCAATTAGTTAATTCAGTAGGAGAAATGTAAGGCAATTAAAGAGATTTTGTGGCAAAAGGCCACAAAAATACAAAATACCTTATAATAGGCACGTTTGGAAATAATGATTATGATTTTCGGTTTGACAAGCCCTGTCCCCCCCCACCCCAAAAAAACAACAACAACAGACAACCATTTTTCATCCAAACTAGCCTAAATCAATTAAGTCCCCAAATGAATCTGTTTCTCACAGAGGCTGCCTCAAATAAATCAATCCTTTTCAATTACCATTAATTTGCAAAGACTGCTGGGCAGAAAAAGTCTGTTTACCAATTGATTTTTGAGACTCTTGTTTTATAATGTGTCACAATTCACTTTTTGTTTACCACTTCATACCTAAATTCTCTCTGTCTCTGCCTCTTGTCCTTCTCCTTCTTCTCCTTCTCCTTCTCCTTCTCCTTCTCCTTCTCTTCCTCCTCCTCTCCCCTTTTCTTAAGCAGAAAACTTTGCTGCTTGAAACAAATCCTATTGATGAGGGAAGAAATGCAGAAAAAATTACAGTGTAGATCTAGAAGGGAGCAAGAATAAACTTGTTCCTCAGAATTTTAGAAAATGTCATTCAGTGACATCTCTTGGAGGGGGAACAGACTTTTTAATAACACTCTAATGACAAAGGTTATTTGAGGTGAGAGAAAGACTATTAAACTTGGAGAAAATCCTGATAAGTAGATATCATATTTAATCAAAAAGTCGAAATAAGAAAGAGCGCTATAGAGAATGTAAATGTCTATGGAGATTCTCCGTCATCCAGGTCAGGGTTTATTTTATTTTTTATTTTATTTTATTAAATTTCTACACCGCCCTTCTCCCGAAGGACTCAGGGCGGTGAACAGCCACAAGATAAAATACATAAATACAAAAATTTAAAATAAATTAAAAACGAATTAAAAAATTTGGCTGAATTTAAAATACCCCATAATTTAAAACAAATTAAAATTTACAAATTAAAATTAACATTAACATAACTATCAAGAGCCTTGATAGTACAGTGGTTTAGTGCACCCTGTTATTAACACAGCTGCCTGCAATTTCTGCTGGTTCGAATCTTTCCAAGGCTCAAGGTTGACTCAGCCTTCCATCCTTTCTAAGGTAGGTGAAATGAGGACTCAGTTTGTGAGGGCAATAAGCTGACTTTGTATAAAATATACAAAAGAATGAAGGCTATTGCTTAACGCATTGTAAGACGCCCTGAGTCTCCGGAGAAGGGCGGCATATAAATCAAATTTAAAAAAAAAACATTTAAAAAAGGGGAGAAGATTTAGGCCAGGCCAGTTTGATGAAATAAAAAAGTCTTAAGCGCGCGACGGAAGGTGCACAGATCCGGGATCCTCCGTATCTCCGGGGGGGGGGGAGCTCGTTCCAGATCGTAGGTGCCCCCACAGAGAAGGCTCTCCCCCTAGGGGCTGCCAGTCGACATTGTTTGGCCGACGGCACCCGGAGGAACCCCTCTCTATGGGAGCGTACTGGCCGGTGGGAGGCTATTGGTGGTAGCAGGCAGTCCCGTAGATAACCAGGTCCTAAGCCATGGGGTTGTCCCAAAGGTCCTTTTTTTCAAGAGGCAACTGGACTTTCGGGTTTTTTCTTTGAAGATGTTTTGCTTCTCATCCAAGAAGCTTTAGAGCTGAAGAAGCTTCTTGGATGAGAAGCGAAAGGTCTTCAAAGAAAAATCAGAAAGTCCAGTTGCCTCTTGAAAAAGCACCTTTGGGATTATAGAGAATGCTGGCTCTTGTAATATTGGGCATGTTCTTTGCTTCTTTGCTATTTTCAGAGTTTGTTTTTTTTAATTCTATACACCATTATTATAATAGACACAATCACTTATTCTACTTAATATCAAAATTATTAACATAAATGACCCACTGTGTGCTAATTCTCTCTGCTCCCTGCTCCAACTCATTGAGGCACACATTTTTATTAATATGCATTTGACATGTTTAATTAGACCTAAATAAGTAGCAGAGTGACTGCACATCCTCGATATCGACCTGATACCCTCCCAGTTTCAGCTTCCCTAATTTCCGTTTTTTAAAAAAAAATCAAAGAAAAAAAAATCAGGTGAAAGATCTTTTGTGATTTAACTCAAAATATGGGAGAGGCAGAAGCAGTACAAGCTTGGCAATTCTGCTTATTAAATAGAAAATTGGGGAAAAAAATGATTTTGAAAACAAACTTACAAAAGGAATCTGTGGATGACGTTCGGAGATTCGCATCTGAAGGATGGATATATTGCACCCAGACCATGGATGAAATATTCCATGTGGACTAGTAGATTATTGTTGGGTTTTGGATGGATGTAAGAAATTATTGGGCTTTGCACACATTTGTGAATACAGAGGCAAATAACTGATCCATATTTTGCAGATGTTTGAGGACAGATTTAATGCACATGCCGTAATCAGAGAAACTTGATTATGAATTTGTTGTGGAATGATGAGACCAAACAACATTCCTGGGTCAGCCAGAGACAGTTTTATTTTGCAAGGTTCAGAGCCAGTTTTGTATCTGAAGCTTTGAACAAGGAGATACAACTGGTTTTATACATTTTTAAGACAAAGGATTCAGTGAGATCATACATTTTCCATATATGGTTAACATGAGATCATACATCCGATTTTCCCTATATGGTTATATACATTGGATAATATGTTCATCTAATTACTTAAACCATTAATTTTAGTTTATAAAATTATCTTAGCCACACAACTTTTCCTTAAGTGCTCGTAGTTGTTAATGGGAGAGTTACTGCTGTCCTTGGGTAAATTTATTGGATTAAGTAACTCTTTGTAACATATATGTCTTTGTGTCATTCATAGTGAGGTCACTCAGATGTTTTCCATATGGCTGTCCTTTCGTGACATCTAGGTCTCAGAAGATATATTACCACTTAATGGGGTTTAACTGTTTGTTAATGTAATTTCCAATGAGCACTTTTCTATCTTATAATAATGTGAATAGAGAGATTCTCTCAGAGTTCATGTATCCAAGCACGTCTTCCCCTTATAATAATGTGAATAGAGAGGGTCTTCCAGAGCCCATATATCTGACTCTGTATGATTCCTATTTTATTCACATTATTTCTTTTATCTACATTAAATTAGGAATAAATATCAAAATAAAAGTTCTCTGTGCATGGATATTTAGCTGTTCAGATACCACAACAGTCAAAAAAACGTCATAATAATATATTTTTTAAAAAGTTCCCTTAATGTCTCATAGGGAAGCGGTGGAATACAGACTAAATAATATATCTGAGGCCTGATTGCCTGAGACCTGTGCAAAGAGGTTTTCCCGAAAGCTGCAATTTGCAAAGCACAGTAGGGGTGCAGCAATCTCTCCTCAAAGTACTGAAGCGATGGTGTCTTTTTGAAGGCCACCTATGGCTTCAAAAGGGGTTCTCGGCAGTCCATAGATGAAGGCACATACCCGCCAGGACAGATGGGAGCCCCAGCAGAGCAGAGCAAAGTCGCTGCTTATGCATTCGAAGGGCTAATGCTTCGCTCCCGGCTCATGCATTTTGCAAGGGCCTTCTTTCGTCGCAACTGAATAAAAGTATCCGACTCCTGGACTTCCGGTTTCCTTGTCTTCGGCGTCGGCGGCGCTCTTTGAAGCTCCGCCAGCCCCGCCGCCTGTAGAGCCGCTTCGAAACGAAGAAGCGGCTCGAAAACTTCTAGATCCTAAAGGATTGAAGAAGAGAGATCGCAGGGCACTGGTTGAGCCCCTGTGACCCCCCAGGGAAGTTTCTGGGGAGAGAACAGGCGTGGCTCCCTTCCAGCCTGCTGAAACTCCGGGCGACGTGGGACGATTCTGCTTTTGCAGAACAAGCCGGCTGCAGGAAACTTAAAGCGAAAGAACCGGCTTTAATAAACAGCGAAACTACCTGAATCCTGAAATTTGGAAACGCAAGTATCAGCACTTTATTGACTTTCAATTTGAGAAATGCGAGTGAGTGAAAGTGCTTTGAAAAGAAAAAAATATGGCGCCTAGCCTCAGAGTTAACGAGCCAGTGAATGTGGATTGGTGAAGTTATCTTGTTTTGTTACAAAGTTTCCAAGTTGTTACAAAGTTGCCCTGCTTGTTAAAAGAGAAACAATAATTTCTCCCTTTTTAATACTGGACTTTGCTTTATTCCAGTCTTTATTTGATTAAATCTGGGGGATTTTTTTAGAAGTTTTTGTGCAGGAGGGAAAGGAAAAGGAACCTCCCTTTTCAGAAAAACTAGATCACGAGCCAGGATGGCTTCAAAGAAGCAGGAAGGGAAGGCGTCAGGGGGGGGATCCCCCACACACAAACATGAAAAGCAACCTCCCCCTGCTCAACAGTTACAAACTCAGAAAAAAGAATTTGATGTGGGAGATTTAAAAGAATTTATTTCTAAAACTTTGGATGACAAATTTCAAAAATCCCAACAGGAGATAGATGATAAACTTCAAAAATCACATCAGGAATTTATGCAGGAAATTAATGAAGTTAAAGACATGGTGAATCAGAATCAAAAAAAGGTGACCAAAAAAATATCAGAAGTGGCGTCTGGCCTGGTAGAATTTATTGGGAAAGTTGATTTTAAAGTTGAAGAATTTAAATCAGAAGTTAATGTCAAGATGAAAGACAATGATTATAAAATTGATGAAGTTGACAATAAAATGCAGAGAATTGAAGATGAGATTGTTATGATACAATTCCGGGCGATGGAATTTGTTATACGGCTTCGGGGAATTCGAGAGGAGGAGAGACAGGACTTGAGACAAGTTTGCTCTGAAGCCTTGGCTAAGATTTTACAAGCTAGTCCTGATTTGGTATTTCACAAAATAGATAAAATTTACAGAGTCAACTCTTGGGTGGCCAGACAAAGACAACTGCCTAGAGATGTGGTGATATATTTCACTGATAGAGAAATTAGAAATCATATCCTGCAAAAATCTTTTCATACTTCTGTACAAGTGGGGGGTTCACGACTTGAAATTTTTAAAGAATTACCTCCTAAAATGCTGAAAGCTAGAAAAGAATTTGGTTTTCTTGTTAAGGAATTGAAAAATTTACAGATACCCTTCCGGTGGGATGCACCAGCTGGGATAATTTTTAGATACAAGGGAGAAGGATATCGGTTGAATACCGTGGAGAAGGCACAACATTTTTATAGTACTATACTTAAGGAAAGAACTCCATCTCCACGTACATCTACAGTTTTGGAGATTAAGGAGAGTGAAGAGAGGCAATTGGAAGAACAGTCTAAGCAGGAATTAGAAACAGTGCAAGGTGCAGAAGGAGGTTTTTTGAGTGAGCCCTTGCTGGATTCTTCTCCAATTTTGGATTTGATTCAGTTGGCTGAAGTGAAAGATCAACGTATAACTAGAGCTCAATCTAAGCTATTTAAACAACAGCAACAACAACAACAGGAAAGACAAGACAAGAAGGCAGTTAAGAGTACCGTACAAGAGAGTGGCGCTATGGGAGGAGCGAGATCGAAGCTTTCGGAGGAACTTCAAAGATATTGCTCCGCGCTCCAGAAAGAGGCCGATGACCTTTAAGTGTCTATCTTGGAATGTCAATGGGTTGAATTCAGCACAGAAAAGGAAGAAAATATTTACATATTTGAAACAATTTAATAATGATATAATATGTTTACAAGAAACGCATATAACTACTCAAGATCAAAAATATTTGATAAACTCAAAATTAGGAGTACATTTTATATCTTCGACTTCGCAGAAAAAGAATGGTGTGGTTATTTATGTAAATAAAAAATTAATAGCGAAAGTTATAGAAGCAGATCAAGATGGTAGGTTTGTAGCAATTGAATTGCTTACAGCAAATGGACCAATTCTTTTGATTGGAATTTATGCTCCCAACCAACAACAGGATTATTTTTATAAGATATTACATACTAAAATATTGCAATGGGACTATAGATCTATTTTAATTATGGGAGACTGGAATGGAGTAATTGATTCTAAATTAGATAAAAAGAGCTTGGCAAAGTCTAGAATTAGACTACCACAGACTTTTTTTGATATGAAAGAAGATATGGAATTAAAAGATGTTTGGAGAATACATAATTCAAATGTATTGGATTACACTTTTTTTTCTGATAGACATAGATCTTTTTCTAGGATTGACTTTATCCTGTTGTCAAATGATCTACTTGTTAAGACCAAAAGAACAAAGATTTTTCCAAGAACCTTGACTGACCATAGCCCTGTATGGATAGAAATTGAGATGGATAAGGTTGAGAGACGCTCTTGGAGATTAAATGAGAACTTGTTTAGATATGAAAAAAATATAATAGAACTTAAAAAGCATTTGAAAGAATTTTTTGAAATAAATTTGAATAAAGGTACTCCAATTGAAATTGTTTGGGATGCAAGTAAAGCTTATATGAGAGGGGTACTTATCTATATGAACTCTAAACACAGACAGTTCCGACAAAAGAAAAGAATCGAGTTGGAAATGGAAATAAAGAATAAAGAACAGCTACTTATTAAAAACCCAACAGATGAAAGAATTCGAGGTGCTATAAAACTTTTGAAAGACCAATTTCAAATGCTTATGGCGGAACAAGTTGCAACAAGCCTACAATATGCGAAGCATAATACATTTTGCAACGCTAACAAACCGGGCAGATGGTTGGCTTACACATTGAGGAAAAAACAAAGTATACGGACTATTGATAGTATTGATATTGGCGGGAAAGAAATCTTTCAACAAAAATTAATTAAAGAAGCTTTTGTGGATTATTATACTAAATTATATGCTAAAGAAGAGGTGCAGAATGGACTTATAGAAAAATATTTAAATGATAAGAGAATTACAAAAATTACTGATCAACAAAAGGAAAGAATGAATTATCCCATAACAGAGGAGGAGATAACAGCAGCAATTAAACAGTTAAAAACAGCCAAAGCTCCTGGCACGGATGGTCTGACTGCAGTGTATTATAAAACTTTGCAAGCTGAAATGGTGGGACAACTTAGAGACTTATTTTGTAACATTCAACAAGGGGGTAAAATACCCCCATCTTGGACAACTGCTTATATATCTTTGATACCAAAAGAACAAGTTGGTCCTAAAAAACCAGAGAATTATAGACCAATATCTCTTTTGAATACAGACTATAAAATTTATGCGAAGGTATTAGCCAACAGATTGATGCCAGTAATTCAAAAGGTGATTCATGAGGATCAAGCGGGATTTATTGAAGGCAGATATATGAAGGACAATGTAAGGCAAGTAATAGACTTATTGGAATATCTTGATAAGAATAAACAGATTCCTGCAGTGCTGGCTTTTTTGGACGCAGAGAAGGCCTTTGATAGAGTGGATTGGAATTTTCTATTAAAGACTTTAAAAAAGATGGACTTTGGGGACCAATTTATACAGGCAATCTCAGCAATTTATCAAGAGCAAAAGGCACAGATTATTATTAATGGAAGTTTGACGACAGAGTTTAAAATTGAAAAAGGAACAAGACAGGGATGTCCGTTGTCCCCACTTTTATTTATTTTAACATTGGAAGTCTTGTTAAACACAATACGGGATTCTAAAATTTTGAAAGGCATAATGATAAGGCAAGAGGATTACAGAATAAAGGCATTTGCAGATGATCTGGTGGTTACCCTATCACAACCAATGGAATCAATAATCTTGATGAATGACATTATACAAGACTATGGTAGAGTTTCAGGTTTTAGACTGAATTCAAAAAAGACCAAAATGATAGTTAAAAATATGACACAAGATCGTAAATATGAGCTTGAAAGGAGGGCAGGTTTTGAAATTGTACCTAAGGTAAAATATCTTGGAGTTCAGGTTGCAGAATCAAATTTGAAATTGTTTCAAAATAATTATGAGGTGTTGTGGCGAGAGGTCCAGAAAGATATGGAGACCTGGAAAAAGCTGCAACTGTCTTTACTTGGAAGAATAGCAGCAGTTAAGATGAATATTTTGCCAAGACTTCTGTTTTTGTTTCAAATGATTCCGGTGCTTAAAAGTGATAAACAATTGAAAGTTTGGCAGTCTGGTGTGAATAAGTTTGTCTGGAACGAGAAGAAGCCGAGAGTGAAACTGAAAATTATGCAAGATGTTCCAGAAAGAGGAGGCCTTAAACTCCCAAACCTACAGTTATATTATGAAGCTGCAGCTTTAACTTTAACAAGTGATTGGTTTGGAAGTAAAAAGACTGGAATACTAAACGCAGAAAGTTTTGATCTCGAATTTGGATGGCATGCTTATTTATTTTATGACGACAAAGTAGATAAAGTATTTAAAAGCCATATACTTAGAGACTCCTTGATGAGAGTTTGGAAGAAGCACCGACTCAAATGGGATTACAAAATACCGCTATGGCTGGATCTTGGTCATACTTTGTGGAATACAAATATAATGTCACTCGGGGGGTTTTTATACAAAGAGGTTCTTTTTACAGATGCGGGCAGATGGCAGCTGAAGACATTACAGACACTGTTGGATGAAGGACTTAATCTAACTTGGTTACAATATAATCAATTACAATTGAGATGGAAAGAGGACCAAAAAACTGGTATTATGTTGCATGAGGAAGAATTGGTTAGACATATAAAAGAGAAAGGTCCAATGCATATTAAAAGGCTTTATAATGTTTTGCTAGAAAGGGATTCAGAAACCGAATTAGTTAAAGATTGTATGATTAAGTGGGCACAAAATTTTGAAGAACCAGTGATGTTGGAAACATGGGAAAAAATTTGGGTTCAGAATGTTAAATTTACACAGTCGCAGAATCTGAGGGAAAATTTCTATAAAATGTTTTATAGATGGCATTTAGATCCCAAAAAGTTGTCATGTATGTACCCTAATGTTCAGCCAAAATGTTGGAGATGCGAATGTTTGGATGCTACGTATTATCATGTTTGGTGGACCTGTAGGAAAGTTAAGGCTTTTTGGATAAAAATTTGGTGGGTCATGCAGAATGTTTTGAAGAAAAAAATTCAGTTTTCTCCACAACTGTTTTTATTGGGTATAGTTAAGGGTTTTACATTGGGTGAAACAAAATTGATATTGTATATGATAACGGCAGCAAGACTGTTGATAGGTAAATACTGGAAGAATGAAGCTTTGCCCACTATCGAGGAATGGACTGTGAAGATGGCCAGTTTTGCAGAGATGGCGAAGATTTCAGCGTATTTAAAAGATTGTTCACAAGAGACTTATGAATGGGAATGGAAAAGGTGGATAGAATATGTTCAGAACAAATATCAAACTAGAAAGTATCAAATAGCTTTTATTTGAAAATAATGTATTAGAAATATTTTAATGCAAAGGGATAAAGAGGAAAAACTTTATAGGGGGAGGGACGGGTTCAGGCTTATATATTAGTGTCATTAGTTATGAGTAAGTAATAGGGAAGTCTGGGGGGGGAGGGTTAGGGAGGGTTAGGGAGGATGGGAAGTTTGGGGCGGGAGGTGGGGGGTGAAAAAGGGGGTGAAAATGTAATTGTAAAACTTTTGCAATAAAAAAAAAAAAAAAAAGTATCCGACTCCTTTGTTTACTTATTTATTTATTTTTTAATTTGATTTATATGCCGCCCTTCTCCGGAGACTCAGGGCGGCTTACAATGCGTTAAGCAATAGCCTTCATACTTTTGTATATTTATACAAAGTCAGCTTATTGCCCCCACAATCTGGGTCCTCAATTTACCTACCTTAGAAAGGATGGATGGCTGAGTCAACCTTGAGCCTGGTGAGATTCGAACTTACAGTAACTGCAGGCAGCTGAATGTTAATAACAGGTTATTAGTCTGCTGCGCCACCAGGCTCTTCCATTTGATTCATATCTTGTTTTTTTTTAACAGATTAACAGAGTTGGAAGCAGAGGTGGGTTTCAGCAGGTTCTGACCAGTTCTGGAGAACTGGTAGTAAATTTTTTTGAATCTCACCACTGGTTGGAAGGGACCATGTTGGCTAAATCCCTCCTCATAAAAACAGTGAACCTGATCAGTTTGGCAAAGTAACTATAAATGGGTAATATGTCAGAAAAAGCTGTGTAGCTTTTCTGGATTAAACATCTTCCCCAGAAACAAAGACATTAGTAAAATTACACTAGATTACACATTAACGGAGTTGGAAGGGACTTTGTAGGTCATCTAGTCCAACCCCCTGCCCAAGCAGGAGACCCTACACCATTTCTGACAGATGGCAGTCCAGTCTCTTCTTGAAAGCTTCCAGTGATGAAGCTCCCACAACTTCCGAAGGCAACTTCTGTTCATGGGTTGACTGTTCTCACTGTCAGAAAGTTCCTCCTTATTTCCAGGTTGAATCCCTCCTTGTTCAGTTTCCATCCATTATTCCTTGTCTGGCCTTCAGGTGCTTTGGAAAACAGCTTGACCCCCTTCTCTCTGTGGGAGCCCCTCAAATATTGGAAGACTGCTATCGTGTCTCCCCTGATCCTTCTCTTCACTAGACCAGCCATGCTCAATTCCTGCAACAGTTCATCGTATGTTTTATCCTCCAACCCCCTAATCATCTTGGTTGCTCTTCTCTGCACTCTTTCTAGAGTCTCAACATCTTTTTTATAGTGTGGTGACCAAAACTGGATGCAGTACTCTAGGTGTGGTCTTACTAGGGTTTTATAGAGTGGTATTAATCTCCCTTGATCTTGATGGTTTTCCTTCAGAGGTGCCAGGCGACAGATTTAACACTTTCTCCACCAATTCCAAGCCCCCCCCCCCAACATAGCTTGATGAAAGAGAATCACACCAAATGGTCCAATCTGCTGGTTGAGACTGGATTCAAATTTGGCTGGTTCTCATCAGCAACTTCATTGTTTCGCCCTACAATTTTTGGGAAAGTTTTCCCCCTTTTAATGCTGTTGGAAGACATATCCTTCTGGGTTCAGTTCCAAGTGGGGAAAAAAGACACTGGAAACATGGGAGACTGCTTGGAAAGATGGTTTAATGGTGGACAGGAATCACATGGCTTGAGTTTCTGAGCAGAAAAAGGGCAGGGATGCTCCAAAAGCCAGAGAGTCCCTGGGTTTTATACCCTTTCTGGCTTTGAACTTCATGGGGCACAGGAAGAGTATCCTGATTAGTTGCTGTCAGAGGTCATAGCTAGACTTGCTGGCTGATGTAAATTCCCAGGTGCCCATGTGGGGAGTTTCTGTTGCTAGATCCTATTGCTAGATCCTATCCTATCTGTTGCTAGTGTAGGAAGTTAGCACCCACCCCTTTCCTAGAAGAATGAAATATTTTAGGAAATATTAAAAAGGCAGAATATTATGTTTCTCTGGATGAGAAATGGAGAAGCATGTTTTAAAGACGAAGCAGCTCCCACCTTCTTGCCCCCCCACCCTTTGTCAATGGGCCAGAGGCAGAAACTCAATTCCCTCCCATCTTTGTCAATGGACCATCACCTGCAACACAATAGGACCCATCTAGCAACAGAAACTAACACAATAGGACCCATCTAGCAACAGAAACTCACCACATGGCACCTGGGAAGTTTACATCAGCCAGCAAGCCTAGCTAAGACCCCAGTTTCTGCTTCTCTGAGTTTCTACTTCTCCTTTAAGGGAAATATTCTGCCTTTTTAGTATATCCTAAAATATTTCATTTTTGTAGGAGAGGGGTGGGTTTTAACTTCCAACAATGCAATAATGGAATGTAGTTGATGCTTGCCACTATTGGAAAGCAAATCCATCTGGTTCAGTTCCAAGCTGGGAGAAAGATGCTGGAAATAAACTGGAGGCTGATTGGAAAGAGAGTCCATTTCTTGATGAAGCAGAACCACCAAGATTTGTGGTTCTGGGGCAGCTGACCAAATGGCTGAATAGATAGATAGATAGATAGATAGATAGATAGATAGATAGATAGATAGATAGATAGAATTCTTTATTGGCCTAGTGTGATTGGTTGGACACACAAGGAGTTTGTCTTTGGTGCATATGCTCTCAATGTACATAAAAGATACATTCGTCAAGAATCCTAAGGTACAACACTTAATGATAGTCATAGGGAAACAGTCAATATAAATCTTAAGGATACTAGTGTTGGAAGAAACATCCTTCTGGGTTCTGCTCCAAGTGGGGAAACAGACACTGGAGACATGGAGACTGCTTGGAAAGATGGTTTAATGGTGGACAGGATCACATGGCTTGAGTTCCTGAACAGAAAAGGGCAGATACAGTAGATCCTCGGGTTTTTATGCTCTCTCTGGCTCTGCATTTCTTGGGGCCCCGAAAGAGTATCCTGATTGGTTGTCAGACTCCCAGGGGGTGGGGGCCTTGCTGGCTGATGGTCACATGTGCTTCCCAGGTCACATGTGGTGAGTTTCTGCTGCTATTGTGTAGAGGGCTAATCCTATCTTTGTTGGATCTTTGGCAATTCCTAGTATGGCTCTGCCTGAAGGAGGCAGATCTTTGTTATGTAGAATAGACTGGCCCAGGTCTTAATGGCCCATCGACAAAGGGTGGGGGTCAGGAAAGTGGGAGCTGTTTTGTCTGTAAAATATGCTTCTCCATTTCTCATCCAGGGAAATATAATATTCTGCCTTTTTCATATTTCCTAAAATATTTCACTCTTCCAGGAAAGGGGTGGGTGCTAACTTCCTACACTAGCAACAAGGTTACAGTTATGCAGTCATAAGTGGGAGGAGATGGGTGATAGGAACGATGAGAAGATTAATAGTACTGCAGACTTAGTAACTAATTTGACAGTGTTGAGGGAATTATTTGTTTAGCAGAGTGATGGCATTCGGGAAAAAACTGTCCTTGTGTCTAGTTGTTCTGGTGTGCAGTGCTCCATAGCGTCGTTTTGAGTGTAGGAGTTGAAACAGTTTATGTCCAGGATGCGAGGGGTCTGTAGATATTTTCACAGCCCTCTTTTTGACTTGTGCAGCATACAGGTCCTCAATGGAAGACAGGTTGGTAACCATTGTTTTTTCTGCAGTTCTAATTATCCTCTGAAGTCTGGGTCTGTCTTGTTGGATCTTTATAGTTTCCGTAACTTTGAAGTTTGGGATTTGTGCAATAGGGGCTTTGTGTTTCTAAAAAGGTGTCGGCCAATTCCTAGTGTGGCTAATGGTCTTTCGTCCTGTGTTGGATCTTGGGTGAGGGGCTGCTTGTTCTAATCGTACCATTCTGCTTCTGTTAACTGTCAAAACTTTGCTGCAAGGAGTTTTGAAAGAAGACAAAGAGGGGTTAAAAAAAAAAATCCTGCATGCAGCAAATAGTGGAAAAAACAACCAGAAAGAGGACCCTGCAAGCAGTAAATACTGGAAAAAAACTAGATAGAACCATGAAAAAAAAACCTGATTTCAAGGTTTTTCCTGCGGACCCAGCTTCTGGTTCTGCTTGTTTTTTCCACTATTTGCTGGTTGCGCAGGAAAAAAAACCCAAACCTTGAAATCAGCCTCTCTTTTTTTTGTGTGTGGTTTTAGTTGCTTTTCCCACTTATTTGCTGCCTTCAGGATTCCCTCTGCATGCTCTTCCATGCTCCAAGACAGGCGCCGTTCCGCTAGGATCCGCCAGGGGCACCCGCGCTCCAGGACCTCCCACCCGCCCTCCCGGCCGGAAGAGGAGACTCTCTAGGCTCCGGGCGGACGCCGTAAAAACGGAGACGGTGCGCGCGTGCGCTTGCGCAGGCTGGCGTCGGGTGCCTCGGACTTCCGGCAGCCGGAGCGAGGCCGAGGGGGCAGGGTCTCTTCCCTCACCCTCCCCGCTCTTTTTTTTTTTTTTTTGAAATAAATAACTTGCGGAGGAGAGGAAACGCTTTCGGGATTGACCCTCTCCGGCCGCCGTGCCTCGGTTTCCCTACGCGGGGTGGGGGGAGCGGGAGGCGGCGGCGGCGGCGCCATGGCTGACGCGGCGGCGGCCGCGACCCTCTCCGAGTCCGGCTGGTAAGTTTCCTGAGGCCGGAAGGTCTCCGTGCCCGGCTGGGGAGGTTGTCTGCCGGGACGGTTCGCTCTCCGGACGGCCGGTGTCCTGGCTTCGTGGCCGCGAGGGCCGCCGCCCGCTGGAGGGGGAGGGAGCGGGTGGCTCCTTCCTCTGCGCGAGCGGGAGGTCAGCGAAGCTAAGCAGGGTCGGCCCTGGTGCGTCCTTGGATGGGCGACCACCCTGAAAGGCCGCCTTCCTCGCTGATGAGGATGAAACCGTGTTGTGGTTTTAGACACACACACACACCCACACACCCTCCCCAATATGTTGTGTTTCTGAGCCGTTTCTGGTTTCTCCCATAGTTGCATCCCAGAAAGCCTTGCAGTACACATGGTTGCCAGCAAGACAAGTCATCAGTTGCATCCTGGGACTGTGGGGATGGGAGACCACGGGGAGATGCAGGGGGGGGGATTTATAAAAAGAAAAAAAAGGATTCTCGGAAGAAGGCGGGATGGGAAAATAAAATATAATGACAGAGCCAAATGCGTGTTGTTAATGTGGGTCTCATCCTTTCCAGTTGTGTTGCATTTTAATATATAATACAATAATATAATATAATATAATATAATATAATATAATATAATATAATATATATATATATATATATAGTAATGTAATAATATAAATATAATATTCAATATAATATAATATAGCCAAATAAATGTTAATATGGGTTGCATCCTTTCCAGTTGTGTTGCATTTTCTATAATATATATAATACCGTACAATATAGTATACTAGAGCCAAATGCACGTTAATGTGGGTTGCGCTCTTTCAAATTGTGTTGCGTTTTATACAATACAACAGAGCCAAGTGCATGTTAGTGTGTGTTGCACCCTTTCCAGTTGTGTTGCATTTTCTAGAATATAATATGAGCCAAATGCACGTTAATGTCTGTTGCACCCTTTCAAATTGTGTTGCGTTTTATATAACAGAGCCAAATGCATGTTGATGTCTGTTGCACCCTTTCAACTTGTGTTGCGTTTTATTTAATGTTTTTAATTTTTAAATGTTTTTTATAATGATTTTAAATGCATTGTGAGCCGCCCTGAGTCTTCAGAGAGGGGCAGCATACAAATTGAATGAATAAATAAATAAATAATAATAATAATAATAATAATAATAATAATAATAATAATAATAATAATAGAGTCAAATGCATGTTGATGTGTGTGTTGCACCCTTTCAAGTTGTGTTGCATTTTATATAGCACAATAACTGAGCCAAATGCAGGTTGATGTGTGTTGCGTCCTTTCCGTTTGTGTTGTGTTTTCAATTTCAGAACCCCCGGTGCTACACATTTTTAAACAACGTTTTAAACGTTAGCCTCCTTGTCCAAATGGCTTTTGATTTACGGGTGAGGCTTTGCGATAATGGAGCCAAACCAGAGGCCCTGATGCACCAGGCCTGCATCCAACCTCTGGGACTCACCAAATTGCTAAAAGCTTTCAGGACGTACTTTAAACGGCTACATAAACTGAAAGCTTTCAACCAAATGCATCTTTTCCTGGGATGGCAAGGAAGGGAGCGGCCGTCCTGGGAAAAGCAACACGTCTTTCAATGATGGAGAAAACGTGTTTATTGGCTTGGGTGTCTTTAAAAATCCATATATTTTTGTATCCCAGAGCTGGGATGGGAGACCAAGGGGAGATGCCAGGGGAACTTTTAAAAAGAAAAAGGATTCTCAGAAGAAGACGACGGGACAGGATAATCAAATATAATACCAGAGCCAAATGCAGGTTAATGTAGGTTGCACGCTTTCCAGTTGTGTTATAATGTACTATAGTTATCAAGCAACCAATGCACTGATTGTATATGTGTGTATATATACCGTATATAAATATGCACACACATACAAATACAATCAGTGCATCAGTTGCTTGACAATAACTACAATAAACCTCTGCTTTAATTGTGTGTGTGTGTAATATACAGTAGACATCTCTTTTTTGATATCTGAGACCCTTAAAAGTGCCAGAAGTAATGCTCACACTGTAACAGTTTTATAAACTTTTAAAAGTCAAAACAAAATTTAACTGTGGTGTATATCACCTTGAGAGACCCTTACTTTGAAACCTGGTGTATATTTTTAATTTTTTTTAAAAAAAATTAGATATATGGTTCTGTCTACGTTTTCTCCGATGAACTTGAAATCTTCACAATGATTTTTAAAAAAATTTGTTGTCATCAGCGCTGCCAAAATCGGATACTCTTCAGTTTTTATTGGCTTCGGGGCATTTATAAGTATTAAATTTTGCCGGTTTCATCTCATTTTTCTCCTTTCTGGGGCAGAGTTGGCTAAACCCCTCCTCATACAAACAGTGAACCTGATCAGTTTGGCAAAGTAACTATAAATGGGTAATATGTCAGAAAAAGCTGTGTAGCTTTTCTGGATTAAACATCTTCCTCAGAAACAAAGACATTAGTGAAATTACACTAGATTACACATTAACAGAGTTGGAAGGGACCTTGTAGGTCATCTAGTCCAACCTCCCGCCCAAGCAGGAGACCCTACACCACTTCTGACAGATGGCAGTCCAGTCTCTTCTTGAAAGCTTCCAGTGATGAAGCTCCCACAACTTCTGAAGGCAACTTCTGTTCCATGGGTTGATTGTTCTCACCGTCAGAAATTTCTCCTTATTTCTAGGTTGAATCTCTCCTTGGTCAGTTTCCATCCATTGTTTCTTTTCTTGCCTTCAGGTGCTTTGGAAAATAGCTTGACCCCTTCCTCTCTGTGGCAGCCCCTCAAATATTGGAAGGCTGCTGTCATGCCTTCCCTGGTCTTTCTCTTCACTAGACTAGTCATGCCCAGTTCCTGTAAACATTCTTCATATGTTTTAGCCTCCAGTCCCCTCATCATCCTGGTTGCTCTTCTCTGCACTTTTTCCAGAGTTTCAACATTTTTTTATAGTGTGGTGACCAAAACTGGATGCAGTACTCTAGGTGTGATCTTACTAAAGCTTTATAGAGTGGTATTAGTACCTCACTTGATAATCAGTAGATATTAGTATCATCCATTTATAACTGCTTATATTTTTATGCGGAACTTTAAATCCAGCAGTGTAACTCCATTTCACGTGGCATTATTTGTTATAGCTAAATAGCTGTCAAATTATTATATAAAATGTTATTAAATATATAAATATTATCCATAAATGGCTCAGAAATAGTAGAACAAATCATATTTTTGTTTGAGCGATGTATAGCTCTAACACTGAAACATAAACTAGTTTTTAACTGTCTTCTTGGATTAAGAAAGAAGATTATTTTTTTAAAAAAAATATTTATTCCACTGGCTCCAACTCTTTGTCCTTGTACTGTAGTTCTTGTGATTTTCATATCCTTGCAATTTATATCCTATTAGGCATGGCTTAACTTTAAGTGAATGAAGATTTAAATGGCATCCACATAACACCTCAATAATACATTATTTAGACAACTTACGGCTAGACTTAATGCTCACCTTTTGATGATTCTGATTAGATGTATTTTAATTAGCTTTGTTTTTGATGTGGTCTTGATTGTAGATTACTTTGATGGGGAACAACTGTTTGAAATACCTTTTAATACCTTTCTGGGTGAAATTGCTGTAATTTCACTCTTTGTAACTTGCTGGACTTCATACTGACTCCAATCCTTTCTTGTAGGAAAGGCTCCAGATGTGCTTGATAGATAGAGTTAATAGGTAGATTAGCCACCAAGGTAGTAGTTTCAAAATACTAACAGCTGGCTGATTGCAGAGTATAAATCCCTTCCATTCCCCACCAGTTAGTTGGAACGGAAGAAGCTTCTTGGCTGAGAAGTGAAATGTCTTAAAAAAAAAATCACAAAAGCCCAGTAGCCTTGAAAATGAAAACATTTTTGGGACAACCATGACCTGGATGAATGAGACGTTATGCAGAACCGTCTTTCATAGTAATGGATTAAATGTAATCTGTTTCATCAGGAGTATATATACTAATAGGTGAGAATGAAGGTTGAGTTGGTTTTAAGGGTTCTGCCTCATTCGACTAGGATTGTGTTACCTATAAAATCTAAAAACTTGGCCAGAAATCCAGATTGTAATAAATATACATTTATTGAATCTTTTGGGGTAGAGTCCGTTCGAGGGCTTATCAGAATCTTGGACAGCATCCAGCAGGAGATGCTAAAGTAGTCCTCAACTTACGACCACAAGTGAGCCCAAAACTTCTGTTGCTAAGCAGGACAGTTGTTCAGCGAGTTTTGCTTCATTTTATAACCTTCCTTGCCGCAGTTGCTCACTGAATCCTCTGCAGTTGTTACGTTAGTAGCACCGTTGTTAAGTGAATTGGGCTTTCCCCTTGGACTTTTGCTTGTCAGAAGGCTGCAAAAGGAGATCACATGATCCTAGGACACGTTAACGGTCATAAATACGAGTCAGTTGCCAAGTGTCTGAATTTTGATCACGTGACCACGGGGCGGCTGCAGTGGTCGGAAGTATGAAGAACACTTTTTTTTCAGTGCCGTTGTGATTTTTGAACGGTCACTTACAACGAGTTGTAAGTTGGGGACTATCTGTAGAGAACGTCTGGCTAAGTAGTATAAATAAATGCCTCTGTGGACAAGGTGGAGAAATAGAAGTCTTACTCACCTCTTTGGTGTTTCTTTTTTTGATCCCTGCATGGACCAAGAATAGAGTTGGGAATGTGGCAGGGGTGAAATCCAGCAAGTTCTGACAGGTTCTGGAGATCCAGTAGTGGAAATTTTGAGTAGTTCGGAGAACCGGCAAATACCACCTCTGGCTCGCCCCAGAGTGGGGTGGGAATGGAGATTTTGCAATATCCTTCCTCCAGGAGTGGGGAGGGCATGGGGACTTTACAGTATCCTTCCCCTGGAGTGGGCTGGGAATGGAGATTTTGCAATATCCTTTCCCCAGGAGTAGGGAGGGAATGGGGATTTTGCAGCATCCTTCCCCTGCCACGCCCACCAAGCCACGCCACACCACGCCCACCGAACCGGTAGTAAAAAAAAAATGGATTTCACCACTGGAATGTGGGATCTTTGACTCTCTCTGACCTTGGTTATTTTCCTTGCAGATGTTTTCATTACCAAACTAGGTAACATCATCAGTGTTAGAAGGGAGTTGGCAAAAATTGGGAATATTAGAAACATTGTGATGTCAATCTTCTTTAGTGGTCTCTTTATATCAATATTATTGAATATATGTAACGCATGGTTCAACTATAGGATTGTTGAGTATCTCAGTGGCGCTCAGAGAACCCCCAAACCCCAGTAATTTGATTTATCAGGCTTATTTGCTGCTTTACTTGTAATTGACTCTAAGTGTGAACTGATCAGTATCACTTCTATTCGATTCGATCTACATAAGATTGCTCCAGATGTTGGGTTGGAAAGGAAAAAAGGCTGGAAAAGTTTAAATGGTTAATACCTTAGGCAAAAAAAAAAATGAAGTTAATAGGTGGATATATATAAAAAAATAAAGTAGAAGATTAAGTTGTACAGTTGTACAAAGCCTTGGGATCTGAAAAATAAACTAAAAGCAAAAAACAGGGAAGATTGTATTTAAGAAAGAAGATTGTTAGTCTAGAAGAGAAATCTCTCTTTACTATTTTTATTATTCGGCTGGGTTGATCCTTCATGCTAAAATCCTAAAATCAAATTAGCAAAGGACAATTGCTGGTTTCTCTCATTACATGCGCTGTCCAGACAAATACGCTTTTATTCAGCTTGATTAATAAGCTTTTATTCAGCTTGATTAATAAGCTTATATTCAGCTTGATTCATACATGCCAAGATCGTGATTCAAATCCTACCACATCAACAGACTACGTAATGCCATTTTAACCTAAATTAGTATGTGATAGAAAACCATCTCACAAACAGCAAATCGGTGAAAGTTTCAGGCATTGAAAACCATGGCATCAGAGGTGGATTTCAACAGGTTCTGACCAGTTCCGGTAGCGGAAACTTTGAGTAGTTCTCTGCCTCCCAAGTCCCAACTGATCGGGAGGAAATGAGGATTTTGCAATAATCTTTCCCTGGAGGGGGGTGGGAATGGAGATTTTACAGTATCCTTCCCCTGCCACGCCCTCCAAGCAATGCCACACCCACCAAGCCACACTCACAGAACCGGTAGTAAAAATTTTTTGAAACTCACCACTGCATGGCATATTTTTATATCTGTAATAATTGTCATATTTAAATGTATTGTTGATCTTCATTTATAACATTAATGGAAATCAGCGGTGAGATGTATTTGGTATTTTCTGTGGCTATATCTGTAACTTTTGTTTTAATATATTTTAAGCTTTGCGTAGCCATCATATTTTCTAACAAAATTAGAGGGTATATTGTGGTCAGAACCTCAAACATAGTACAAAACATAACATGGCTGAAAAATAAATTAATGTTCTTGGAAAAGTTAATACACCAGAGTATTGTGTATTACTAGGTTTTATGTTGTGTTTATTCAAATAAAGCAAATATTAAACTATTGACAAACAATATTCAAATACCTTATTAGTATAGAATGAAGCCGTATGGAGTAGATTTTAATCTAAGTCCAAATGCTTTTTTAAAAATTTGATGGGTTGATATTTCGGCCTGCTTAAAATGATGCTAAATTTATTGGTAATCTTTCTTATTTAATGATAAAAAAAAATCTCAATCTTTAAAACATGTATTCTTATTTTACATCTAATAGTAGTCCATACTATTAAGAGCCTTGTTGGTGCAGCAGACTAAAGCACTGTTAAATGACACCAGCTGCCTGCAATTATTACAAATTCAAATCTTACCAGGCTCAAGGCTGACTCAGCCTTCCATCCTTTCGAGGTAGGTAAAATGAGGACCCGGATTGTGGGGGCAATAAGATGACTTTGTATAAAAAAGAACACCGCTTGGGGGGGCTGAAAGCCCTACTAAGCAGGTATATACAAAAGTATGAAGGCTATTTCTTAACGCATTGTAAGCCACCCTGAGTCTAAATAAATACACACACACACGGTGGCTCAGTGGCTAAGATGCTGAGTTTGTCGATCAAAAGGTCGGCAGTTCAGCGGTTCGAATCCCTAGTGCCGCATAACGGGGTGAGCTCCTGTTACTTGTCCCAGCTTCTGCCAACCTAGCAGTTCGAAAGCACGTAAAAAAATGCAAGTAGAAAAATAGGGACCACCTTTGGTGGGAAGGTAACAGCGTTCTGTGCGCCTTTGGCGTTTAGTCATGCCGGCCACATGACCACAGAGACGTCTTCGGACAGCGCTGGCTCTTCAGCTTTGAAACGGAGATAAGCTCCGCCCCCTAGAGTCGGGAACGACTAGCACGTATGTGCGAGGGGAACCTTTACCTTTACCTTTTAGTCCACACTATTACAGGACTATTATGTATTTGTTGTTATCCCACCTTTATTTTTATAAATAAGGCAGCAAACATGCCTGATATTTCTTCCTCCTCTTATTTTCTTGTTGGTTCGGATATTTCTGAGTCAACAAACAACATTCAGACTAATTTTCATCCCATAAAAAGATAGCTAAAGACCTGTGTTCTGACAGACGAGCCCAACTCAAAACGCACTGACGGTGTCTCCTCGAATGGTGACGAAACGTTTGCAGCCAAATTGCCAAGCTCGGAGCTCAAACCAACAGCCTAAGCATTTATCTAAAATGATATAGGATTTCTAGAAAACCTACAAGGTCTCTTCCAACTCTGTTATTCTGATCTTTGTTTCTTTCCATTGTCCTTTTTAATTTTATGGATTTTTCCCTCTCTCAACCTTTTTACTTTATTCTTAATAAGGAAAAGAGGTGAGTTTGTTTTAATTTCTCCCATTCTTAGAGCACTCTATGCTTATGTTCCTTAGAAGTGGGTAGAAGTAACCAAACCTACTCAATCTTAACTCAAATTAATTAGGTAACTTGTACCAAACCCTTTTCCTTCGTAATCTTCTCTTTGTGATGATGGCTAATAATTTCTAGTTTCCAGTTACAAGCACTTGGATAAAAGACATTTTCATGTTTACAACTCAGTTTTTCTGCATGCTGTTGCTTTTCTTTTTTTTACTGACCACTCTTTTAGCTTTTAAACTGTTACAGCTTAAATTATAGGTCATGCAATATGCTATTTATATGTCTGGGAACTTAATTTGAAGCTTCTTATATTTTCCCACTACTGCTTGTCCTCATCTGGGGTTGAACAAATTGGCAAATGTCATTATTCCTGTTGGAGCTATTACTGTTTTTCAGCTTTTACTAAAAAAGCTGTATGCTATACAAAACATATTTATGAAGTGCCACTTGTGTTACAATAGCTCAGCATTGTTGGCCCTTAACAATTGTATAAATCTAACAGTACTGGCTTTACCGTTAACAGTGTTGATGAATTGCCGACTACATTTACATCAGCCCGTTTCTGATTTAAAGCTGAATCTCATCTGTCATCTGCTCTAAATTTAAATCAGTAAATTTAAATTTAAATCAAATTTAAATCGAAACTGTGTGAGAGCAGAGAAAATAGCCAGTGGTTAAAAATGAAGCATTTATTCTTGGATCGCACGAGAGCCAGTTTGGTGTTGTGGTTGAGCTGCTGGCTTAGAAACCAGGAGACTCTGAGTTCTAGTCTTACCTTGGCATGAAAGCTATCTGGGTGACTTTGGGCCAATCACCAGGAGAAGACGAGTTCTAGTCCCACTTTAGGTATGAAAGCTAGCTGGGTGACTTTGGGTCAGTCACTAGGGGATGGTGAGTTCTAGTCCTACCTTAGGGCATGAAAGCCAGCTGGGTGACTGGGCCAATCACTAGGAGACAGTGAGTTCTAGTCCCACTTTAGGCATGAAAGCTAGCTGGGTGACTTTGGGCCAATCACTAGGAGACGGTGAGTTCTAGTCCCACTTTAGGTAGGAAAGCTAGCTGGGTGACTTTGGGTCAGTCACTAGGGGATGGTGAGTTCTAGTCCTACCTTAGGGCATGAAAGCCAGCTGGGTGACTTGGCCAATCACTAGGAGACGGTGAGTTCTAGCTCCACTTTAGGCATGAAAGCTAGCTGGGTGACTTTGGGCCAATCACTAGGAGACGGTGAGTTCTAGTCCCACTTTAGGCATGAAAGCTAGCTGGGTGACTTTGGGTCAGTCACTAGGGGATGGTGAGTTCTAGCCCTACCTTAGGGCATGAAAGCCAGCTGGGTGACTTGGCCAATCACTAGGAGACAGTGAGTTCTAGTCTCACCTCAAGCATGAAACCCGACTGGGTGCCTTTGTGCTAGTTATTCTCTCAGTAAATAAATGAGCTTCCATTTTCATTCAGGCTTTGAGGTAACTTCATTTTCTGCCTTCCTATTAATGATTGACATATTCTATGGCTGAGATGAGAAATCTAGTGTTAACTTTGGTCTAAATCTGTAATTCATTCACCCGTTTTCTCCTTTCTCTTGTTAATTGCCAATAACTAGTTTTAAGGCATAATCTGAGGGGAATGGAACAAACTGACCCAGTGTAAAACTTTAGATCTCGGCATCTCCGTTTCAAAGCTGAAGAGCCAGCGCTCTCCGAAGACGTCTCCATGATTATGTGGCTGGCATGACTAAACGCCAAAGGCGCACGGAACGCTGTTCCCTTCCCACCAAAGGTGGTCCCTGTTTTTCTACTTGCATTTTTTTACCTGCTTTCGAACTGCTAGGTTGGCAGAAGCTGGGACAAGTAACGGGAGCTCATCCGTTACGTGGCACTAGGGATTCGAACCGCTGAGCTGCCGACCTTTCGATTGACAAACTCAGCATCTTAGCCACTGAGCCACCGTGTGTGTGTGTGTATGGACTACCATTAGATGTAAAATAAGAATACATGTTTTAAAGATTGAGATTTTTTTAATCATTAAATAAGAAAGATTACCAATAAGTTTAGCATCATTTCAAGCAGGCCGAAATATCAACCCGTCAAATTAAAAAAAAAAGCACTTGGACTTAGATTAAAATCTATTCCGAACAGCTTCATTCTATACTAATAAGGCATTTGAATATTGTTTGTCAATAGTTTCATATTTAATTTGCTTTATTTGAATAAACACAACATAAAACCTAGTAATACACAAACCTTTCGATCAACAAACTCAGTGTCTTAGCCATTGAGCCACCGTGTTTCACCTCACTTCAGCTATACCTAAAGGGGAAAAAAATCATTCTCTCTAGCACCCTAAGTTGTGCATCAAAGTGACTTCATGTGCACTTTTATCCATAAACCACACCGAATAGACGTGTTTGGTCATCCATTCTCTCAACGTACCTCTATGAGCGTAAAATTGTATATATTCGACATCCAAACATCCTCGTATTAATCCATTCAATTTTTGAGCTCCTCTATATCTAAATGATAAGGTGAGAAGCAATGGAGCAAATATTCCAAATATTTTTTATGCTGTATCAATTCGCCTTTGCAGAACTGTATATTTTCCGCACTCTTAAAGTTGACTATTTTGAGTGGTGCGGTGGCCTAGAGGTGGAGCTCTCGCCTCACAATCGGGAGGCTGTGAGTTTGATCCTAGGTAGAGGCAGATATTTCTCTCTCTGGGCACAATGAGGATATATCTGCTGGAAATAACTCCGCATTGGCAACAGGAAGGGCATCCAGCCAGTAAACACTCAGCTCCATTCAGTTGCCCAGACTCCACCCCGCAAAGGATTATGGGGTCGTTAAAAGAAGATGATTAAAAGTGACTATTTTCCTGTTAGGTACAAGTCATCCTTGTTGTATAGGGTTGTATCTGCACCTTCGCTGCCATGGTTTTTCTTTTCTTGAACTATAACCATTTTTTTTTTAAAAAAACCCAATTCCATAATTTCAAAAGCTAATAATTACTAAAGCTATAAAAACTGTATATACATAGTTCTTTTTTTAAAAATTGGGAGTTTCTGTATTCATAAGATCCTGATATCTTACGGAACGGAGAGGTGGATAAAAAAGAGGCTGTTTGGGAAGTGTTCAAAACTTTAGAAATGGAAAATTGTGCTGCATTAGACAATTCCTGCTCTCCATTGTCTATTGAATCATTATTATCTAACGTACGTCTCTGATTAAAACAGCATTTTGCAATTAACTGGATTGTTATTAATCTGAATTTCTTTTCTTTTTTAAAAAAATAATTTTTATTAAACAGTTTGTCTCTAAAAAAATAACACAAAAAACAATCACACACATATTAAAAAAACACGTCAAAACATAACGTATTGAACACACATTATGATATTCATTGTCTGAATTTTGGGCCTGGTGGCTCAGCAGACTGATAGCATTGTGATTAACACCAGCTGTCTGCAATTACTGTAAGTTCGAATCTCACCAGGCTCAAGGTTGACTCAGCCTTCCATCCTTTCTAAGGTAGGTAAATTGAGGACCCAGTTTGTGGGGGCAATAAGCTGACTTTTTATAAAATATACAAAAGGATGAAGGCTATTGCTTAACGCATTGTAAGCCGCCCTGAGTCTCCGGAGAAGGGCGGCATATAAATCAAATTTAAAAAAAAAATGAAAAAAAAATTCTAATTAACCTAACTGAAGTTCTGGTTTTTTTCTCCCCCCTTTAAATAGGTACCTGTCAGATGAAGGGATCGAGGCTTGCACAAACTCACCTGAAAAAGTCAACATCAACGATATTATCCTGATTGCACTTAATGTAGGTACAATTTGCGAACTTTTAAAATGTATATCCACTCGGGTCCTGTGGTCATTTATTAGTTAGATTTTTAAAATACCCTAGCTAGCTCTAGAAATGAAAATGTTCTAGGCTGGTTATTTTATTTTTCCTTCGACAAATATTTATTAGCCTTCTGTTTTATGTTGTTCAAATTTATACCTTCTGGTCAGTCATGTATTGTTTGTCGTTAAATATAAAGATATATTTTTAAAGAGGGAGGGAGGAAATAATCAGAATAGAGCTGGAAGGGACGTTGGAGGCATTCTAGTCTAACCTTGAGGAGGGGACCCTATACCATTTCAGACAAGTGACTGTCTAGTCTCTTATTAAAAACCTCAAGGAAAGAAGGGAGGGAGGGAGAGGGAGAATAGGAAGGGAGCAATAAGAGGAAAACAGGAAGGAAGGAGGGAGGGAGGGAGAGGGAGAATAGGAAGGGAACAATAAGGAAGAGGAAAACAGGAAAGAAGGAGGGAGGGAGGGAGAGGGAGAATAGGAAGGGAGCAATAAGAGGAAAACAGGAAGGAGAGAGGGAGGGAGAGGGAGAATAGGAAGGGAACAATAAGAGGAAAACAGGAAGGAAGGAGGGAGGGAGGGAGAGGGAGAATAGGAAGGGAGCAATAAGAGGAAAACAGGAAGGAAGGAGGGAGGGAGAGGGAGAATAGGAAGGGAGCAATAAGGAAGAGGAAAACAGGAAAGAAGGGAGCGAGGGAGCGAGAGGGAGAATAGGAAAGGAGCAATAAGGAAGAGGAAGGAAGGAAGGAAAGAAGGAAAGAAGGAAGGAAACACAGCCCAAATCTGATTTCTGTTTAGAATTTCTTTAGAAGTACATATTGAAATTTTGCTTGGTCTTGGGAGAGGTTAAAGGTTACGTATATGTCAGTGTACTTCATTTTCCTCCTGTGTTTAGTAAAAGGTGCAAATAATAGTCGGTTAGATTGCAGGGTGGTTTTTTAGAGATTATAATTTGCCTAGAATGTCAGTAATATTAGGATAAAGCTGGTTACACTTTAGTTTTACTTCTGTCATATTGGCCTAAATTGTCCACATCAAAACTGCTACTGTCTTTATTAGTAAGGAGGGTGCCTGTAGAATGAGGGCAGCTCAGGGTAACACAATCCTTTAGTATGTTTTCTACTTATTAAAATGTTTTGTGGAAACCTTGATTGCCCAAAACCATAACAGACAGCAGAAGAAAATATGGGGCCATCTGGTGACATTCTTGATATCCGGATGATTCGATTGTCGACTGTAAGACGAGTAAATTATTTTTAAAAAAACAAATTAGCAAATGACACGGAAAAGAGAAAAGTAGAAACTTTTTTTTGTAAATTCTGTGAATTTAAGAGAAACGGAAAGTATGTAATAGAGCAGAATAAAGATCTTCTGGAGTGAATTTTATTGAGACACACATAGAAGTGAAAGTGGTGGTTTAATTATAATTGAATCCATTTCTTATACCGAAGTGGCAGACGAATGAATATTCGTTTAAAAGCACGAGTGGTTTGATTGCTTAAGAATACAGGAATTACAAGGACGATGAGAAGTTCAGTATCTGAAGCACCGTTCTTTGATAGTGTCGGAAGTGGGGGGGAAAGAGACTACGAAGGCAAAGAAAGAAGCTTATTGTTTTTTTTAAAAAAATGAAAATAAAAGCCTAGCTCAAAGTAGAATTATTGCAAGAAGAGAAAGTGTAAATTCCTATTTGAAAAAAAAAGTGACAAGATAGACTTCCAAATGGAAAGTGGATAAAAAGTAGGATGATATGAAAGCTGGTGGAACACAGTAAAATAACTGATGATAGGTATGAAACAAACAAAATGCTAAAAAGTTATGATATTCATGTAGTTACTTACCAAGCACATCTAAATTATATTAAAGTAACCAAAATATCTGTATAATCCCCAAGGCATGTCACAACTTTTGACCACCTTTAATGTTTGGAAATTGAAAGCTGAAAAATTTGACACGCAAATTTGACACAATTAAAAGTTTAATTGTGTATGTAAGTAAAAACTGACATTTTCTTGGTAAAAGAACTGGACTTACTGTATATATTTTCAACGTTCATGTTACTAGCCATTGCTCATCCCGAGCATTGTGTTATCTAGTACTTTCTGAATGTTTTTCCTAAAAAACAAATGTTTAGCACTAAAAACTACAGAATAAAAGTACTGTAACCAAAAAAAAAAAAGATTTTGAATTTTTAAAAATCATCTATATGCTCAGAACATTTACAATTTTCTGTCCCACGTGATGCTTACATGGTTGAAAGTGATCTGTTAGGAAAAAACAATAGTTCGTTAATTATTGTCCAAGTTTGAATCCATTTCTCCTTCATTATTGAGTTTTTCAAAACTCTTCATTGTCAACTTTTCATCTAGAAGGATTTCCTAGACTTTTAAAAACCACGCATCTTATGAAAAATGCGTTTTTAATTGGTCACTGGTTTGCAATAACAAATGTGCAGCTAACGGGACGAGCTGAACCTATTTCTGATTTATATGTCTTTAGAAATAAGGCAATAAACCGTGGCTTTCTTGGTTTACAGATTCAAATTTGATCTGTTAAATTTAGCTGAAGATTTATTTTCATGTTTTTTTTATTATTATAATGCAAGTTCCTTCAATATTTCTTTGGCCTATTTTTGAAGGGCTCGGAGGAAATATCCATTATTCAAAGCATATTTTCATCCAGAGACCCTTAAAACCTTCAAAATTGTTTACCGTCTTGTTTTGACAGAAGACCAAGCGAAATGAGGGGGATATATATTTATTAACGTACTTGTCACTATGCGGAAAATTAAAAGAGGAGAAGGGCGGTATCCTTAGATCCTTTAGTAGTAGTAGTATTATTCCTCAATTCAGAATTATCTGAGATGTTCTATCCAATAGGTTTCCTTCTCATTTCTTGCTGACCATCTCCCCTTGTAAAATGTTCTCCCAGTTTGTCACAGGATCTGTTTTCTTCTGAAATTAGAAGATGTTAAAATAGATGTTGAGACTCTAGAAAGAGTGCAGAGAAGAGCAACCAAGATGATTAGAGAACTGGAGGCTAAAACTTACAATGAAGAATTGCAGGAACTTAGCATGGCTGGTCTAGTGAAGAGAAGGACCAGGGCAGACATGATGGCAATCTTCCAATATTTGAGGGGCTGCCACAGAGAGGAGGAAGGGGGCCAAACTATTTCCCAAAGCACCTGAAGGCCAGACAAGGAATAATGGCTGGAAACTGAACAAGGAGGGATTCAATCTGGAAATAAGGAGGAACTTTCTGACAGTGAGAACAGTCAACCCATGAACAGAAGTTGCCTTCGGAAGTTGTGGGAGCTTCATCAATGGAAGCTTTCAAGAAGAGACTGCACTGCCATCTGTCAGAAATGGTGTAGGGTCTCCTGCTTGGGCGGGGGGGGGGTTGGACTAGATGACCTACAAGGTCGCTTCCAACTCTGTTAATCTGTTAAGTACCTGATTCACGAGGTTATAAAGATCTTGGTTTATCAGCCATCTTATTGCAGATGCTGATTTGGGCTGAGAGACAATGATTGGACCCAGGTCTCCTAAACTGGCTTCCATGCCCATGGGTCTTTTAGTCCCCAACCTTATATACAAATAAGATACTCTTCAACTTATGACTGGTTGTTAAGTGACCATCTGACGCCAAAAAAGAGACTTACAAGCTGGTTTTGACGTTCCAACATTTTGCCTCAGCGTGGTGACATGGCAGCATTATGGATGTTCAGCAGCCAGCCTGCATTCACACCCATTTGCAGTCAGCTGACCACAAATGATGGTGGTTTTTGCCCAATAAGGTGGTCCTTATTTTTCTACTTGCATTTTTTTTTTTTACGTGCTTTCGAACTGTTAGGTTGGCAGAAGCTGGGACAAGTAACGGGAGCTCACCCCGTTTACACGGCACCAGGGATTTGAACCGCTGAACTGCCGACCTTTTGATCGACACCGTTAGGAAGTTTCTCCTTAATTCCAGGTTGCTTGTCTCCTGGATTAGTTTCCATCCGTTGTTTCTTGGCCTGCCCTCTGGTGCTTTGGAAAATTAAATTGACCCCCTCTTCTTTGTGGCAGCGTCTCAAATACGGGATTACCTGTATGTGTTTTGAGACACCGAAACAAATAGGAGTTAGAACATTCATTGTCTTTTTTTAATAGTCCACAATGAATCTTATTGGAAATAGCGAGGTGGGTGAGTAAGCAAGTACCAGCATTTAAACCAGGGTGGATAAAAATCAATGATTTTTTTTAAAAAAATCAAAAAAAATCAGATTTTTTTAAATTTAAATCGGATTTTTTTTTATTTAAATCGGATTTATTTTAATAAAAAACTTTGGGGTAAAAATCTATCGTAAGATAGTTTTCTATGTAAGATACATAAATAATTTAGTTTATTCAGCATGAAATGTAGTTTAGTTATGTAGCATGAGGCTGTATATTCTGCAACACTGGGACTATCGGTGAGTCAACAGTGGGTCAAAGGAGTAGCAGAGATGACAGTTGCTCTTTAAAAATGATGATTTAAATCGAGTTGATTTAAATAAAGCATTTTTACTAGTGATTTAAATCATGATTTAAATTGTGATTTAAATCAACTCGATTTAAATCAAATCCACCCTGATTTAAACTGCAACCCTTCATGGCTTATAAAATCAAAGGAACTCTATCTGGAGTCTGATGATTTGCTTGATATTAATGGTAAACAACACTGTTCAAACTATTACCAAAAGTAAAAAATAAACTTAGGGAAAAGCAATTTGCTTTTGGTAGCTCCTCTCTGCTCATCGGGCGCTTTACAAAGTTGTATTTTAATTTTTGAAGAGTGCCTTAAGTTTCCAAAAAGAAAGAAAGAAAATGCAGTATATAAGATCTGGAAAAAAAAAATCCTAAACCTACATTGATCATCGTGGTCTGTGGTCAAATCATCTTTATTGCAAAGGTTGCTTCCCTTTTCTTCGTTGTCTTCTGCCTTTCGAAAAGCAACGTTTCACCTTTAATGTTTCTTTCAACTTTAGACAGACTTGAGAGCCATCGGCAAGAAGTTTCTCCCAACTGACATCAATGGCGGAAAAGTAGAAAAGGTAAAATAACAATAACAATAACAACAATAACAACAACAACAACAACAACAACAACAACAACAACAATAATAATAATATCCTCGTTCTGTCTTTAGTAAGCTTGTGCAAAAGTTTGAAAAAAAGTGTGTATTTGTGTGTGCTATTTCTTTTAAACTTTGCTGTTTTTCTCCGAAGAACAAAAGTTGTAAAAGAGCAAATGTAGAAATTCTCTGTAGACTGTAAAAACACGGTTCAGCCACAAGATGGCTGTATTTGATTAAACTTGAAGAAAATAATGTTAAACGTGCTCTGTGACAGGTTTTCTTTCTTTCTTTTTTATTGTAGAGTTAAAATATAGTTCAGACTGGTCAGTCATGATCATTGGGTGTATAAAAGGAAGGTTGATTTTCCCCCAACACTGTCCTGCTTGATTTTTCAACACTGTTTTTGAACAGGTTGTACCAATTTAAAGCTAAAACAAGGAAAACACTATTCCCCCCCCTCCTGATTAAAGATTGTTGGCTGACTTTGGACATTCTAAGTTAGGAAGTTGGATGTTTTTTGCAAACATCTTTTAAAAATCTTAGTTACCATACTTTTTGGAGTATAAGACGCACCTTAGTTTTTGGGGAAGAAAATAAGAAAAAAGCAGATTGGCAGGTGGATCGGCCTCCCGGAATACACCCAATCAGCTGTTCCCAGGGGTGAATTTTAGCAACAGGTTCCATGGTTGTGAGCTCTGTGCCTTGCTTTTTTTCCTGCCTCTGAAAGCCTCCGAAACAGAGCTTCAGAAAGAAATCCTCTGAAGCTCTGTTTGGGGGCTTTTTTTTCTGAAGCTCTGTTTGGGGGCTTCCTTTTTGAAGCTCTGTTTGGGGGCTTTTTTTTCTGAAGCTCTGTTTGGGGGCTTTTTTTCTGAAGCTCTGTTTGGGGGCTTCCTTTTTGAAGCTCTGTTTGGGGGCTTTTTTTCTGAAGCTCTGTTTGGGGGCTTCCTTTTTGAAGCTCTGTTTGGGGACTTTTTTTCTGAAGCTCTGTTTGGGGGCTTCCTTTTTGAAGCTCTGTTTGGGGGCTTTTTTTCTGAAGCTCTGTTTGGGGGCTTCCTTTTTGAAGCTCTGTTTGGGGGCTTTTTTTCTGAAGCTCTGTTTGGGGGCTTCCTTTTTGAAGCTCTGTTTGGGGGCTTTTTTTCTGAAGCTCTGTTTGGGGGCTTCCTTTTTGAAGCTCTGTTTGGGGGCTTTTTTTCTGAAGCTCTGTTTGGGGGCTTCCTTTTTGAAGCTCTGTTTGGGGGCTTTTTTTTCTGAAGCTCTATTGGGGGCTTCTTTTCCTGAAGCTTCGTTTCTGATGTTTTTTCAGCCTCTGAAACCTCCGTTTGAGAAGCTGGGCGGGGCTACATTCGGAGTATAAGACGCACTCAGATTTTCACCCTCCTTTTTGGGGGAAAAAGGTGCGTCTTATACTCCGAAAAATACGGTATGTGCTTGAAACATGGGTACCTGGCGGTGTTTTTTTTCTGCTTCTTGTTGTTGCTTGCATTACACTGAAGGTCAGATCTAATATTTTTTAGCTTGAAGTATTAAGATGATTCTGCTTTCTCCCCTGATATAGTATTTGCAGAAATAACTTAGAGTCCAGCCTATTTAACATAAAAAAAGCTTCTTTAAACATATCTTAATATGCAGGTATTTGTGTGGGTATACAGGTAGTCCTTGACTTACAAACACAATAGGTGTTTGCCTCACTAGGTGGCTCAGTGGCTAAGACACTGAGCTTGTCGATCAGAAAGGTCGGCAGTTCGGCGGTTCGAATCCCTAGTACAGGTCTCCTGCATGAGCAGGGGGTTGGACTAGATGACCTCCAAGGTCCCTTCCAACTCTGTTACTGTTACAGTTGAGCCTAAGATTTCTGTTGTTAAGCGAGACATTTGTTAAGTGGATTTTGCCCCATTTTATGACGCTTCTTGCCACCGTTGTTAAGTGAATCACTGCAGTTGTTAAGAACATGGCTACTAAGTGAATCAGGCTTCCCCATTGACATGGCAACCGTCATTAAGCACATGCCAGTTGCCAAGCATCTGAATTTTGATCACATGGTTATGGGGGGGTACTGCAATGGTTGTAAGTGTGAAAAACGGTCATAAGTCGCTTTTTTCAGTGCTGTTATAACTTTGAACAGTCACTAAACGTACTGTTGTAAGTCAAGGATTACCTGTAGTATATTTATGGTTGCTGAGCATGTTCTTCAGACTGCTATAGAAAGCCAGAGTCTCTTTGCTTATACTGTACAGGAGGACGCTGGCATTTGAAAGCACGAACAAAAACCAGAACTGCCATGCATTCACAAATAATTGGACATGTTTTTTTAAATCTCTCACTTAAGCAACAAGAGAGGAAATTCAGTCACACTTTTATCTTCCTTGGTGCATTAAAGCGACTATACTCAGCATGGAAAACTTTCCTGAAGCGATAATACAATACACAATTTGACAGTTTTTTTTTTTTCCACAGAGATGTTTCTGTCTCTCCTAGATTATAAACCTGTCTTGGGTTTCGGTGAATATAGAGGCACGAAGCAGAAGCAGATAACTTCTGGCTAAAATGATCCACCGGTGGAAAAGTGTTAAAAATTCCAATTAGTAGACCCAAGAATAGCTGGATACAAGCTCACAATACTCAGTTATAAATGATGGGTTACTTTTTTTTACCTCTAATAAGTCATAACTCTAGAGCTTTAAGATTAAGTAGGAGACCTTCTTCATAAAATAGCTTAAATACATTACTTCAGTGGTGAAATCTCCCCAGTTCTATCCAGCTCGCCAAACCGGTAGCGCCAGTGGCGGGAGGCTCCACCCACCCACCGGGATGTCATTACGTCCCGTTTTTTTACCATCTGCACATGCGCAGAAGGTTCTGCGCATGCACAGAAGTGGCGCTTGGGTGCTATGCGCGCGCTCCCGCACGCTCCCGTTCCCAAACCAGTAGCGAAGGTAAGTGGATTTCACCGCTGCATTACTTGACATAATATGACTATGGAGATTCTCAGTCATTCAAGTCATGGTTGTCCAAAAGGTGTTTTTTCAAGAGGCAGCTGGACTTTATGGTATGGTACCATTCTGGTACCAGAAATTCCAGTTGCCTCTTGAAAAAAGCACCTTTGGGACATTGAAATAATATACAGTAGACAGACTATAGACAATAGACAGACTATTGGGGATGCCGAGGCTGAGCCAGAAGGAGGAGTCAACCCTGTCATCAGCCTCGAATCTCTTCGTACCCACAAGGGATCTAAGTCCAGCCCATCTTGAATTCCATTGACTCTTATCTACCACCTATTTGCTTTGACCGTTAGTAGTTCAGATTCTTGTAGCGAACACAAAGCTTCCAATAAACCTTTATATTCTTTTGAACTGCCTGGACTTTCTGATTTTCCCGTCCTTGACAATTGTGCCCTTTATCAGAGTTTCCTACCGATGCCCTAATTAAATCATGAGCCTCAAGTCAAGCTTCAAAAGAAATCCAGTTATTTATTAAGAGCTTCATGTTGGCACGGACCAAGTGAAGCCAACTCTGACCTCACTTAATTTGCATCCTGGCTCTCACCCTGTTTCCCCCTTCCCCCCCAAGGTGTGTCATCAGTCACATTCTCCAATGAAGCAATTTCATGGCTTGTAGAGGTCCCTCCCTCCGGCCACTGTGGGTCTGCGTGGATATGACCTTGATGTGGCCGGCTGGAATGTGCTTTGTTTTGACTGAAGTACTTGGGAACGAGTTAAAAAAAAAAGTGTTTTCCCCATGCCTATTTGGGGTATCAGTCCAACATTTTTATAGTTATTTTCCCCCCCTTTGTCATCACAGCTAGAAGGCCCCTGTGTTCTGCAGATTCAAAAAATCCGCAATATAGCTGCGCCGAAGGACAATGAAGAATCTTCGGTGGCTCCCAGAATGCTGCGTTTGCAGATGACCGATGGGCACACAAGCTGCACGGCGATAGAATATACTTACATGTCGAAAATAAGGTAAACAAAGCTTGTTTGTGCTTTATGATGACTCTTGCAGCTTTTAACACATCACATCTTTCCGGTGCTGAAGAATTATCTCTAAAAAACAAATTATTTGTCGACATAAAAAAAAAAAAAAAAGACAAAGAGTTGAGTTCCAAGTTAAGATGAAACATTTTATAAGATTGCGCAGTGGTTAGAATGCAGTGCTGCAGGCTAACTCCTCACTACAGGAGTTCGGTTCTGAGTGGCTCAAGTTTTACTTTTCATCCTTCTGAGGTGGGTAAAATGAGGACCCAGATTGTTGGGGGCAACATACTGACTCTGTAAACCGCTTAAAGAGGTCTGCAAAGCACTGTGAAGCCTTATATAAGTCTAAGTGCTATTGCTATTTCTGTGTGGAGAATTGACAGCACATCAGTAATGAACTTCAGTTCGTTCAGACAAACCAGTCAATGAAATCTGGCCTACAAATGTTGTTTTCTCTCTGTGGCCCAAATTCCAGCCTACTAATGAGATAGCAATAGCACTTAGATTTATATACCGCTTCTCTAAGTGGTTTACAGAGTCAGCATGTCGCCCCCCAATAATCTGGGTCCACTGCGGCCAAGCCTGATCGCTTATGAAAGCTGAATTAGGTGCAACATTATAATAATTAAAGTTTCTCCTTCGGGTTTCTTGGGTAGCTCTGTGTGCATTTATGGTACCCATTAAGCCATGGTGGCGCAGTGGTTAGAGTGCAGTACTGCAGGCTACTTCTGCTGACTGCCAGCTGCCTGCAATTTGGCAGTTCAAATCTCACCAGGCTCAAGGCTGACTCAGCCTTCCATCCTTCCGAGGTGGGTAAAATGAGGACCCAGATTGTTGGGGGCAATAGGCTGACTCTGTAAACCGCTTAGAGAGGGCTGCAAAAGCACTGTAAAGCGGTATATAAATCTTATTGCTATTGCTACTGGCAGTATTTTCATTATAAAGTCTGTCCGAGGGAAGTAACATTACTAATATTTTGAACAAAGGATTTTCCCACCTTTATTCATAAGCTATTTTTAGGCAAAAGTAGCGACAGTTGCTGCTAGAGGCAAGTTGGTAGTTCTGTAGTTTTACTACCGATAAAATTACAGTTCACATTATCTCAAGGAGGAGTTTGCACACTTTCCAATGTAATTTTACCGATGCTGTGAAAACACTATTAACGTATTACATGCATAGATGAAATAGTTGTTTAAAAAAACGACTCGCAAGTTTCCAACTCTACTATCTTCTCCTACAACACGTTTATTATCTACCCTTATTATCTATTTTTCCTCCCCTACAGCACACTTATTATCTTTTCTGCAATTCAAAATACGCTTCTGTATATTATAGCATATTATGTGAAATGTTCTCCCTGGCCTTGTCTGGATACTCATCAGAGTTAAGCCTGTCTCTTGCTTAGCTGGACAGTTTGTCAAGAGAGTTCCAGGCTGAACATGAGACTGTGAAGTCAAAAAAATTAAATCTATGATGCTTGTTGAGGGCGGTGCTTGTGTATTTGATGAACTCTACTTCTTTTCAATAATAATAAAAAAAACACTTGTTTTCTATAGACCTGGGTTTATGGAGGGAAGGCCCATGCTATAATTCTCAAGATCATACCAAAGCCATATCATCTAAAATCTTATTGCAGCTCTAACAAAGGTTAAACAAGATTTGTAAAAGAAGATTTTACAAACTAAAATCTCAATTTAGGATTGCTTCTCTGACTGACCTTCCTTCTCTCACACGAGAAGCTAAGCAGTGTCCACCAAGGTTAGTAGTTGGATGGGAGCCCCCCCACCCCCAAATATTTAAATTGTAAAGTAAACTGGAAAAACATCCTGGAAGAAGGCAGTTCCAAATCCATTGCTTACAGTTACCAAGGAAATTCTTTAGGGCGTTGATGTTGGAAGAGAAGGCAATTTTATTTTTCTGGAGAATTTTGCTGCCATCTTCTATCTTTTGGATTGTGGCTACAGATGCGATTCTTCTGTTCCCCTAAATTGGCTTCATTCTTGCCCAAGTTCCCATCACCTCAACTAGATTGTTGAAGTTATTGGGATCTGATTTCCTCAATATTCTGTCCGTTTGATGGATGGGCTTGGCGGCCGAAAATGATTGATGTTCTTTGTGGCTTTGAAATCGTGGTTTGAGTTTCCCTGCTTTGACGATAAACAACGGATACACTTGATGGAAATTGTTCAGCAAGCCAGGCTTTCAAAGACCGCTGTCAGAAGAAGGACAGAGATGGATTCTGACACTTTATGGATGAAGTGATAATGATGGCCCACATCTTTTCCATGGCTGTCCGCTATCTTGTAAAATGCAGACGAGTTACTTGCTTGCAGAGAGGGTGTTATTTTTATCGCATCATTAAAACAATGCAGTTTGGTTTTCAACGTGTTGGGTTCGAACTAACACAAACGTGTATAAAATAATTTGAATTGTCGCACTTGAGTTGAATTAGAGCAGGAGTGTCATTGAGTTTCATTGAGGGCCTCACCAGGGTTGTGTTTAATCTCTGGTGGGCGTGACCATGGTGAGCATGGCCAGCTTGATGTCACTCGTGTCGGGGGCGCTTGTGGCCCGAGCGCTCTGCCAGTTAAAATGGGCTCTCGAGCTCCGTTTTCGGCTGGGACAGCCTCCTGCAACCCTCTGTCAGTGAAAACTGAGCTCGAGGGGACTGCTTCCTTTTCACTGGAAGAGGCATCATGGGCTGGTCCTTCATTGTTTCTAGGGCGGCCCGGTGGGCCGGTTCTAAGTACCCCACAGGCCAGATCTGGCCCCCGGGCCTTGAGTTTGACACCCCTGAATTAGAGCAACGTAACTTGAATAACGCCATCTCGTCCTAACACTTGTATTTTTCTTCTTTTTCCCCCCCTTTTTTCCTGTAGTCTGAACACACCTCCTGGAACAAAAATTAAGCTGCTGGGAATCGTGGAAGTGAAAAATGGCTTTCTCCTTCTGGATGACAGCAACACGGTGGTTCTTGGAGGGGAAGTGGAGCATCTGATAGAAAAATGGGAGTTGCAAAGGGTGAGGTAACATGGTGCATTTTCCCACCTTAAACCAAAAACGTTAAAGCTCCAGCTGGCTTGTTGGACACATTTAAGGATGATGTGTTTTTGCTTTGTTTTACTGTGGCGACTTGCCATATTTTACTTAGATTATATCTAGATATCCAGATATATTATGTAGATATATTCTGTTCCAGAGAAAAGAAGGACTAGGGGGTGACACGATAGCAGCATTCCAGTATTTGAAAAAGGCAGTATTTCAGTCTGGATAATTTAGGGGTCAGGTCAATTTTATTGACATCCCGAAGCATCAGATAAAAATGCCTGAGAAAATGGATTAACCTTCATGTCATTCTTCTCTTTATAAGCAACAGTTGCTTGTCTCCTCTTAATTATTTCTTGGGCATAGTATCCTAGAGTCTTTGCAGCTAGATCCTTTAGTTTGTTTAAATCCTACCTCCTAAGGATGTTACAAGGGGGGTCGGGGGATATGCAAATACGTTAGCACAGTGGTCCCCAACCTTTTTATCGCCGCGGCCCGCTGAGCGCGCGCAGGGGTGGGGGCACGGCCCAGGAGCTTTTGCACACGGCCCATTGCGCACGGCCCAGGAGCCTTTGCGCTGCAGCGTTCATGTCCCCCGGCCGCTGCGCGGCCCGGTGCCAGGTACTCCACGGCCCGGCACCGGTCCGCGGACCAGGGGTTGGGGACCACTGCGTTAGCAGATGAATGCCAGCATCTTATTTTTGGTGACGAGTAATTAGAGCAGAAATAACCAACTTCGTTAACTAAATTCTTTACTGAACTTGGTTCTTATCCTATAACTGTAGAGAGGGGAGAGCAGTCTTTCTCAAGCTTGGCAACTTTAAGAACATGTGGACTTCAGCCCCCAGAATTCCCCAGCCAGTTCTGAAAGTTGAAGTCCAAAGGTCTTAAAATTGCCAAGTTTGAGAAACAGATGGACAGAGGGAAACTCCATTACAAAGGCAACGAATCAGGCAACAGTGGCTTGCAGTCATAATAAGAAGTAACAGTTCCAATACCACCCAAACACCTCAATTCACAAAGGTGATAAAAGAGGAAGTATATTCATTGCAAGGTTTATGTTACTACAGCTATTTTAATGAAAGTAGCTTTAGGTCTACACGGTGTCTGTTTTTAGATCGGGTCTATTTTATAGGGCTGACAGTTACACCTCGTGAAGCATTGACTTGATGAATATCCTTAAGGAGTTGTTTATTGTAACCAAAAGATTTAACAGCATAGAACTGTGATGGCGAACCTGTTCCGGATTGAGTGCCTAAAGTGCATGCGTGCGAACCCTCTCAAATGCAATGCACATGCACCCCCCCATACGTGCCCCACCTCTACACATGCACGCGCCCCCCCTGCACGTGCCCCGCGCATGTGTGGCAGAGACCCGACGACCAGCTGGCTGGCGGGAGGCGTACACGCATGCGTGGCAGAGTTGAACTGGGAGACAGCTTGCGTTCCCACAGAGAGGGTGCTGCAGGCCACCTGTGGCACGCATGCCATAGGTTCGTCATCACGGGCATAGAACTTGATACAATATATGGGTTGATATGCAAACAGGAAGATGAACCTGTTGCGGCTGAATACAAAATCCTTCATACTTATATTTGGAAATCAAATGGAACGTAACAGCTAACCTCAAGCTGGGAATTAGATAACCACAAATTCAAATTTTTTACAGGTAGTCTATCTATATCCATATCCATATCCATCCATCCATATAGTCATCTCTATTCCATCTCTCTCTCTCTCTCTCTCTCTCTCTCTCTCTCTCTCTCTCTCTCTCTCTCTCTCTCTCTCTCTATCTATCTATCTATCTATCTATCTCCATCCATATATCCATCTCTATTCCATCCATCCACCCATATATCCATCTCCCTCCCTCCCTCCCTCCCTCCCCTTCCCTTCCTCCCTCCCTCCCTCCCTCTCTCTCTCTCTCTCTCCAGCCATATATCCATCTCTATTCCATCCATCCACCCATATATCCATCTCCCTCCCTCCCTCCCTCCCTTCCTTCCTTCCTTCCTTCCTTCCTTCCTTCCTTCCTTCCTTCCTTCCTTCCCTGTCTGTCTGTCTGTCTGTCTGTCTGTCTGTCTGTCTATGTATCTATCTATCTATCTATCTATCTATCTATCTATCTATCTATCTATCTATCTATCTATCTATCTATCTATCATTATATTATTCCATCCATCCATCCATCCATCCATCCCATTATGAACAGCCATTTTTTCCTCTTAGGGTGTGTGTGTGTGTGTGTGTGTGTGTGTGTGTTTGTGTTTGTATGCACACGTGTGTGTTTTCAGTGATTTCAAGCCTTCCTCTCTTTTTAATTAACAGATTCTGAGTAGAATCTTTAGAACATCTATAGCATTCAAGCAGCGAGAAGCTTTCAGGCAAAAGCATTAAACAATGTCAGTAATTTACACGCTATTCTGTGTTTCCCACCCTTATCAGTTAATGAAAGCTGCTTTAATTTTTCAGAGTTTATCAAAGCACAACCGAAGCAACATAGGAACAGAAGGAGGGCCTCCTCCCTTTCTCCCTTTTGGACAGGTATGATATGCTTTCTGGCCTTGGACATCTCCATTGCCTTCTTCACACTCTCTTGTCTTGTGTTTGAAATATCTCTGCAATAGTCTTGTGTGAAAAAGAACTTCTCTATCATTTCAACAGTTTTTTTTTTTTTAATCTCCTGCAATGTTAAATTATTGGAATTTTTTTTGGGGGGAAGTTGACATTTAAAAGCATGTAATATTTACAAACGCCTTGCTCAATAAATACGTTGAAGCCAGGACAAGAGAATATTTGTAGCCATAGGTTTATCTCTTGCTTAAGTGTGCTTTTGCGCCGCCAGAGATGCGTATCTCAGCTTCAAGTGGACAGCAAGGAATTGGACCGCCGAAAAACCCTGCAGGTGACGAACGTGGTGAAGCCGATGGGCGACAACGATGAATTTGAAAAACAGCGGACGGCTGCTATTGCTGAAGTTGCAAAAAGCAAGGAGGTGAGTACGAATGCCTCTTGTCTTTTTGTTTTGAAACAATACAAGGTAGTCCTCGACTTACGACAGTTCCTTTCGTGAGTGTTCGAAGTTCGACTCCGGGACATTGCAACTGTCATAAATTCATGCCAGTTGCTGGACTAGAAGACCTCCAAAGTCCCTTCCAACTCTGTTATTCTGTTATATCAATCAGTCAATCAATTTCTCTTTTAGCGTTGAACCTACAACAGGCCACATAGTTTATGGATTGTGATTATAGTATAGTTAGAACATGTATAATTGACAGACTGGGTTTTATTATAGATTTTAGTTGTTATTTATTATTTTATACTAGAATTTTTAAATGAGCCGCATGCGGCTCTGGAGCTGCAGGTTGCCGACACCCTGGCTAAATCTTTGCTCACAGTATATAATTATCACCCCTTCCAATTTATCCCAATGGAATTAATGTTTTTTCTGCTTCAGAATGTCAGTGAGGAAAGCATAAGCTTTCCTTTTCCTCAGCATTCTAACTGAAATTTCCCTCAGAACAATAATATCAACATTCTCCATTCTCAGCTTATATTTGAAATCCAAATATATCCAATCCAAAACCTGGTCCCTTGTTATTCTTCTTGCGAAGTGGACTACAATGTCCCTCGGTAATTTGCTTGTGGCGGCAGATCTGGAGTTTACTTGTCCATATCTCCATCGAAATCTTTTTCCGCTATTAATTAACTGAGCCAAAGCCTTCACCATCCTTAGTTTAATATGTTCTCCTGGTTGTTCAGGAATTCCTCGAAATCTTAATTAGAATTCTTTAATCGGAGCTTCCAGAATTGTTATCTCTTCCAATTCAGCTTCACATAGAGAACGTCTTCTCCAATTTATGCTCCATAAGATCCACTCTTACCTTTCACCTGTTTCGTATCTCCATTCAAACATTGGATTTCTTCCCAAAGTTGATGGATTGTTATATCAGGAATTATTTCCGTTTTCAATAATCAGTTTAATGAACCAAGCAGGCAGTCCACGACTTACAGTATTCGCTTAGTGACCGTTCAAAGTTATGACGGCACTGAAAAAAGGGACTGAGGACTGTTTTTTCACAGTTACGACGTCTCCAGCATCCCCACTGCAGTGATTCACTGTGGCAAGAAAAGTCATCCAATGGGACAAAATTCACTTCCCAGATGTCTCCCGTAAGAACAGAAATTTTGGGCTCAGTTGTGGTTGTAAGTCGAGGACTATCTGTGCATGAATGATCTCTGGATAGAACTTTGAGGAAAAGACAACGAAAAGCCGTTTGCTGGGATCCATCAAGAACAGGGAATTTCCAAAGTACAGGATTTAAGACGTGAAGTGTGAAGAATAAAACCTTGGAATACAGATAATGCTTACAAACAGTTTTGTTTAGTGACTGTACGAAATTACAGCGGCACTGAAAAAAATGTGAGTTATGACCATTTTTCACACTTACTGTACTTTTTGGAGTATAAGACGCACTCCCCCCCCCCCCCCAAGTGGGTGAAAATTCAGTTACGTCTTATACACATAATGTTGCTGAAACCCCGCCCGCCCACTGGCTCCCACCCTTTGGCCATATTCAGCCTCCTTGTCTTCTTTTATCAGCCTCTGCACGCTCCATTTTAGATGGAGCGCCACAGCACATCGCTGCCGATCGCCGCTTTCGCGTGTTGCGTTTTTGGCTTCCGCATGCCCCGTTTTTGGCCTCCGTGCGTTGCATTTTTGGACAGTTCCAGGCGGTGGGGATCGGCCGAAAATGCAATGCATGGAGACCAAAAACACGACGCACGGAGGCAGCAATTGGCAGTGTGATATACTGTGGCAATCCCTGCAGCCTGGAACAGGTCTAAAATGAAGCAGGCAGAGGCCGAAAATGCAATCCGCGGAGGCCAAACCTGCGACACGCGGAAGCCAAAAACGCAATGCACAGAGGTGGTGATGGGCTGAGACGATCTCTGCAGCCTGGAAGAGCCAATTGGGTGTATTCTCGGAGGCCGATCCAACCGCCAATCAGCTGTTCGTGCTAAATCAGGCTGCAGTAACATGCTGAAACTGACCAGGCAGTTTGCTGTTTGCTGTGAGGACGCTAGCCAGATGAATACCGATGAATGCTAGTAGGCAGAGGCAGAATTTTTTTTTCTCGTTTCCCTCCCCAAAAACTAATGTGCATCTTATACTCCAGAGCATCTTATACTCCGAAAAATACGGTAATGACCATTGTAGCAACCTCATGGTCACAGGATTTAAATGCAGATGCTTGACAACAGACTCATATTTATGACGGTTGCAAGATCCCGGGGTCACAGGTTCATCTTTTTGTGACCTTCTGACGAGCAAAGTCAAAGGGGAAATCGGATTCACTTTACAACCGGGTTACTAATTTAACAGCTGCGGTCGTCCGCTTAACGGTGGCGAGAAAAGTCGTAAAATGGGGCAAAACTCACTTAACAAATGTCTCACTTTAGCAACATAAATTCTGGGCTCAGTTGTGCTTGTAAGTCGAGAACTCCCTGTATGCAAAATCCAGTCTTTATCAGTGCCGCTGTAACTTCGAACGGTCACTAAATGAACTTTCATAAGTTAAGGACTACCTATACCAGCTTTACTTTTTAACTCGTGCAAATCAGGTGGTTGGTAGTCCTGTTTCCCACCCAAAATGTTAAACGTTGATAGTCCTTGACTTAAAACCATTCATTTCGAAGATAACCACCATTCGAAGTTTCAATGGCATTGAGAAAAAGTGACTTTATGACCGTTTTCATACTTAACGACCATTGCAGCATCCCCTTAGGCACGTGATCAAAATTCAGCTGCGTGTATTCGTTCTGGGGTGATCTGATCACTTTTTACGACCTCCTGACAGTGGAAAGTTTGAAAGTTTATTAGATTTCTATACTGCCCTTCTCCCGAAGGACTCAGGGCAGTGTACAGCCATATAAAAACACATAGATTTATAAAATTTAAAACCAATTAAAATTGAATATATAAAATTGGCCCTCAATTTAAAAACACACATATACCCATTTAAAATTCAATGGGGGAGCCAGATTCCCTTAACCAACTGTGTTAACTGTGGTGATTCGCTGAACAGCCGTGGCAAGAAAAATCGTAAAACGGGGCAGAACTCAACTCACTGCCTCACTTAGCAGTGGAAATTTGGGGCTCGATTGTGGTCGTAAATCGAAGAATGCTTGTGATCAACTTGTGCTTCTCAAGTCTTTCACTTTAGAAAGACGTAGCGGTGGCATTGCTAAAGCATGGTTCTCTTCCTTAAAGACCAAGACTTTTGGAGGCGGTGGAAGTAATACTCGAAGCAACCTCAGTTTGAATGCAGGAGGGAATCGGAGCAGAGACGTATTCCAGAAAGAGAAGACAAAGCCTGAAGGAAAAAATGAAGGTGTCTATCGTGAATTGGTAAGATACACACCTCTAAAAAAATAAATAAAAATAGAATAGAATAGAATTAGAGTAGAATTAAATTAGAGTGGAATAGAGTAGAGTATTGGAAAGAAGAGTAAGAATAAAGTAGAGTAGAGTAATTGGAATGAAGACTAGAATAGAATTAAAATATAGTAGAGTTGAGTGGAATAGAGTAGAGTAGAGTACTTGGAATGAAAAATAGAACAGAATAGAATTAGAGTAGAGTGGCATAAGATAGAGTAATTAAAATGAAGAATGGAATGGAATGGAATGGAATGGAATGGAATGGAATGGAATAGAATGGAATAGAATAGAATAGAATAGAATAGAATAGAATAGAATAGAATAGAATAGAATAGAATAGAATAGAATAGTTGGAAGGGAGGACACTGCTCAGGGAGGACACCCTATAAATCATCTCCACATAGTATGAAACTGTCATGGGGTTCAATCAGTTATTGCGACTGAGTGCAGAGAAGAGCAAGAAAGATGATTAGGGTACTGCAGGCTAAAACATGAAGAACATTTACAGATTTGGGTATTGCTAGTTTAATGAAAGGACTAGGACTGACAATCTTCCTGTCAAACCTCGACTGGTTTGCCATACCTGGGGAGGGGGCTGGGGGGAATTGGAGAGTGAGATGGCTGGAATAGCCGAGCAGAAGCTTGCCGGGCTCAAACGGTGACAAGGAGTACAGCTGGTAAGGCTTTGGCTCCTGGGTGCAGCATGGTCTAGCAGCAATGGCGGCGTTACCGCATGCACAGCTGTCTGGCGGCCTCCTGGAATCCAGCTGGCTGGCGCCGAATGCAATGGTGTAATGGGCCAGTAGCGGGCTACGCGCCAGGTTACGGAGGCCATTATGGACCGGGGCACCGGATGATGGGAGCTGACCGGGTTGCCTGCTGTAAAGGAACTGGAGGCCGATGCCGGAAGGTGGCTGAAGGGGTGGAGCTGAGGGAACGTGATCCCGCCTTTAAAAAGCGCTGGGAGACAGTAGCTCCCAGCGCTGACTTTACAACGGACTGCTACTGTTACGAACTCAATTTGTGCCAGGGCTCCAGCCTTAATAAACTCGTAATTCTATGGTTCCAGAGTGTGTTTGCTTCCGTGTTAGCCAGGCCTGGGGATTTGGACAGTTGAGACTTGCAATATCTCAGGGGCTGCCACAAAGAAGAGGGGCTCAACCTATTCTCCGAAGCACCTGAGGGTAGGACAAGAAGCAATGGATGGAAACTAATCAAGGAGAGAATCAAACTAGAACTAAGGAGAGATTTCCTAACAGTGAGAACAATTAACTAGTGGAATGGCTTGCCTTTAGAAGTTGTGGATGACTAGTTTGTCTAGTTATCTAGTTTAATGAAAAGAAGGACATGATAGCAGTGTTCCAATATCTCAGGGGCTGCTACAAAGAAGAGGGGCTCAACCTATTCTCCAAAGCACCTGAAGGCAGGGCAAGAAGCCATGGGTGGAAACTAATCAAGGAGAGAACCAACCTAGAATTAAGGGGAAATTTCTTGATAGTTAGAAGAATTAATTAAACAGCGGAACAACTTGCCTCCAGAAGTTGTGGGTGCTCCAACACTGGAAGTTTTTAAGAAGAGATTGGACAGCTATTCATTTTAAATGGTATAGGGTTTTCTGCTTGATCTGGGGGTTGGTGTAGAAGACCTCCAAAGTCTCTTCCAACTCTTGTTATTCTGTTATTCAGTTTTATGTAATAATTAATTCGGCATCTGATGTTTCCTGCACCTATCATGTTTCCCCCAAAATAAGACCCTGTCATATATTTTTTTTGAACCCTGAAATAAGCGCTTGGCCTTATTGCCATGCGCTCAAAAGCTCGATTGGGCTTATTATCCGGGGCGGTCTTACTTTGGGGGAAACAGGGTAGAAGAAATACAAACTTGATTTGCTTTCTAGAAATCACTATCTAGCTATCTCACATACCAATCTACCTCTCCTTGATTGAGATAACATTTCAGTTTTATCGATAAAGAGAACTAAATAGGCGCACATTTCTTAACCTACCTTCAAGCGAACATTTAAAAACAAAACAAGGTCTCCTAACATCTTGCGGTCGGTGGACTTCTGATATTTTAAGAATTTGGGGGCTTTAGCTAAAAATGTCCATTTGGTAGAAAATGAAAGGTGGGAGTTGCCTTGTTTGTTGTGCAGTGAAGGCAGAGGTGAAGATTATGCTCTTCGTCTCCAGCATCTGTTCCAGAGAAGGAAATGAGTAACTTGACTTAAAACTGGCTACAGAAGAAGACATAAAATGGGGTTTGGGGTTTAAGCCGGGTCATAGAGTTCTACCCGAGTGGTGGTGAGTGGTGCGGTGGCCTAGAGTTGAAGCTCTCGCCTCAATCAGGAGGCTGTTGAGTTCGATCCTAGGTATAGGCAGCTATTTCTGTGTCTGGGCACAATGAGAGTATATCTGCTGAACAAAACTCTGCATTGGCGACAGGAAGGGCATCTGGCCATAGCAACACTTTGCTACCTCCGCCCAGTTGTCCAGACTCCACCCCGCAAGGGATTATGGGGTCGTTAAAAGAGGATGATGATAGAGTTTTACCCCCCCAAAAAAACCCCACAACAGAGTCTTTTACAAAAAGCAGATATTCAGTTATATTCAGGAAAAGAAAATCAATCACACCGAACAATAGTTCAAAAAAAAAACAAAACCCAACCCCTCTTTATTTCCGTTTTTAAATGTAAGGGTTTTGTTTTGTTTCATCTTCGAATTGACTTTTTTTGCTCATTTCTCTCGCAGGTTGATGAAAAGGCTCTCAAACACATAACAGAAATGGGCTTTAGCAAGGAGGCCGCCCGGCAGGCTCTCATGGATAATAGCAACAACCTTGAAGCTTCATTAAATTTCCTCCTCAACAGCAATAAACAAGCCACCGCTCAAGGACCAGCCGCTAGAGGTATAATTTCATTTATCTATCAGACAGAAAAGGATTTTTGTAGGATCTGATTTTTTGGGGGAGTACAGATTTATTAACTTACAGTATAGATTTATTTACTCACTTAGTGTTGTGGCCCGTCAGCGGCCTGTGCAGATTGTAGCTGATTCCGACAACAAGGAGGCTGGTGTGGTGCTGCGCCAGCAGCCTGTGCAGCTGGCACTCGAGTCAGACAATGAGGAGGCTGGAGAAGAGGTGGTGCCAGAGGCAGGGATTCAGCCAGGGCCTTCAGAACCTCCAGAAGCTCCTTTAAGTGAAGAGGACGAAGAGGAGGAGCCTCTTCTCAATGCACGGGCGCGCAGAGCTGCCAAAAGGCAGGAGGTTATCAGGAGGTCTTCTTGAGAGTAAGGCTTGGGGCTAATTGGCCACTCCCTTAGCCTATTTAAGGAGTAATTTTATTTATTTTATTTTTATTTTTATTTAATTTATATACTGCCCTTCTCCCGAAGGACTCAGGGCGGTGAACAGCCATAATAAAAACAATGTACAAAATAGAATTTAAAAGCAGATTAAAATAATTAAATCATAGGCCAAATTTAAAACTCTCATTTTAAAACCAATTTTAAAACCCCATTAAAACCAAATTAAAATCATTTATCCCATCAGAGCGGCTTGCTGGAATAACAGGGTCTTCACTGCACGACGGAAGGCGCGGAGGTCGGGGATCCTTCGTATGTCTGGGGATAATTCATTCCAGAGGGCAGGGGCCCCCACAGAGAAGGCTCTCCCCCTGGGGGTCGCCAGTCTACATTGTTTGGCTGACGGCACCCTGAGGAGGCCCTCTCTGTGTGAGCGTACCGGTCGGTGGGAGGCAATCGGTGGCAGAATGCAGTCTTGTAGATAGCCAGGTCCTAAGCCATGGAGCGCTTTAAAGATGGTAACCAACACCTTGAAGCGCACCCGGAAGACCACCGAGAGTCAGTGCAGCTCGCGCAAGAGGGGTGTTACATGGGAGCGACGGGTCGCCCCCATTATTACTCGCGCGGCCATATTCTGGACCAGTTGGAGCCTCCGGGTGCTCCTCAAGGGGAGCCCCATGTAGAGAACGTTACAATAGTCCAGACGGGAAGTGACGAGGGCATGAGTGACTGTGCGCAAGGTGTCCCTATCCAGAAAGGGACGCAACTGGGAAATCAGGCGAACCTGATAAAAAGCCCCCCTGGCCACGGCCATCATATGATCATCCAAAGACAGCTATGAGTCCAGGAGGACGCCCAAGTTGCGAGCCCTCTCTGAGGGGGGTAAGATCTCATCCCCAATAGTCAGCGATGGTTTGAGCTGGCTATATCGGGACGCTGGAAACCACAGCCACTCAGTCTTGGAGGGGTTGAGTCTGAGCCTGTTGCTCCCCATCCAGATCCGCACGGCCTCCAGGCAGCAGGACATCACGTCAAGGGCATCATTGGGGTGGCCTGGGGTTGAAATGTACAACTGTGTGTCATCGGCATACAGTTGACACTTCACCCCAAAGCCACAGATGATCTCGCCCAGTGGCTTCACATAAATGTTAAACAGGAGGGGTGAGAGAACCAATCCCTGCGGAACCCCACAAGTGAGGAACCTCGAGGTCAACCTCTGCCCTCCCGTCAACACAGACTGCGTACGGTCAGAGAGGAAGGAGGAGAACCACCGTAAAATGGTGCCCCCCACTCCCAACCCCTCTAGCCGAGGCAGCATGATACCATGATCGATGGTATCAAAAGCCGCTGAGAGGTCTAGGAGGACCAGGACAGAGGAGCAACCCCTGTCCCGAGCCCTCCAGAGATCATCAACCAATACGATCAATGCCGTTTCCGTGCTGTAACCTGTCTTGAAGCCCGGCTCGCACGGATCTAGATAGACAGCTTCATCCAGGAATCGAGGAAGTTGCCTCGCGACCACACTCACGGCAACCTTCGCCACGAAGCGAGGGGGGGGGGGGGATGAATACTTAAAAAAAAAAAAAAAGAAATGAGATGAGAATTCGAAAGAGGAGCTATAATAGACGTGGGGGAAGATAGAAAATATGAAAGGAGGAAGGAAAAAAAAATCCGGTCCGCCGATTGAAAAATTTGGAAGAGATTGTGGAGAACAGAGGTGCATGTAATTAAGAGCTTAAATTCAAGCCCAATTTGAAGTCTAAATGTTTGAAACGTGCCACATGTTTAGCTGCAAAACCTTTGCTATTTTAAATAATGCTTTTGCATAAAATATCGTCACTAACAAGTTTGTATTAGGAGTTACAGATTTTGGGCCTTATATGTGTAGCTATTCTTCTGATAAATAGCACTTATACACCCTTCCATAGTGCTTCCCAGCACTCTCAGAATGGTTTACAAATTCAAGCCTCTTGCCTCCAACAATCTGGGTCCTCATTTTACCGGCCTCAGAAGGATGGGAGGCTGAGTCAACCTTGAGCCGGTCAGGATCGAACTCCTGACTGTGGGCAGAGTTAGCCTGCAAATACTGCATTCTAACTATTTTCCATTTATAATACTATTTCCATTCAAAATGCTGTTTTCCATTTACCTGTTTTCCATTTTAAGTAGAATTTCAGATTAAATGGGCTCTGTACTGTGCTTTGAGGTGTACTTTAATGGCATAGGTCTTAACTGTATTTTTTAAGGAAATGCAAAATAATGATTTTTAAATGCTTTACAACATAGACTCGGTTTCTTTCCCCTGTCTAACTAGGCTGTGTGGCTTATCTTTAGGAAAAGGAAAGGGGAGAGGCCGAATAAGACCTGAAGATGAGGAAGAACTTGGAAACGCGAGGCCATCTGCTCCAAGCACTTTGTTTGACTTTCTCGAGTCAAAAATGGGTACTCTCACAGTAGAAGGTAGGTAGGAAAATCAGGAGTTGCCTGGTTTTGTCTTTTATGAAAATCTACTTGTACAAAATTGCATGTGGGTTGTTGCTCTTTCATTAAATAACACGGCTGTTCTGATCCAGCTCCCCAACACGACAAACCCTCTGAAGTTAACTCAGAGATTCCTTTATTAGGAGCGTCAGCAGCCCCGGGAAAAAAGTTTCTCTCTCAATGCAAGCTAACAAGTCCGTCCGGCCGGGAGATGAATAGTTGTCTGCCACATCTATTCATCTCCCCCCCCACCCTGGCCGCCTTTTATCCCATCGCTAGCAATGGTGGCTCTTCCGTCCCAAGGACCGGCCCATAGATTTCCATTACTCTCCTCTCCTCTGCCTTCTGCACATCTGTGCATCAGGCACTGGACCCAGCTGTTCCTCCTCTTCCTCATCAGCCACATGTAGACCTGGTGGCTATTGACTCTCCATCTGAGAGCTGACGGATGGCCCAGGCTCCGCCTCTGTTTCTCTCTCTGTCAGCTCCATTCCCCCTTCCCCCTTGGAGCTCTCAGGTTGCCTTGATGCTGACCCTGACTCCCAGGCCTCCTCCTCCTCTGATTTGGCTATTAGAGGGGCCGGCGGCTGACAGACCACAACAACAGTTTTGTATTTAGGGCAAATATTTAATCACACAACAGACCAGCATGGTTTTCTAGAGGCGGAGATCTCTCTCACAATCAGGAGGCTGTGAGTTTGCTCCTAGGGTAGTGACAGATACTTTTCTCTCTGGGTGCAATGAATTATTGTCTGCTGCGAACTCCACATAGGCGTCAGGAAGGGCATCCGGCCAGTAAAGGCTGGAGCTCCGTTCGGTCGGCCCGACCCCACCCCACTGCAAGAGGTTACAGGGTCGTTAAATGAAAAGGAAATAATCACACAACAAAACCCATTTGCAATCCACGGGAAGGGGAAGAAGGGAAGGATCAAACAAATGCAGAGATTTTACTTCTTTTGTTGCTGGAAAAAGTGTGTGCATGTTTTTCCAAGCATCTGCCTTGACTGTTGAACTTTTCCCAATTGGAGAGAATGCTGAATCCTTGACACGTCAAAACCAGTAAAGGAAGATAGCACCAGATAAATATCAGGAAAGGGGAACTCCAAGTCATTGTTAACGAGGGCAAAATGACCTTTATACAATTGTATAAACTATTGTATCTTTTCTGCACAAAAGAGAGTTAAAAAGAACAATGCTAAAAAGCACTCAAGAGTCTTACCAAAGAACAAACAACAGATTAGCAGCTGGTGAAACCAACACTGTTCAAAGTTGTGAATTACATCCCACCCATTAATAACAACTTAAACCAGGGGTGTCAAACTCAAGGTCTGCGGGCCGAATTCGGCCCACGGGGTGCTTAGATCTGGCCCGCGGGGCTGTCCTGGAAACAGCAAAGGACTGGCCCACGGTGCCTCTGCCAGTGAAAACAGACCTCGGGAGGGCTGCGTCCGGGTCCTATTTTCACTGGCAGAGGGCTACAGGAGGCCGTTGTGCCCGAAAATGGGTCCCAGGGGGGCCATGTGCACCCCCCTCCAAGCTCTGTTTTCGCTGGCAGAGGGGTAGCAAAACAAGCTAATAAAACTAAAGGAGAAATGTTTCCCCTTTTGCATTTGAGCATGCAAGAAGGGACAGGAAAGGAAAAGAGGAAAGACAAAGAAGGAAAGATGGGAAGAGAGCAAGGAAGGAAAAATAAGGAGAGGGGAAGGAAGAAGAAAGAAGGAAGAGAGAAGGAAAAGGAAGGAAGGAAGGAGAGTATAATGAGAGTGTGGGAGAGTCTGAGGGAAGTCCCGCCTTAGCACTTGGCCACCACAGGTCCCCCCCCCCCCACACGAGTGATGTCAAGCTGGCCATGCCCACTGTGGCCCCCCGAGGTCAAACGCAAACCTGATGTGGCCCTGAATAAAATCGAATTTGACACCCCTGACTTAAACTGTGTGAGAAATTTTTGAAGCGTTAGAAAACTTAGGCAGCCCCTAGGAGGTTGTCACAAAATGCCTTCTAAATGGACATTGCATCATGGGTTAATTCTTCTAGAAGGTGATAAACAGTTTATTTTTAGAACAAGATTACATTTTTTTTTCTTTTTTTTCCTTTAGATTATTCCTTACCCAATGATCCATTAGCCGAAAATTCTCAAAAGGCCAATTTTTTGCTGGATATAGTTGTAACAAAACGAAATTTGACTTTTTAAATCAAGGCATCTTATTTTATTTATTATTTATTTTTTTTTCTTATATAGCCCAGACAGTCCGTTGGCCATTATGGTAAAAAGTGGAAGAAAATGGCTTGGAAAATGCTTTAGCATTTGCCTTAATTGCAAGTCAGGAAAGCTTTTGTCTTCAGTTAGGTGGTTTCAAGTTGACAAGCCGCCTTTTCCTTTTAAACTGTCATTCAATCATTTTATTCATTTCATCGCCTGCGAATTTGTGACCTTGAAATAATCATGCCAAACCAATTTTTCTCCCTTTAAAGGAAGCCTTAGAAATTCACTAGGAGGGATACATTAGCCTGAGATGATTAACACAATTTAAATTTATTTAATGGATGGTGGCTTTAAAAATCCCAAGTTATTGTCAGTCAAATTATCTGACGTGATGGAGTATCAGAATTGCACCAACATAATTGCAACAAATGCTTCTTTCTCTCTTCATTTTGTCCTACTATTGACGTCTTCTGCTAACTTCTGCTAAGTCTCCTCTTTGAATAAAAATTAAGATAATTACTACCTTGATCATTTGGCCACACAAAGAAAATCTGATGGGAAGATTTGACATGCCCAGCTAGCAAAAACAGATCTTCAAATCCACTTTGTTCCATTTCTCTTTTATGTAATAAAAGCTCTTTTTTCCCCCACTTCCCAAATGAAAAAGTAACCCTGTTCTGTCCCCCCACCTCCAAGTGGCCTCAATGACTCTCTAAAACAGGGGTCAGCAACCTTAAACACTCAGAGAGCCATTTGGACCCGTTTCCCACAGAAAAGAAAACACTGGGAGCCACAAAACTCTTCCAGTGCTTGACTATTTCCTGAGCGGCCACAAAACTAGCATATATAGTTGAATTAAAGATTCTGTTTTCTTCTGAAACTTTTCTTTTCTTGGATTTATCCATGGTTGGCCTACCGGAGGTCAAAAAGCTTAATAAATAGCGCGTCGGTGGGTATCTTACATTGGCAGTTGTGACGCATATTTTGAGCGACGGGGAGCCGCAGCAGAGGGATGAAAGAGCCACATGCGGCTCCAGAGCCGCGGGTTGCTGACCCCTGCTCTAAAAGGATGCAAATGACCAGCTGTCTGCAAGGAATATAAATCCTTCCATTCCCCACCATCCAGTCAGAGCTGAAGAAGCTTCTTGGATGAGAAGTGAAACGTCTTCAAAGAAAAACAAGAAAGTTCAGTTGCCTCTTGAAAAAGCACCTTTGGAACAACTTGCTTGACTAGCTGTTTTTAAACTGCGGCATGGCTATATCACGTGTCCCCTCTTAAACTTTGACCTTTGTGTATTAAAGGAGATATTTGAAGAGGGCTGCTATTTTCTCCTCAGTTTATTAATTTAGAAAATGTACGTGCCACCCTCATCCTTAATGGTTCTGGACAAATTGGAAAAGAACAATCAAATTGTCAGTCAAAGCATGTCGGACATAAAACCTGAATCTAAATAGTGGTTTCATGAAGTCAAAATAAATACTGTATATATGTTTTGATAGCCCCTATCAAATTGTAATGAAGTCAGGAGTTACTTTAGATCTAGTGGCTTATTTTCCACAATATGTTCCTCCATCCATGAAGAAAACCAAATTGAAGTCAGGCATGATAATAGGGTTGTTTGATATATAGAATAATAAAGTTGGAAGAAACCTTGGAAGTCTTTCTACTCCAACCCCTGCTCGAGCAGGAGACCCTATACCCGTGATGGCGAACGTATGGCACGTGTGCCAGAGGTGGCACGCGGAGCCATATCGGTGGGCACACAAGCGTTGCCCTAGCTCATCTCCGGCGTGCACATGCGTGCCAGCCAGCTGATTTTCAGGCCTTCTGGGCCCTCTGGAAGTTCAGAAACAGGCTGTTTCCGGCCTCCAGAGGGCCTCTGGGGGGTGGGGAAGGCCGTTTTCGCCCTCCCCAGGCTCCTAGAAAGGCTCTGGAGCCTGGGGTGGACGAAAAACTGGCCTACCAGGCCCACCATGCCATCACGTGCCAAAAGTGGAGGGAGCTTGGGGGGGGAGGGTTGAGCGCACATGTGCAGGGGAGCGGGTGCATTGAATTATGGGTGTGTGCATGTGCATGCGCAACCTCCCCGCTCCTCCTGCTTTTGGCACACGACGGCAAAAAGGTTAGCCATCACTGCCCTATACCATTTCAGACAAATGATTGTCCAGTCTCTTTTTGAAAGCCTCCAGTGATGGAGCACGTACAACTTCTGAAGACAATCTTTTCCATTGGTTGATTGCTCTCACAATTGGGAAATTTCTCCTTAAATTCTAGGTTGCTTCTCTTGGGTTAGTTTCCTTCTATTGTTTCTCATCTTGCCTTATGGTGCTTTGGAAAATAGTTCCCTCGTCTTTGTAGGAGCCCCTCAAATATTGGAGCACTGCCATGATGTCTCCCCTAGTCCTTCTTTTCATTAAGACTTCTCTCTTCTTCTTCTTTTGCCATATCCATCCGTTGGCAGTCATGTTGGCAATCCTATTTTTGTCAACAGCTGCATGAGTTTTATCCAAACCAGTTCCTTAGGTTTTGAAGCCATGATATTCTTCTTCTGCCTGGACCTCGTTTGCCTTCAATCTTTCCCTGGAGGATTAAGTGAAGGATGCCGTATTTTTCTGGGTGTCGCATCACATGTCCAAAATATTCTAACTTTCGCTTTTCAATGGCTTTGATGATTTCCCTTTGCTTTCCCAGGTGGCTTATCATTAAGACTAGACATGCCCAATTCCCATCACCGTTCTTCGTATGTTTTAGCTTCCAGCCCTCCTAATCGTTCCTGCTGCTCTTCTCTGCACTCTTTCCAAAGTCTCAACGTCTTTTTTATGTCACTGTAACCAGAACTGGATGCAGTATTCCATGTGTGCTTTTACTAAGGCTTTGCAAAACACTACTAGAACTTCACGTGGTCTTGACTCAAACCCTCTATGCAGCCTGGGATTGCTGCAGCCTGTTTATGACCTGTAGGAAGTGACTCATTGATGAACTAATGGTACAAGACTTAAGCGATCCCAAAATAACTTCGGTCACAGTTGTAGAAAGTGTTATAACCCTCGTGAACATCTTGAACTTAGTAAAACTCTTTCAGTAGGAGATTTTTTAAAAAAAGTATTCAAGGAGGCTCATTCAATACACATGCTGCCACATTCTGGATTATTACAGCATCCAGACCATATTTAAGGATGTCCCCCCAAATAATATAATAGTCCAGTCCTGTTCTGCCCCAGCTACGGACCCCAAAGAACGCAGCACACACAAAGTCCGTACAAACCTTAATTTACTAATTAAAGACTACTACAACTTTCTTAGTAGTTGTTCGAACACAAGTACAATAAATCAGTCTTTTCTGAACAAGGGCTGTTAATTTAACTTCATTAACAGCCGACAAGAATTCAAAGAATAATAACTCAGTTCTGAGGCACAGTATTTCAGATAACCGTAATCTTACTGTGGTTGGCAGAATGCCCAGAAGCAATTTGCAGGAAAACTGATAAGAGAGAAACAAGAGCCAAATCAAACGTTTTCTGGAATCAAGACGCGAAGGAATTTTAATGAAGTTGTTTCCTGCAAATTGCATCAGTCGTCGTCCTTCCTTAAATAGGCTAGGGGAGTGGCCAATTAGCCCCAAGCCTTACTCTTGAGGAGACCTCCTCCTGAGGAGCCACTCCTGCCTTTTCACAGCTCTGCATGCTCGTGCATCGAGAAGAGGCTCCTCCTCTTCTTCCTCTTCACTTATGGGAGCTTCTGGAGGTTCTGAAGGTCCTGGCTGAATCCCCACCTCTGGCACCACATCTTCTCCAGCCTCCTCATTGTCCGACTCGAGTGCCAACTGCACAGGCTGCTGGTGCAGCACCACACCAGCCTCCTCGCTGTCAGAATCAGCTACTAACTGCACAGACCACTGACGGGCCATAACAAGTCCAGAATAGATAGATCTCCTAAATCCTGAAGTTCAGCCTTCAGAATTAGCAGCAGCTCTGTTGTTTCAAATTGTATTTTGACTTGCAATCCCATATCTAGCCTGGACACTTTGGTGATTGTTCAACCCCGAGGCTACAGAAAGGAATTAGAGGGCCTGGATAGCTCTGCAGACAAAGGCACTGTAATTTAACACCAGCTGTCTGCAATTAAAGTAAGTTAGAATCTCGCCAGGCTCAAGGTTGACTCAGCCTTCCATCCTTTCTAAGGTAGGTAAATTGAGGACCCAGTTTGTGGGGGCAATAAGCTGACTTTGTATAAATATACAAAAGAATGAAGGCTATTGCTTAGCGCATTGTAAGCCGCCCTGAGTCTCCGGAGAAGGGCGGCATATAAATCAAATTAAAAAAAAAAAAAAAGAGGGGTAGGTGATAGCTAATTATGAGGATGATATGTCTCAGATATTAAATATTCCCCCAAGAAAAGCTCATGCATCTATGCTATATACCTTTGGACACTTTTTAAAATCTCCAACCACTTCAGGAATTTATGTTCAGAGCTAATTTTATGGTGCTCGGTTTCATTTTGCTATTCGTTTTACATTTGTTTATTTGGTCCCTCGCTGCTGCTGCTGTTTGAATCTTGGCAGATTCTGATCTGGTGGATTTCACTTGGAAAGGAATCTGTGACAGATTTGGACAAACATACTAAGAATCACTTACACCTTTCCTGCTCACTCTTAACTTCCTGGAAGGCGAATGATAGCTAGAGCCAATCGTCCCAGCCTCTTGTATGGTTCACCTTCACGATTAACCCCTTCACTGTGTGAAACACGGAAAGTATGACGGGTTCTGCAGTTCTTCTCCAACCCTGCTAAGATTAGAGAAAAAATTGGCAGAAAACCAATTTTTTTCTTGCAAAAGGTAGAAGAAGAAAATAAGAGGGAATTGAGGTGAGGTTACCTGATTATGGGTAGAGAGAGAACTGGGGAGATGGAATGAGATTTGGACGGGTTCAGAAAGCTGAGCTAGAAAATAAGGAGAGAAGAAAAGAGAATACACTTGGAGGCAAAGAGGAGAATAGGATAGGATAGGATAGGATAGGATAGGATAGGATAGGATAGGATAGGATAGGATAGAATAGAATAGAATAGAATAGAATAGAATAGAATAGAATAGAATAGAATAGAATAGAATAGAATAGAATAGAATAGAATTCTTTATTGGCCAAGTGTGGTTGGACATACAAGGAATTTGTCTTTCGTGCATATGCTCTCAATGTATATAAAAAGACAAGATACACTCCTCAAGAATCATAAGGTACAACACTTAGTGATAGTCATAGGGTACAAATAAGCAATCAAATTGGGTGAAATCCAGCAGGTTCTGGAGAACCGGTAGCGGACATTTTGAGCAATTCGGAGAACCAGTAGTGGAAATTTTGAGCAATTCGGAGAACCGGTAGCGGAAATTATGAGTAGTTCGGAGAACCAGCAAATACCACCTCTAGCTGGCCCCAGAGTGGGGTGGGAATGGAGATTTTGCAATATCCTTCCCCCAGGGGTAGGGAGGGAATGGGGATTTTGCAGTATCCTTCCCCTGGAGTGGGATGGGAATGGAGATTTTGCAGTATCCTTCCCCTGCCACGCCCACCAAACCACACCACGCCCACCAAGCCACAGCCACAGAACTGGTAGTAAAAAAATTTGGATTTCACCACTGAATCAAATCATACTAGGAAATAATATAAATCGTAAGGATACAAGCAGCAAAGTTACAGTCATGAAGTCATAAGTGGAAGGAGATGGGTGATAGGAACAATGAGAAGATTAATAGTAATAGTAATGCAGACTTAGTGAATAGTTTGACAGTATTGAGGGAATGATTTGTTTAGCAAAGTGATGGCGTTCGGGAAAAAACTTCATGTGTCATTGTTCTGATGTGCAGTGCTCTATAGCGTCGTTTTGAGGGTAGGAGTTGAAACAGTTTATGTCCAGGATGTGAGGGGTCTGTAGATATTTTCACAGCCCTCTTTTTGACTCGTGCAGTATACAGGTCCTCAATGGAAGACAGGTTGGTAGCCATTGTTTTTTCTGCAGTTCTAATTATCCTCTGAAGTTTGTGTCTGTCTTGTTGGGTTGCAGAACCAAACCAGACAGTTATAGAGGTGCAGATGACAGACTCAATAATTCTTCTGTAGAACTGGATCAGCAGCTCCTTGGTCTCCTTCTGAGTTGGCGAGTTCTGAGTTGGCGCGGAAAGAACATTCTTTGTTGTGCTATAGTGTTATAGATGTGGAAAAGAAGAAAATGTTTAATGCAAATTTACGGTGGAGTAGGGAGAACATCCAATAAGGAATGAATAGCAGGAAGAAGCATGAAAAGACATACATTTAAATATATCTGTCACGGTGCAGACATGATATCTTCTGTTCTAGCCAATTATTTACCCCAGTTAAGAAATAATTTTTTGTCTTTCTTGTGTTCCTATTGAACAGGTGTTCCCAACTGGGGGTGCGAGACAATGTTCCAGGGGGTGCAAAAACTTGGGTTTAGAAGTTTTAAAAATTATAGTGTATATGCATAATTATATGCATATAATTATTTATTTTTGTAAGGGGTGCGAGAATATATATCAGAAGCGTTCTAGGGGTATGGGATATAGAAAAGGTTGAGACCCTTGCTGTTGAATAGTGGCAGGATTTTGAAAGCTTGCCCTCTTGTTTGTGAAATAAATGTCAAAAATTAGTTGTGTCAGAAGGTGTGTCTTCTTTTGCAGAACCAAAGGCACGGGTGGCATTGCAGCATCACGGACACCAGAGAGTGCCCAACGCTGAGCAGAACGGCGTAAAAATACACAACCATCCAAGATACGTGTCTCGAAACGAACCCCGGCAGCCGAGGAACGAGAAGCCGCCGCGCTTTCAAAGAGATAGTCAAAACTCGAGACACCACACGGACGGAAGCGGATTGCCGAGAACCAGGCCTTCCGAAAGGCAGAATTCCCTGGGCCCTGATCAGTGGTCCGAAGAGAAAAATAAGTGCGATAGACTTTACCCACGGAAAGATTTTGGATACCCTACGGCCGGTCATTCGGAGGACCTTCCTTTCAAGAGGAGGGAGCCCCCCGTGCAAAACAGGCCGGGAAAAATCGGGTCGCTCATGGAAATGAAAGAGAACTCTGCCGGCCACGATCCGACCGACAACAACAACCAGAAACAAGGAAGTCAGATACATCACCCCAACAATTTCTGCGATAGGAAAACGTTGATCCTAGCGAATGATTCTTATACCGGCTTAAAAAACGAGCAGCCGTTCGGTATGTCCGTAGACTATCCGAATCCGGTTAGGACTGATCCCTTTTGTTCCGTACCCAACGGCGATTTGGAACATTTCCCCAAAGGGAGGCGGGTCGGACCTATTAAAATGCCTCCCCAAAACATGGCTATGCCCTTTGATGTCAAAATGTACTATGATTCCGGTCCCAAAAAGCGATCTGGGCCCATCAAGCCGGAAAAAAACGTTGGAGCCACCTGTTTCGGGAGAATACGAGAAAAGTTGGCAACCGGGCGATGAATGTTTCGCTCTTTATTGGGAAGACAACAAGGTACGCTTTTTGTTCCAAGCCAAAGCTAATGTCGTCTTTTTTTTTTTTTTTTGTAAAGTTATAAAGTTGAACCGGGGGAAAGGGACACTTAGTTGTGTCAGAAGGTTACAAAAGGGGATTATTAGTATGTGCCCCGGGACACTGCAACCGTCACAAGTACATGCCAGTTGCCAAGCATTTGAATTTTTGATCACGTGACCATGGAGAGGTTGCAACGGTCGTATGTGTGAAAACTGGTAAAGGTCGCTTTTTTCAGTGCCATTGGAACCTCAGAAAACGGTCACTAAGCAGATGATTTTAAGTCAAAGGACTATCTGTACAGAATGATTTTTTAAAAAGGCAGCGTGGTCTATTCACAGGCTAAATTTTGAAATATACCCGTGTACCTAAAGGCTCTTTGGGTGCCGATCAAGTGATCTGCCATCCACAGACGTTTGACTGAAGTCACAGATATAAAAAAATAAGCTTGTATATCAGGGTGTCAAACTTGATTTCTTCGATGGCTAGATTATCATTGTAGTTCTCCGCGGGCCAGCTTGGGGAGGGGGCAGACGGGACGGACACCACCTGCAGCACCCTGCTGGCCTAAAGGAGCATGGGGAGCTGTGCGAGTCCCTCCGTGCCCCATTTTCGGCTTGGACGGCCTCCTGCACTACCTTGCTGGCCCAAACGGAGCATGGAGGGGGGGCTCATACGGTCCCCCCCATGCTCCATTTTGGCCGGCAGAGTGCTTCAAGAGGCCATCCAGGATGAAAATGGGGCGCGGGGGTCTGCTCGCGGCCCCCTCCTCCCGCGCCCCATTTTGGCTGCCAGAGGCACTGCGAGCCAGTCCTTTGCTATTTCCAGGCTGGGTCCATGGGCCAGATTTAAGCACCCCGCAGGCCGGATCCGGCCCGTGGGCCTTGAGTTTGACACCCCCGTTGTATATCATGTTTTTTGTGTAAGGTTATAAAGTTGAATTGGGGTCAAGGGACATTAGCTTTGTAGTAAAACCTGTCCTATCCTCTTCTGCCCTATAAAAACAAATCAGCTCTTTGAAGCTAGCATATGCAGAAGTATTTTACTGAGCCACGGAGTTCACATTGGTAGCTGCAGACAATCCCTCTTTAAAGCTGTTGCGTTCCGGGGATGACAAATTGATTAGTGATAGACTTGTAAAAAGATAGTCGGCCTCTAAAAAGTGATTCACTTCTCAAGGCTTTATGGCCCCGGGTGTCCTTAAGAGATGGAGATAAAACCTTAAGCAAGACAGATGTTTTAGCCCATCTTTCTTTTTAAAACAAGCAATGATTCCTGGAACAGATTCCAGGATTTCTAAGAAAGTAATTCGGTACTAACACAGATCAGAAATTGGGATTCTTCTAAGTCCGTGATGGCGAACCTATGGCACGCGTGCCACAGGTGGCATGCGGAGCCATATCAGTGGGGACGCGAGTTCAGTTTCGGCGAACATGTGCGTGCCGGCCAGCTGATTTTCGGGCCTTCTGGGCCCACTGGAAGTCGGCAAGCAGGCTGTTTCCAGCCTCCGGACGACCTCCGGGAGTGGGTGGGGAAGGCCGTTTTCGCCCTCCCCAGGCTCCTAGAAAGGCTCTGGAGCCTGGGTAGGGCGAAAAAATGGGCCAAAAACGGGGGAAGCACAGGGGGGAGGTCATGCACACATGCACGGGGACGGGGGGCGTAAAATTATGGGTGTGGGCACACGCGCATGCGACTCCCCCCGCGCTCCCCCCCACTTTTGGCATGTGATGGCAAAAAGGTTAGGCATCACTGTTCGAGGTGTTGGTGACAGCTGCAATAAGAAAGGACCCGTAAGCTTATTAAAGATCTTTGTTCTGTCATGCTGGACCTACGTTTTCTAAATTTTTTGACAAAGGGTAGGTTGAGCTTAAAAAACAAGGCAAAGAATCATGCTGAGGCATATCCAACAAAGCTATATAACCGTGATGGCGAACTTATGGCACGCGTGCCGGAAATGGCACACAGACCCATCTCTCCAGGCGCACAAGCCATCGCCTGTTGCTCTTCCAGTTTCCGGCGCGCCGGCCAGCTGGTCTTCACATGCGCGGGGGGTGCCAGAAACTGGAAGAGCAGCCACCCGGTGCACATGCCAGGAACTTCCGGTTTCTGGCGCGCGCATGTGCACCGGCCAGCTGGTCTTCGCACGTGCATGCATACCAGAAACCAGAAGATCAGATGGCCGGAGCGCCTGCGCCTGCCGGAAACTGGAAGATCATTAGTGCCGAAAAGGTTTGCCAACACTGCTATATCACAAAGCAACAAAGATGATTAGGGGGCTGGAGGCTAAAACATGAAAAACGGTTGCAGGAATCGGTATGTCTAGTTTGATGAAAAGAAGGACTAAGGGAGACATGATAGCAGTCTTCCAATATCTCAGGGCTTGCCACAGAGAAGAGGGAGTCAAGCTACTCTCCAAAGCACCTGAGGATAGAAGAAGAAGGAGCAATGGGTGGAAACTAATAAAGGAGAGAAGCAACTTAGAACTAAGGAGAAGTTTCTTGACAGTTAGAACAATTAATCAGTGGAACAACTTGCCCCCAGAAATTGTGAATGCTCCAACACTGGAAATTTTTAAGAAGATGTTGGATTACCATTTGTCTGAAGTGGTGTAGGGTTTCCTGCCTAAGCAGGGGGTTGGACTAGAAGACCTTCAAAGTCCCTTCCAACCCTTTGTTATAACAGGACTTATTTCCATTTTCAGTAATCAGTTTAACGAACAAACCAACACATGGTTACAAAGTGTTTTGCATTGTTTACAGAAAGAAAATGATCCCCTTATCTCATGCTTCATAACGGAACTTGGCTAGACTCCTTCATTAAGCCAGATAGGTTGATTGCTACATCGACTACAATTAGTTATATTTTATTTATTCCAAGCCCTCATTCCTTTTCCTGAATCAAGCAGGTCATTTCGGTACGATACTGCAGGCGAAAGGCCTCACAATTTCTGCTTTGAGTTTGCTGCATGCTTAGAAACACACGTTATTGTTCTTCTTGGGAAAGTGGAATACCTCAGGGTTTTTTTTTCCCCCCCAAATAGTCCTCAAGAACTAAAGAAGCTTCTTGGATGAGAAGCGAAACCTCTTCGAAAGAAAAAAAAACACAACAACGCCAGAAAGTCCAGTTGTCTCTTGAAAAAGCACCTTTGGGACAACCATGACCTGGATGACTGAGAATCTCCATAGACAAGTAATCTTCGATTTACAACAGTTCATTTAGTGACCATTAGAAACACCACTGGAAAAAAAGTGACTCATAACCGGGTTTTTTTGCACTTAATGACGGTTGCAGGGTCATCCCAGGATCACTTGATAAAAATTCAAATACTTGGCTTAATGAAGGAGTCTCGCCAAGTTCCATAGTGAAGCATGTGATAAAGGGACAACTTTCTTTCTGGAAACCATGCAAAACTCTTTGTAACCATGTACTATGTACACTGCAACCGTCATAAATACGAGTCCGTTGCCAAGTATCTGAACGTTGGTCACATGACCACGGGGATGCTGTGACAGTCATAAGGGTGAAACATGGGTCATAAGTCACTTTCTTCGGTGCCGTTGTAACTTCGAACGGTCACTAAGTGAATGTTGTAAGCCGAGGGCTACCTGTAGTGGCTCGGTTTGTTAAACTGATGATTGAAAAATGGACATAATTCCTGATATAACAGAATAACAGGGTTGGAAGGGACCTTGGAGGTCTTCTAGTCCAGCAACTGGCATGCATTTACGACTCTCGGGAGTGTTCTGCCCCAGCTCCGGATTCCCGAGGATGTTGACACACACCAATGGTCCTTATCAAATTTATTAAGTAGCAAGAATAAACCAAAGTCCGGCAAAGGTTGGCAACCAGCCCAGAAAACAAGATATGATAAGACTTTTCCAAAAATGCTCTGATGATAATTACAAGTTGTTTCCAGCAAGAAACTTACTAAAGGCGTGTGACTTAAATAGGCTAAGGGAATGGCCAATTATCCTCAAGCCTTACTCTCGAGGAGACCTCCTCCTGAGTAACCACTTCTGCGTTGGCAGCCCTGCGTGCTCGAGCATTGAGAAGAGGCTCCTCCACTTCGCTCTCTCCACTTGAAGGAGCCTCTGGAGGTTCTGGAGGCCCTGGCTGAGTCTCTGCCTCTGGCACCACATCCTCTTCAGCCTCCTCGCTGTCCGACGTGAGCGCCGGCTGCGCAGGCTGCTGGCGCGACACCACACCAGCCTCCTCGTCGTCGGGATCAGCCACGATCTGCGTAGGCCACTGGCGGGCCACAACAGGGAGTCATCCCAAAGGTGCTTTTTTTCAAGAGGCAGCTGGACTTTCTGTTTTTTTCTTTGAAGTCATTTTGCTTCTCATCCAAGAAGCTTCTTCAGCTCTGACTGCATGGTGGGGAAGGGAAGGATTTATACTCCTTGCAAACAGCTGGTCATTTGCATCCTTTTAGAGAGTCGTTGAGGCCACCTGAAGATTTACCTTCGCCGTCAGGATCACCTGAGGTGTGCAAATGGGTGTGGAGCCTTCTTGGAAATGTTGAAAGGACTGTGTGGTAGATTGGCGATAGATGATATTGTATCCCTCCCCCTCTGTTGAGAGAGGGCTGCTTAATTTTGACGTAGATGACCCTGAGGACACAGATAAACCTCCAACTGGCCTCAATGACTCTCTAAAAGGATGCAAATGACCAACTCTCTGCAAGGAGTATAAATCTTTCTATTCCCCACCATCCAGTCAGAGCTGAAGAAGCTTCTTGGATGAGAAGCGAAACGTCTTCAAAGAAAAACCAGAAAGTCCAGTGGCCTCTTGAAAAAGCACCTTTGGGACAACCATGACCTGGAGGACTGAGAATCTCCATAGATCTCCCGGAGTCACGTGATCCCCTTTTTGCGACCTTCTGACAAATCAGTGGGGGAAGCCAGTTTCACTTAACAACCGTGTTACTAAATTAACGACTGCAATGCTTCACTTAGCAACGGATCGTCCAATGGGGCAAAATTCACACGGCCAGCGTCTCGTTTAGCAAACCAAAATTTTCGGGTTCATGGTAGCGTAAGTCGACTACCCGTATCGCTGGGGAAAAAACGACACGCTGTGCGTAGATTGTAATTTAGCGGTTGAAATAGGCAATCGCTTGTTTTGTAAAATGTCAAAAAAAAAAAATTACATTTCCCCCCTCCCCCCTTTTCTCCCCCTCCCCAGTTTTATCGGGCAGAAATCGAAGCTCTCCATTCTTCTGGGACAACTGCTGTTGTTAAATTTTGTGACTATGGAAACTATGAAGAAGTGTTATTATGCAACATCAGGCCTGTTCAAGCTGAGACCTGGGTACGTGATAATAAATTGTATACAAAGAGATAAAGTACAGTATTTCTTATGAACATGGAAGCCATAAACAGATGACTGATTGCAGAGGGTTTTCGAATAAAAACCTGAAGACAAGAATTCTAAAACTGGTTAAGGTGGTTTTTTTTGGTTTTTTTTTTTTTTTTTTTTACTGCATCTCCATCTATAACTATGCCTTAAGAAGCATGTAGCCTTAACTTCACCTAATAACGTTTGTAAATTGAGCAATATATTCTTGGCTTTTCAAGCAAAATAATGATTGACGATGAAGAAGAAGAATTTAATGGTTTTGAAATGTATTCTGCCAGGCTGTAGTTTCTAATTGATGGGTTTCCCATGTGGTTTGCTTTAGTTTAGAAAGCAGAGGAGTTCGCAAAATTTAAACTCCGGAGTTTAAATGTCTTTTCCCTCCCTTAAATGTCCCATGTTCACTGTATGTATGCCTGAGCTTATCATTGTTTCTCTAATTGTATTGTGTTCCTTGGACAAACATTAAAGATATTTGAGGGATGGTCTAGCCATAAGGGTTTAAAAGGCTTTGTGGAACATCCAACGTCTCAACACAATGAGTTTCTAGAAGGGTGCCAAATAATAGAAACGGGGGTTATTTTTCTGAAGGGTGGTTAAAAAAAACAAACAGAAAGAAAACTTCTCATTCGATAGACATTTTTTTCCCTCCCTCCCACTTGTCTTCAGTGGGGTTATTGTGTGGCAAGAACAAGAAATTAATGTTCTTTCTCAAAACGTATTTGCGTTTAGCCATTTTTGTTTAGCTCCCATCATTATTCATTATTTCATATTAACGATACACGGAAGACGGAGCATACCAAGTTAGCTTCTATAATTTTTTTTTAAAGTTTGAAAATGCCGCGTTGTATCCCGCATTTTTGACTCTTTAAAATGTTCGCTTGTGTGTTTTACTTCAGAAACCCAAGTTTAATTTTTTTTATATATAGCTTTTAAACATACTTTGGTACTTACTTGAGGTTTTGCATCTCTCGGTGCCAATTTTCATTGAATGACAAGAGAAATACCGTGATTTTGAGATTAGGGCAAGGGCAAGGATAGATACTAAATATTTAGTAGGTTTCTTGAAGAAAAGAAGCAAATCAGCTACCTAATTGAAAGCATCATCAGTTCATCTACAGAAATTTTCAGGGTTACCCGTTGAATGTTTTATAGTCATCATCACGGCCATTGCTTTCATCTCTTGGCGGTAAATTATACGCAATACAAATAGGCCAAGTACATGCAGTTAGGCTTGAAATAAACAAGAGACCGGACTAAGATGGAAGGTTCTCACTGGATTTCATGGGTTTGGGTAGAACGACGAGATTTTAGTTCCTGTATATCTCCGGAACGTTTCTATTGTGGTCTGTCCAATTAAATATTTCCTTTTTCTGAAGTTGGACTTCATTTTTGGAAAGGCACACCGTTCTGATTTCTTTTGATCCTCTTAAATTCATTTTTGTTAGCAAACCAGCAAAAAAAATATATTAATAAAATAAATAAGGTTTCTCGAATGATCATTGAACAAGTCTTTTCTATGACTTCTCGCGTCGTGGTGGATAAATAGCAATTCACTTAATAACAGAGAAGTACATGGTGCAGAGGGCAGGAACGAATTAAGCAAGCAAATACATTTTAGTTTGATTAAACCTAAATGAACGGCTACACGAATTCTGTATTTTTTTTCCCCCATAGAGCAATAAATATGGGAGTGTTGAATTAGCTTTTCCTATGTAGGCATTACGGAGTTTTCATTAGAAAATATGGACAAGAAAGCAGTTTGCATTTCCATTTGTTGAAGGATTGTTTAACCTTTTACACTTGACTAGAGAATGTACCCATATATATATATATACATATATATATGTAATCCACTGTTATGCTAAATGTGGCAGTGATCACAGAATAAAGTTATATGTTTGCAACATATCAGCCCAGGCTTAAAGGCCATCACCGTAATAAACTTTTTTTTCCCTCTTGCAATATTTAAAATAAATATCAAAAAGCATGCATTGTTCAGACGAAATTAAGTCTGTGCTGTAGAAATATAAAATAAACACAAATAACTTAAACCCAAAGTGTTCTATGTTATTTTCTCAGATTTAGAAGTGACACCAACGAGTACATATCTATCAGGAGCTCATTTTATTCTCAGTATACTTTCTCCTCCTTACTTGCAGATACCTTTGTACTTTGCAGTAGTTTGACTTTATTTTACAAAAGTAGATCTTCAGCATCTGGTGACAATAGACCCGTGATGGCGAACCTATGGCACGCGTACCAGAAGTGGCATGCAGAGCCATCTCTCCGGGCACGCGAGCCATTGCCTGTTGCTCTTCCGGGTTCCAGCACACTGGCCAGCTGCTCTTCACGCACGCGGGAGTGCCGGAAACCAGAAGACCAGGTGGTGGGTGTGCATGCGCGCTCCGGAAACCGGAAGAGCAGCCGCCTGGTGCACATGTGTACCGGGTGGCTGCTTTTCCAGTTTCCGGCACACGCACACCCCTGTTTTGGCACTTGGTGCCAAAAAGATTTGCCAGCACTGCAATAGATTATTGTGGCTTCCTCTGTTCCTGAAAGATGTTGAGATAATTCAGAGAGAAACTGTTTTAAAAAACAGATGCCATTTTCCAATTGGCTAGGCCAGGAGTCAGCAACCTGCAGCTCTGGAGCCGCATGTGGCTCTTTCACCCCTCTGCTGTGGCTCCCTATCACTCAAAATGTGTCACAGCCGCCAAAGTGCGACACCCTCCGGCACACGATTTATTTAGCTTTTCCACCCCGGTAGGCCAACCATGGATAAATCCAAGAAAAGAAAAGTTTCAGAAGAAAACAGAATATTTAATTCAACTACATATGCTAGTTTTGTGGCCGCTCAAGAAATAGTCAGGCATGGGAAGGGTTTTGTGACTCCCGGTGTTTTCTTTTCTGTGGGAAACGGGTCCAAATGGCTCTTTGAGTGTTTAAGGTTGCAGATCCCTGGGCTAGGCGATTTTAGCTTCCTTTCATAGAACACTTGTCAAATTGACAATCTTCGTAAGGGTCTTCTCTTTACAGGTAAATCTTGACTTACAAACATTCGTTTAGTGACTGTTCAAAGTTCAGTACTGAGAAAAATGACCTATGGCTCTTTTTCACACTTATGACCATTGCAGCATCTCCCCCATAGTCACGTGATCAAAATTCAAACAGGCTGGGCAACTGGCATGTACTTAACGACAGTTGCAGTGTCCCCGGGTCACATGATCCCCCTTTTGCGACCTTCTGACAAGCCAAGTCAACGGGGAAGCCAGATTCACTTAACAACTGTGTTCCTGACTTAACAACTGCGGCAATTCCCTTAACAACGGTGGCGAGAAAAGTCGTAAAATTGGGCAAAATTCACGTAACAAATGTCTCTCAGAAATTTGGGGCCCAATTGTGGTCATACGTCAAGGACTACCTGTATTATAGAAATTACCTTTTGAAGCACGAGTGATGCGGTGGCCTAGAGCTGGAGCTCCTGCCTCACAATCAGGAGGCCGTGAGTTCTATCCTACGTGGAGGCAGATATTTCTCTCTCTCTGGGCACACTGAGAATATATCTGCTGAATATAACTCCGCATTGGCAACAGGAAAGGCATCCGGCCAGTAAACACTCAGCTCTGTTCAGTTGCCCAGACTCCCCCTCCCCCTGCAAGGGATTATGGGGTCATTAAAAGAAGATGATTCTAGAGGCATCTTCCAACTTCATCATATCACTGCCCCTCTCTACGTTGAATTTAACCTCGAAGGGACACTTCTAATGCTTAATGTTGGTTAGAGACTGATCTATGTGTTAAGTGTTGAGCTGTTTCATAAAACCCAATGCTAAGTATTTCCCCTGTACCTCTCTCCAGGGCCACTTCCAAAACACTTAACTTTACAGTAACGTAACATTTCCAGGAAACTAAAGGTGAATTGATTTCATTCCTAGGAGGAAGGTCACCTACTGTGATACTGCACAGATGCGAGTTCTGTCTCAGGGTACAACATTACTCCAGAATTACTAGACCCATCTATGCTATCTATACTACAGTGACATGATGGGTTTTGCTTCCCGGGAGGTTGCATGCGATAACATTCTAGCTTCATCGGAAGAAAGAATAACAGAAAACAATTTATATGCAATTGCTCTATGGCGATTACCAGCTTTTTCACTAGAATATCTTTCTCTCCGACCAAAAAAAAACAGTTAAGAAATGTAGAATCCCAAAAACCGGCTTCTCAAAAGTTTCTGTGCGATTCTAATTCAGCGTTTGGGAAGATCCACGGATCACAATAACTTGATAGCATAACACGAACGAACAGAAAACGTTATTTCAATTAAATTTGACTTAAGTAAACCCTGTCGACTTTTTTTCCTTGTGATTTATGATTCACTTCCCACTAGCCATGACAGCTGTCAGATTTCATTACAAGGGAAGAAAGTTTTAGGTGAAAAGTAAAAACTGCAATAAAATTAGTTTTAAAAAGAGCTTGGGTGGAAACCATGTTAAATGACAAAAGGATATATAGATTTACAACCACAATTGAGCCCAACGTTTCTGTTTGCTAAGCCAGGCAGTTGTTAAGTGAGTTTTTCTCCCTTTGCGACCTTTGGCCCACCGTTGTTAAATGAATCACCGCAGTTCTTGAGTTAGTAACATGGTTGTTAAAGTCAATCTGGCTTCCCCATTGCCTTTGCTTGTCAGAAGGTCGCAAAACAGGATCGCATGACCCCGGGATACTGCAACTGTCATAAGTACATGCCAGTTTCCAAGCGTTTGAATTTTGATCACGTCGTCACGGGGATGCTGCAACGGTCATAAGTGTGAACAATGGTCGTATGTCAGTTTTTCAGTGCCCTTGGTTGTAAGTCGAGGACTATCTGTACAAAATAAGTTTTAAAAATGTGGTTTATTCACAGGCTAAATTTGAAATACACGTGTACCTAAAGCAGTGTTTCTCAACCTTGGTAGCTTGAAGATGGGTGGACTTCAACTCCCAGAATCCCCCAGCCAGCGCTGCTGGCTGGGGGATTCTGGGAGTTGAAGTCCACCCATCTTCAAGCTTCCAAGGTTGAGAAACACTGACCTAAAGGCTCTTTGCGTACTGATCTGCCATCCACAGACATTTGACTGAAGTCACAGATATAAAAATATAAAAATAAGCTGCTCTGCATCCTTTTACAGGTGCTAAGTGAAACATGTGTTAAGTGAATTTAGTCCCATTTCGTAACCTTTCATGCCACAGTTGTTAAGGGAATTGCTGCGGTTGTTCCCTTAGTAACCCGGTCGTTAAATGAATCCGACTTCCCTGTTGACTTTGCTTGCCAGAAGGTCGAAAAAGGGGATCAAGTGACCTTGGGACACTGCAACTGTCAAAAGTATGAATCAGTTTCCAAGCATCTGAATTTTGATCATGTAACCGTGGGAATGCCACAACGGTTGTAAGTCTGAAAAATGGTTGTAAGTCACTTTTTGTAACTTTGAATGGTCAGTAAATGAACTGCCGTAAGTCAAGGACTACCCGTACTCTAACTTGATTCCTCCTGATCATAGTTAACCGTTTCAATAAACTGGATTTCTTGTAGATATTTTTCCATGGCTTCCCAAGTAGATATTCCATCTTCCTCTCTCTCTATACCTCCATCCCTCCTCTCTCTCTCTCTCTCTCTCTCTCTCTCTCTCTCTCTCTCTCTCTCCTCTCTCTCTCTCTCTCTCTCTCTCTCTCTCTCTCTCTCTCTCTCTCTCTCTCTCTCAAAAGATAGAACGTCTACTTGGAAACCCATGGAAAATATCTACAAGAAATCCAGTTTTGGGAAGGTATAGATGTATAGATATATATAAGAATATATATACCCTGTTTCAGGGGTGAAATGCTTCCGGTTCGGACCGGATCGCCCAATCCGGTAACAATGGTGGCGGGTGGTTCGGAGAACCAGTAGCAAACATCCCTGCCCCCCCCCCCATGCCCAGCTGAGCCATGCGATCATCAGAGGCTTTTTTAATTTTTAAAAGCATTTTTTCTACAACCTCTTCCGCTGAAAAAATGCTTTTAAAAGTAAAAAAAAGCCTCTGATGATTGTGCGGCTCAGCTGGGATCGTCAGAGGCTTTTAAAAGCATTTTTTTTACAACCTCTTCGGAAGAGGTTATAGAAAAAATGGTTTTAAATGTTTTTTAAAAAAGGTTGGCCACGCCCACCCAGTCACATTACCCCACCACCACCAAGCCACACCCACAGAACTGGTAGTAACAAATTTTACATTTCACCAATGTCCTGTTTCCCGTAAAATAAGACATCTCCTGATAATAAACCCAATCGGGCTTTGAGCGCATGGCAATAAGGCCAAGCGCTTATTTCAGGGTTCAAAAGAAGGGTCTTATTTTGGGGGAAACACAGTATATAATGATAGATAGATAGATAGATAGATAGATAGATAGATAGATAGATAGATAGATGGATGGATGGATGGATGGATGGATGGATGGATGGATGGATGGATATAGATATAGATATAGATATCTATTTTCTTACTTTTTCATAGGGTTTATGTGTGTTTTTCTTATAGCCTTTCTTAAACCCTACGAAGAAGTAAGAAAATAGATACTATACCTTTACAGGGAGGATACATAAGATATGGGTGTGGCTACTGATGAAAGCAAACGAGCTAGAAATAGATCTATATAGGTCTCCCACCTAGCAGGAAGAGCTTGCTAGCTGTTAGAAAAGAAAAAAGCCCAGAATCGAGTGGATGTGATTCTACTGAGCTGGGGCTGCAGAAAAACCTTGGTTACGTAGGGAAAACCTGGCTAGAAGAAAAACATAGATATAGATATAGATATAGATATAGATATAGATATAGATATAGATATAGATATAGATATAGATACACACACACATGCATTGTGGTCCTGAATTAATTAATTTTGCTTCTTAGGACATTTGTTGAAGGGCAGAGATTCCCGAGATTGATCACACGTGAAAAAAGTTTTAGGAGTTGTCCAATGATAGCATGGCTCCTTCAAAACAGGTAGAATTCAATGCTGCTAAACGTTCATCATTAGTTATTTGAAAATGGCGAGGGATTGAGAGGCACAACATGACACAGAAAAAAAATCTGTCTTCCTACTAATGATTATCAATAGACTGAATGTCATGTATTCCAATTGCCTGCCCATATAAAGTGAGTGTATCCTTGCTGGAATATTCCTCACCCACAGCTATATCAGGAAGACTACTCTTGTACAAAATATTCTGAATTTATTCACCGAAATGTTTTGCACGTAACTCTTAAAGGAGGTTAGCTATACCTCTAACAGGGGTGAAATGCTCCTGCTTTGGACCGGATCACCTGATCCGGTAGCGATGGAGGCGGGTGGTTCGGAGAACCGGTAGCAAAAATCCCTGCCCCCCCCCCCCATTTCCCAGCTGAGCCGTGCAATCATCAGAGGTTTTTTTTTTTTTGAAAGCATTTTTTCTACAACCTCTTTGTCCGAAAAAATGCTTTTAAAAGTTAAAAAAAAAAAAAAAGCCTCTGATGATTGCACGGCTCAGCTGGGATCATTAGAGGCTTTTCAAAGCATTTTTTCTACAACCTCTTCAGCCAAAGAGGTTTTAGAAAACATGTTTTTAAAAGGAAAAAAAGCCTCTGCCGATCAAGCAAGTCAGCTGGGATCGTCAGAGGCTTTAAAAGCATTTTTTAACAACCTCTTCACCCGAAGAGGTTGTAGAAAAAATGGTTTTAAAAGTAAAAAAAAAAAGAAAAGTTGGCCACGCCCACTCAGTCATATTACCTCCCCACCAAGCCACGCCCACAGAACCAGTAGTAACAAATTTTATATTTCACCACTGACCTCTAATGCAATTTTTCCCAGTTCGGTCAAAGGCCTTATCAGTTTTGTTTTTTCAGTCATTACCAGCACAAAAATCCCCACTTGTACCAATTTGTCTGAAATTTGACAAGCTTTTGTCTTTCCGTAAAAGAGGTTACTACTCCCAGAAAATTCATCTTGGCAGAAGTCCATATTTTTCACGGAAAGAATACTTGGATCCGATAATAAACGCAACATTGTCCGTGCTCATTTCAGTAAAAAAGGGAACACGGGTAAAATACAAAACGCGGAATATAAAATCGGAAATTTTAATGGGAAGATTGCAAATCTATATGGTACTCCTCAATTTACGCCCGCACTTCCGAGCCCAACATTTCTGTTGCTAAGTGGAACATGGGTGAAGTGAATTTTTGCCCCCATTTTACGACCTTTCTTGCCACTGTTGTTGAGTGAATCACGGCAGTTGTTAAGTGAGCCATGTGATCATTAAATGAATCTGGCCATTGACTTGGCTCGTCAGAAGATTGCAAAAGGGGATCACATGACCCCAGGTCATAAATATGAATCAGTTGCCAAGCATCCAAATTTTGATCACCTGATCATGTCGTAAGTGTGAAAAATGGTTACAAGTCACTTTTTTTCAGTTCCGTTGTAACTTTGAATGGTAACGAAATGAACTTGTAAGTCGAGGACTACCTGTATTTTGGATCATTCTGCACTCTGCTTGCGTTGTGCAGTGTGTCATGCCACTTAATAGCCCCCCCTCTCATATCTATCTATCTATCTATCTGGTCTTCTGGTTTCTGGTGTGCATGCATGTGTGAAGATCAGCTGGTTGGTGCGCATGCATGCACCGGAAACCAGGAGATTTATTTTATTTTTTATTTTATTTTGAATTTGTATACCGCCCTTCTCCCTGAGGACTCAGGGCGGTGAACAGCCAAATAAAAACATCAAATACAAATATTAAAATACAGTTAAAAATATATATATAGATTTGGCCCCATTAATTAAAACGATAAACAGAACAATTAAAAACACTTAAAAAGAATTAGGCCAGCCTGGCTTGTTGGAAAAAGAAGGTTTTAAGGGCACGGCGGAAGGCACTGAGGTCATGGATTCTCCTTATCTCTGGGGGCAACTGATTCCAGAGGGTGGGTGCCCCCACAGAGAAGGCCCTCCCCCTGGGGGTCACCAGCCTGCATTGTTTGGCTGATGGCACCCCGAGGAGGCCCTCTCTGTGGGAGCGCACGGGTCGATGGGAGGTCGTCGGTGGCAGTAGGCGGTCTCGAAGATAGCTAAGCCCTATGCCATGGAGTGCTTTAAAGGTGATAACCAACACCTTGAAGCGCACCCGGAAGACCACCGGGAGCCAGTGCAGTTCACGCAGGAGTGGTGTTACATGGGAGCGCCACGCTGCTCCCGTCACTACCCGCGCTGCTGCGTTCTGGACCAGTTGGAGCCTCCGGCTGCTCTTCAAGGAGAGCCCCATGTAGAGAGCGTTGCAGTAATCAAGGCGAGAGGTTACGAGGGCATGAGTGACTCTGCACAGGGAATCCCGATCAAGAAAGGGCCGCAACTGGCGGATCAGGCGAACCTGATAAAAGGTCCCCCTGGTTACAGCCGTCAGATGTTCCTCCAAGGACAGCTGCGTATCCAGGAGGACTCCCAGATAATCTTCCCAACACGCACATGCATACAGAACCTGGTCTTCCTGTTTCTGGCACACATGCTTATGTGAAGACCAGGCCATCAATCCAAGAACTAAACTTGTATTTACTACTAGAATTGAAATGGATCTTTCAATATCTTCCAGTCTTTTTTTCTTTTAGACCAGCGCACCAGAAAACGTTGGCTTAAACTGTTAAAATTCTTTAAAAGTTGCACTAATGAGAAATCCGTTAACTCATCTAAATAATCCGTTTCGGCATTCTATCACTTTTTAAAAAGAAATATTCTGTCTTTTCTAATGTTCATATTTCCAGAAGGGGTTACTTTAAGGAGCAGACAGGTGGCATCTTCTTGATACATCCGATTGACGCTTTCTAAGTTTCTGTTTTATAATTATAACCTCGCGGAATGAAGAGCAAGGCGCTCTTCATATTTTCTTTCACTTGTGAAATGTCACTTTGATTAATCAGGAGAATGATTAATTACCGGCTTTTAGGATTTGTATTTTTTTCCCCCCCAAGAGGCTGTCCAATTCACCTAGAACGAATAGCGAAAAGGACAGTTAGTGATCAGAATGATTTAGTAGCACACATGCTGTGTAAAGACTGTGTAAAGCCAGAGCTTGGGAATTTTAAAAAGAAAACTGTTAGGGAGAAGACAAGTGGCTCTCCGAGGGACGTCGATTGTGATTTTTGTCTTTCAAGTAATTTTTCTGGACACTGAAGGTTTTATGACAGGTTCCTTGGTGATGCTGTCTAGTCAATTCAATTCAAATTCAAACCTTTATTGTCAGAGTACAACATGTGTACTATGAGATTGGCTGAGCCTCCCTTCATGCACCCCCTCCCCCAACCAGTGGTGGGGTTCTGCCGGTTTAACAACCGGTTTGGTGATCGGTTTGGTGATCGTGCGCTTCACGTGAGTTTTACGAAAACTTACCTTCTGCCTTACCGCTGGGGAGTAACACAGCTGAGGCAAGGCAATCCGCTGTGCCGAGCGAATCAGCTGAGAAGATATAGGTCAGTAAAGCGCAGGGGCGGGCGGGCAGGCAGGCCCACCTTATCATTAGATTGAACCGGTTCGCTCCCAGATGATCATTGGAGCTACCGGTTCGCCTGAACCGGTCCAAACTGGTATAATCCCACCCCTGCCCCCAACACAATGGTGGTGGGATTCAGCCGGTTCGGGGCGGTTTGGGAGAACCGGTTGTTAAATTGCTGGCTGGCCCCTCCTCTCCCCTTCCAGGAGCCCCCACGTGCCCCGTTTTGGCTCCCAGGTAAGGGCAGGGAGGCCTACTAGGCCCAAAACTGGGCACGGGGGTGTGTGGCTCCCCATGATTTTGCTCCTAGAAGGCTGCAGGGGGGGTATACTAGGCCCAAAACAGGGCACAGGGGGTGCGGTTTGGCCCCCCACTCGCGGCCCATTTTTGCTCCCAGGAGGCTGCAGGGAGGCCTACTAGGCCCAAAATGGGGCACAGAGGGGTGCAGTGTGGCCCCCCCGTGGCCTGTTTTTTCTCTCAGGGGGCTGCAGGAGGCTGAGTGCTGCCTGTCACACCCCCTGGCCATGCCCACCGTGGCCACGCCCACCCAGCCGATCATTACAGAGAACCGGTTGTTAAATTATTTGAATCCCACCACTGAATACAACTCACAATGAAAGACCAAAAAAGAAATAAATCCCTATCCCAGTGAATCCTGCTAACAATCAGCCAGTCCTATTGCACCATGTGAGAACTTATTGCACGTCGCACCGTCCCCGCAAGTCAATCGTACTATGTTGTAGTTATTTTTCATTCAGGAGTCTGACAGCCCACGGATTAAAAAAAAGTAATATTGATATATTTTTAGCTTCCTTTTTGTTAAATTATACAGCAGTCTTTGTGTTGGTCTGTGCATCTTTCAAGGGATAACATTAAAAACTACCTATAATTAGGCAAGTGGGACACTATTTCCTGGATTGTGTCCATAAGGGATCTAATTCTCATCTTCATTCATGATGATGATGTGATGATAGCAATAGCACTTAAGACTTATATACCGCTTTACAGTGCTTTACAGCCCTCTCTAAGCGGTTTACAGAGTCAGCCTCTTGTCCCCCACAATCTGGCTCCTCATTTGACCCACCTCGGAAGGATGGAAGGAAAAGTCAACCTTGAGATGGCCAGGATCGAACTGCTGGCATTGGGCAGAGTTAGCCTGCAATACTGCACACTAACCACTGTGCACCATGGAAGGGAGGGAGGGGAAAAGCAATAGCCCTCAGATTTATATACTGCTTCACAGTGCTTTACAGCCCTCTCTAAGCGGTTTACGTTGTAAAGCCAAGCTCCCATAGCAAATTTTCTCGCTTAGCAACCTCAATTTGTGGTTGTACGTTGAGGATTAATGTAGAGTCCAAACTGAATTGTCCGTCGAGTGCAAAAATCTCATGATGAAACAAAACGGCACAAACTGGTATAAACGGATGTACCTTTTAGTACAGGAGTCTCCAACCATGGCAACTTTAAGCTGTCAACTTGCAAAGCATCCCTGGCCTGCTCTCGAGTTGCCATAGGCAAGGGGGAATGGGAAAATGGTGAAGCAGCGCAGCAGCCAAAAACAAAAGCACATTCCAGACATACCTCTTTCAAGGCTGTCTCCCAGGGTTACCCACAGCGGCTGGAGGGGGATGATCTCTACAACCCGCGAAATTGCTCCATTGGCGAATGTGACTGATGACACACCCTGGCGGGCGGGGGGAAACAGGATCAGGTCTGGGCCGTAAATTACATGGGATCAGAGTTGGCTTCACTTGGAACGTGCCGATATGAAGCTCCTAATAAATAACTGGATTTCTTTTGAAGCTTGGCTCGAGGCTCGTGATTTAATTAGGGCATCCATCGGAACCCTGACATAAGTCTGGCGGACTTCAACTCCCAAAGCTGGCCGGGGAATTCTGGGAGTTGAAGTCCGCCAGGCTTAAAGTTGCCAAGGTTGGAAACCCGTGTTTTAGTAGACATCGGTTAAAAGGATCAGCTTTTGAAGAAAACATAAGATCCAAATTTATTTTCTTCAATAAACTCTTTGCCCTTAAACCTGTGAAAAAAAGGAATCCCCCCAAAATAAACAAGTTGAACCATATTCTCATCCTGTCTTCACAGCCTGGAGAACCATAGCTGTCCTACAGAGATTAGATATTTTCTCCGAGAATTATCAAGATTTTCAACTCTTAGGAGTGAAGACAGATCATCCACTGCTGGCTGGCACCCAAGCAGCCCTCGACTTACAACAATTCATTTAGTGACCGTCCAAAGTTACAACACCACTGGAAAAATGTGTCTTAGGACAGGACCGTTTTTCACACGACTTTTGCAACCTCCCCACGATCACATGATTAAAATCCAGACACTTGTCAACTGGTTCCTATTTGTGACCATTGGCTGTCGCGTGGTTCCCCTTTGGCGACCTTCTGATGAGCAAAGTCAACAGAGGTAGATTAGCAGAGTTGGAACAGACCTTGTAGGTCCGTGATGCCGAACCTATGGCAGAACCCTCTCTGTGGGCATGCCAGCTATCGCTCCAGCCCATCTTCACCACGCATGTGCACATACCTCCCACCAGCCAGCTGGTCTTTGGGTCTCTGCCGCGCATGCACGGGAGGGGCCTTCCCCGATCTCCACAGGTTCCCCCAGCATGCCCTACCTTTCTCCTCCATTTCTGCTGCCCGCACCAACCTGGAAGTCAAAACGGGGCATGGGGGGGACTGCCTGAGACCCCCCCTGCGCCCCATTTTGGGCCTGGGAAGCCTCCTGCACCAACATGGAAGCCAAAATAGAGCGCGGGAGGATGGGGCGCATTCGCGGGGGACGTGTGCGCATGACCACGGGCACATGCGCAGGGGCGCTCACATTGCATTTTGGGGGTTCGGGCACATGCGCACCAGGGGTGGGCTCCACTTACCATTACAACCGGTTCGCAGCGGGAGCGCGCATGCGTGCTCGCTTTGCTCGCGTTTCTGCTCATGCGCAGAAGCTTCTGCGCATGTGCAGATCACCCATGATGACATCGAGGCGAGTGGGCAGAGCCTCCCACCGGTTTTACTCCCGTTTCTATAGAACCGGACAGAACCGGGATCAACCCACCACTGGCGTGCGGATGCATCAACCAAATCAAATCAAGAGATCAACCCAATCTCTTCTTGAAAGCCTCCAGTGATGAAGCCCCCACAACTTCCGAAGGCAACTTCTGTTCCATTGGTTGATTTTTCTGTCAGAAAATTTCTCCTTATTTCCAGGTTGAATCTCTCCTTGTTGAGTTTCCATCCATTATTCCTTGTCTGGCCTTCGGGTGCCTTGGAAAATAGCTTGACCCCCTTCTCTCTGGGGCAGCCCCTCAAATATTGGAAGATGCTATCATGTCTCCCCTTCTAGTCCTTCTCTTCACTAGAAACCGGATTCATTTAACAACCGGGTTACTAACTTATTCACTGTTCACTTAACAACCGAAGGCAAGGAAGATTGTAAAACGGGCCAAAACTCACTTAACAAATGTCTCACTTAACAGACGTTTTGGGCTCCGTTGTGGCCGTAAGTCGAGGACTACCTGTAATTGATAAATACAAATTGATCAGCATTTGGATAAATACCACACCTTTATATGATACCCTGATGCGTTCGATGGAATGGATTGTTAGCTTGAGCTGCCTTGATTATAAACTTAGCAGTTCTAAATTCTGCGATTCAAATTCCAGTGGAATGTGGTTTGAAGGAAAGATGTGAAATACCTAAGTTTAAAAAGGGCTTAAAATTGATTGTCAGACACCAGCAATATTTTCAATGGTTGGTTTTACCGCATATAAATGTCTCCTCCTGGTATGGCAGATGACAGAAGCATCCATGTTTAGCCAGGGAACCCAACAACTGAAATCTTGCTCTAGAATAAAATAAGATATGAGCTCATTTCATACTCCAATAATGAGGGGAAAAAATTCAAGTATAACAGATGGAAACTCGCACCTACAGATACACTGCACTAAGCCTACTCCAGGGACACAACATAGTGCACCACAAATTCCCAGGCAAAACATACTCTACAACAAACCTAATATACCCCCAATAATGTTTTTAAAAGATTAAATATCCTTTGTCCTCTGCAGGATCATTGCCATCATGAACCAGCCTTCCTTCCTTCACTCACTCCCTCCCTCCTTCTTTCCTTCTTTCCCTTTCCTTCCTTCCTCCCTCCCTCCCCCTCCCTTCCTTCTTCCCTCCCTCCCTCCCTCCCTCCCTTCCTTCCTTCCTTCCCTCCCTCCCTCCCTCCCTCCCTCTTTCCTTCCTTCCTTCACTCCCTCCCTCCTTCTTTCCCTCTTTCCTTCCCTCTTTCCTTCCTTCC
>NW_027256884.1:7052738-7097738 GCF_029215685.1 Pituophis catenifer annectens
TCTCATTCGTCATCTTCAGGCTGGTGTTCTCGGCTTCGTGCTTCCAGGAGCAAGACACAACGTCACCAAGACACTTCCAATTTTACGTGGGAGAAGACCCGAATAACCAAAGACCTACATACAAAATACCCGCGAAAACCTGAGAAAACAAATATATATATAAATATGTAAGTTTTCACGGGTATATATGTGTGTACAGTTAATATTTCGGGTTTCTTCCCGTGTAATTGTGAACATATCTCTAAAAGGGTAGAAGCGTCGAAATGTCGGTTCTACCCTTTTAGGGATATGTTCACAATTACACGGGAAGAAACCTGAAATATTAACTGTACACACACACACACACACACACACACATATATATATATATATATATATTGCTGATAAAGAAATAAAGGGAGACTAGTATAGATCTATTTCAAGCTATTTAGCTCTCATCAGCTAGCCATACCCTTACTCTGATTCGAACTTGGGCTGCCTGCATATTAGGCAGTTGTATGAACCTCTGAGCCACAAGTTCTCCTCCCTTCATCAGCTTGAGCCAGGAGAGAGATTAAATGTTTTTCTGTCGAGGCACCTGGTCTACCTCAACATGTGGGAGGGAGCATACTGCTTCCCTTTCGCCTTTCAGCGAATATATATATATATATATATATTTGAGCTGAAGAAGCTTCTTGGAGGAGAAGCGAAACGTCTTCAAAGAAAAACCTGACAGTCCAGTTGCCTCTTGAAAAAGCACCTTTAGGATATTGGATCTGTGTTTTCGGGGGGGAAAACGCCCCCAATTTGTAAACTGTCTCTGTGTTTCCTTCATTCTTCTTCTTTTTTAAAACAAAGATAATTCTGTATACATAGAAGAATATCCTTACGATCGTGTGCCTTTCTAAATCATGCTGTTTACTTGCAGGAGGAGGAAGAAATGACTTACGAGCAAACTTTAGAATTCCGCAGAGGGGGTGATGGGCAGCCCAGGCGCTCAACACGACCCACTCAACAGTTTTACCAACCTCCAAGAGCTAGAAACTGATCAAAGGTAAATCATTACTTCTTACAATTAAAAAAAAAAACTAGTTCTATTCATCTGGAATAGAATAGAATAGAATTCTTTATTGGCCAAATGTGATTGGACACACAAGGAATTTGTCTTTGGTACATAAGCTCTCAGTGTACATAAAAGAAAAGATACATTCGTCAAGAATCATAAGGTACAACACTTAATGATAGTCATAGGGTACAAATAAGCAATCAGGAGACAATATCAATATAAATCATAAATCGTAAGGATACAAGCAGCAAAGTTACAGTCATACAGTCATAAGTGGGAGGAGATGGGTGGTGGGAACGATGAGAAGATTAATAGTAGTGCAGACTTAGTGAATAGTTTGACAGTGTTGCGGGAACTATTTGTTTAGCAGAGTGATGGCGTTTGGGAAAAAACTGTCCTTGTGTCTAGTTGTTCTGGTGTGCAGTGCTCTATAGCATCGTTTTGAGAGTAGGAGTGGAAACAGTTTATGTCCAGGATGTGAGGGGATTCCCTTGACATTCCAAATAACTCTGAAAAAGGAATGTGCATATGCCTTTTGATACCTTTAATATCAAATATCTTTGGTACTTCATAATTGGGTGATAAATACAATGAATCAGTGGTGAAATCTAAAATTTGTTACTACTGGTTCTGTGGGCGTGGCTTGGTGTGGGGGGGTAATATGACTGGGTGGGCGTGGCCAATTTTTTTTTTTTACTTTTAAAACTATTTTTTCTACAACCTCTTCAGCAAAGAGGTTGTAAAAAAATGCTTTCAAAAGGTTCTGACGATCCCAGCTGAGTTGCCTGGTCGGCAGAGGCTTTTTTTCTTTTAAATGCCTCTGACGATCAGGCAACTCAGCTTGGATCGTCTGAGGCATTTAAAAGAAAAAAAGGGTTTTTTTCGATCCGGTAGCGATGGAGACGGGTGGTTCGGAGAACCGGTAGCAAACATCCCTGCTCCCCCCCCCATGCCCAGCTGAGCTGCGCAATCATCAGAGGCTTTTTTTTATTATTTTTAAAAGCATTTTTTCTACAACCTCTTCGGCTGAAAAGATGCTTTTAAAAGTTAAAAAAAAAAAAGCCTCTGATGATCGCGCGGCTCAGCTGGGATTGTCAGAGGCTTTTAAAACCATTTTTTCTACAACCTCTTCGGCCAAAGAGGTTGTAGAAAAAAATGCTTTTAAAAGCCTCTGACGATCCCAGCTGAGTTGCCTGATTGTTAGAGGCTTTTAAAAGCATTTTTTTCTGCAACCTCTTCGGCCGAATAGGTTGTAGAAAAAATGGTTTTAAAAGTTTAAAAAAAAAGTTGGCCACGCCCACCCAGTCATATTACCCCCCCACCACCAAGCCACGCCCACAGAACCGGTAGTAACAAATTTTACATTTCACCACTGCTTAAGACATATATTAAAGTTCTGTGTATATCTATGTGTGCATGTGTGTGTGTAAACATTGTATGTCTTGTTCAGTCTCTTTTTTTCCCAAATGTTCTGTATATGGTCATAATGCGTGCAAATTATCCTGATAAACGTCTGTAAAAATTCTCAGTCATCCAGTTCCAGGTTATCCCAACGGTGCTTTTCCTTCAAACGTCTTTGAAGACGTTTCGCTTCTCATCCAAGAAGCTTCTTCAGCTCTGACTGGATGGTGGGGAGTGGAAGGATTTATACTCCTTGCAGACATCTGGTCCTTTGCATCCTTTTAGAGGGTCGTTGAAGCCTTTGGAGGTTAATCTGTGTCCTCAGGGTCACCTGAGTAGTGCTAATGTAGACTGCCATATTTTCCCCTGGAAATCCATTCCTACTCCCACACCCTTCAAAGACTTTTAGCTATACAATTTGGGTTGAACAGCCTTTGAAGGGTGTGGGAGTAGGAATGGATTTCCAGAGAGAAAATTGCAGACTACAGGAACCAGGAGCAATTCTCAGGTGACCCTGAGGACACAGATAAACCCCCAAGGGCTTCAACGACCCTCTAAAACAGTGTTTCTCAACCTTGGTAGCTTGAAGATGGATGGACTTCAACTCCCAGAATCCCCCAGCCAGCGCTTGGGAGTTGAAGTCCACCCATCTTCAAGCTTCCAAGGTTGAGAAACACTGCTCTAAAAGGATGCAAAGGACCAGCTGTGGTGCAAGGAATATAAATCCTTTCATTCCCCACTATCCTATCAGAGCTGAACAAGTTTGTTGGATGAGATGCAAAACTCTTCAAAGAAAGAGGTTATTTGAGGGACCGCCTGCTACCACCAATAGCCTCCCACCGACCAGTACGCTCCCATAGAGAGGGGCTCCTCCGGGTGCCGTCGGCCAAACAATGTCGACTGGCGGCCCCCAGGGGGAGAGCCTTCTCTGTGGGGGCACCTACTCTCTGGAACGAGCTCCCCCCGGAGATACGGAGGATCCCGGATCTGCGTACCTTCCGTCGTGCGCTCAAGACGTTCTTATTTCATCAAGCTGGCCTGACCTAAGTTTTTCCCCTTTTTTTCCCCTTTTTAAATGGAAATTTTAAATTTGGTCTTAAATTATTGGGGTTTTAAATTTTCAGCCAAACTATTTAATTCGTTTTACTTTATTTTAAATTTTGTACTCATATGTTTTATTCTATGGCTGTTCACCGCCCTGAGTCCTTCGGGAGTAGGGCGGTATACAAATTGAAATAATAAATAAATAAATAAATAAATAAATAAAAAAGCAAGAAAATCCAGGTGCCTCCTGAAAAAAGCACCTACGGAACATCCTGAAGAACAGAGAGAGAGTAAAAGCGGTGAAATTTATCCCACATTCTCCTTTTTCCCCCATTTCAGATATTCATTGTGACGAGATCGTTCTGCATTTCTTCCGGAAGAAGAACGTTTTCGAAAGATCCAGACGGGGAGTGTAAAAATCTACCCACCAATGACTTTGTTTTTTTAAGTTAATGCTGTGAAGCTAAACTTTTTACATATATATAAAAAAAAAAACCTTGTTAATACTGACATCAATAAAAGCCACCATGCTCAGCATTGTCCTTGCTTTGTGTTTTCCTGCTTGCATGAACTGTTATTAAGTGTGGCCCTGATCTCTTTCATATCAAAAAAATGATGGACTGTATTAAAAAGTCAGACTTGAAAAGTTGAGAACTGAAAAGGCCCTGGGTTTTTGCAGCATCTAACTCAGTGTTCTGCCTCAACTACGGACCCCAAAGAACGCAGCACACACAAAGTCCATTCAAACCTTAGTTTACGAAATAAACCAGTGTTTTACACCAACGGCTGTTAATTAACTGCAAGAATTCAAAGAATAATACTGAAAGCTTCCTGTGGTTGGCAGAATGCCCAGAAGCAATTTGCAGGAAGCTGATAAGATAAGCAAGACAAGACACGAAGGTATGTGAATGGAGTTGTTCCCTGCAAATTGCATCAGTCGGCATTCCTCCTTAAATAGGCTAAGGGAGTGGCCAATTAGCCCCAAGCCTTACTCTCAAGGAGACCTCCTCCTGAGGAAGCTCCTCCTCTTCGTCCTCTTCACTTAAGGGAGGTTCTGGAGCTTCTGGAGCTTCTGAAGGCCCTGACTGAATCCCCGCCTCTGGCACCACATCTTCTCCAGTCTCCTCATTGTCCGACTCGAGTGCCAGCACCACACCAGCCTCCTCGCTGTCGGAATCAGCCACCAGCTGCACCGGCCGCTGATGGGCCACAACACTCAGAGTTGTCAAACTCAATTTCATTGAGGGCCGCATCAGGGTTGTGTTTGACCTTGGGGGGGATCGTGGTCACCTTGACATCAATCCTGCAGGGGACACCTGTGGTGGCCCGAATGCTCTGCCAGCAAAAACAGGATCCCGAGGGCCCTCCTGAGCTCCATTTTCACTGGCAGAAGCACTGCAGGCCAGTCCTTCGCTGTTTCTTAGATCATGGGCCAGATCTAAGTACCCCACGGGCTTTGAGTTTGACAGCCCTGATCTAACTGATCTTGGCTGATCTTCAGATGCTGAGAAGATGAAACCTGGTTAGTACCTGAATAGGAGAAGCCTGAGAAGAACGGTTGCAGGAACTGGGTATGTTTAGTTTGATGAAAAGAAGGACAACTGGTGACATGAATGCAGTGTTCCAAGATCTCAGGGACTGCCCCAAAGAAGAGGGAGTCAAGCTATTCTCCAAAGCCCCTGAGGGCAGGACAAGAAGCAATGGGTGGAAACTCATAAAAGAGAGAAGCAACTTAGAACTAAGGAGAAATTTCCTGACAGTTAGAACAATTAATCAGTGGAACAGCTTGCCTCCAGAAGTTGTGGATGCTCCAACACAGGAGGTTTTTAAGAAGATAACCAAATGGTTGGATAACCATTTGTCTGAAGTGGTGTAGGGTTTCCTGCCTGAGCAGGGGGTTGGACTAGAAGACCTCCAAGGTCCCTTCCAACCCTGTTATTCCATTCTAGAATACCAGAGTTCATAGCAAGTTTATGAAACAAAAAACAAAATCCATCCTATTTTATCCTGTAGCCAAGAAAGCTACAGCGACGGATCCACCCAGGAATTGAACGAAACTGAAAGGAGTCTTTATTTCCAATTCAGTTAGCATTTCTATTTAGATGAAATAATAGTTGTGCAGTAGATAATTTGAGAAAAGATCAGTGCCTCACAAATCAATGAGAAAAAGGATAAGATTAAAAGTGTTGACTTACCATTTGTTGATCCTATTAAAATTAAGTCCCCAAAGAGGATTAATTCTCAGGAATTGGTCCCTGATTGGTATGTTTCTAGCTTCTCATGCCTTCCAAATTTTCTTGACTTTTAGCCTTTTTCTAACTGGAGTTTGAAATACAATTGAAAAAAATGGAGGAAACAGATTGGATGTCTGAAATTTCAACCTAAATATTAAAAATGTAAGATAACCGCTGTTAGAATGGTGTATGTAATATCTGGGTGAATTATGGGTTGTTGGTTTTTTTTTTGGTTCATTTATTTTTCAGAAGGTATCAGGAAAGTAAAGGAGAACAGTTGGTATGCTTTCTATCATGCCAAGGGAGGCTCAGCTTTGAAATGAAAATAAGAAATGGTGTGGAGTGTGCAAATATATATTTTATTTTAATCCTTAATTAGTTCGGCTGGATTTTTTTCCCATGCAAATGTTATGAACGAAAAGCAAACTCTAGCAAAGTTATTGAAATGAATTTGTACATGTTTTAGGGGCAGCATACTTATTTAAAACCTCGCTGGCGCAGAGGTTAGAGTGCAGTATTGCAGGTTACTTCTGCTGACTGCCGGCTGCCTGCAATTTGGCAGTTCGAATCTCACAAGGCTCAAAGTTGACTCAGCCTTCCAGCCTTCCGAGGTGGGTAAAATGAGATTGTTGGGGGCGATAGGCTGATTTTGTAAACAGCTGAGAGAGGGCTGTAAAGCACTGTAAAGCGGTATATAAGTCTAAGTGCTATTGTTATTGCTATTAGTGCTGCCCCAGTTATGGTACTGCTAAATTACCTAAGGCTCTGTTAGCATGGATTATATTTACTATACAAGATTCCTGCCCCAGAAATTTTACAGCCCCAGATCTAATCCAATGGAAAAAGAGAGAAAAAGAAGGAAAATTATACACATTTTTCTAAGAATAAAAATAAAATAGAATAGAATAGAATAGAGACAAATATGCCCCAACATATGATCTTTATATACTGTTGTTGCTCTGTATCCCCATCTAGTGGGGATTCAAGGTGTTAGTTATCACCTTTTAAGCGCTCCATGGCTTAGGACCTGGGTACCTATGAGACTGTCTTTTGCCACCAATAGCCTCCCACCGACCAGTTCGTTCTCACAGGGAGGGACTACTCAGGGTACCGTCAGTCAAATTATGTCGACTGGCGACTCCCAGGGGGAGGGACTTCTCTGTGGGGGCTCCAACCCTTTGGAATGAACTGCCCCCGGAGATACGGAATATCCCTGATCTCCGTGCTTTCCGCCGTGCCCTCAAGACCCTGATGTTCCAACAGGCGAGGCTAAACATACGAACATGTTAATGATTTTTTAAATGTTATCTAATTCTGGGTTTTATTTAATTGACCAAACTAAGTAATAATTTTAATTAGCAATTTTATGATGTTTGTGTGTCTATATTTTTCTTGACTGTACACCGCCTTGAGTCCTAAGGGAGAAAGGCGGTATAGAAATATAATTAATTAATTAATTAATTAATAAATAAATAAATAAATAAATAAATAGTGGCTGGAGGGACAAATATGCCCCAACATATGATCTTTATATACTGTTCAGTTGCTCTGTATCCCCATCTAGTGGCTGGAGGGACAAATATGCCCCAACATATGATCTTTATATACTGTTGTTATTCTCTAGCCCCAACTAGTGGCCAGAGGGACAAATACCAAATATATTGTTTGAAGCTGACCTCACCATTAGCCTGCCCTCTCAAACCAAGTGCATTCTGGGAAGCCAGACTTCATTTCCTTGTTATGTTCAGCAGTAACCCAATACTGCCTATCTTGTATTTAGTTCTCATTGTATGTATTCCTATTTTCCTCAGTTTCACCATATCCTGTTCTTTCAGTAAAGCATCCAGATCTACGTACACAATCTGTTTTATTGGAGGATAGGTGGGTTTAGCTGCATTTTGTATATCTATGTGTTTTATTGCATGGCTGTGCACCGCCCTGAGTCCTTCGGGAGTAAGGCGGTATAGAAATTCAATAAATAAATAAATAAATGTCGAGCTGCAGACAGAGTAACGTGTAGTGAGGACATTCTGCCTCTTAATATTTCCCAAAATATTTCATTCTCTTGGCGGGGGACGGGGAGGCTTCCTACAACCCCTTCAATTCCATGCTCAAAACTACTTGGAATGAGTAGAAGGAGATCTTTGGTCTTGTACAGTTTCATTTCTACACAAATCTGAACACGGCTCAGATGTCTCACAAGGCTTGAAAGGAGTGAGGAATCACGCATCTCTGACTGATACCCGAGAAAAGCATTTGCATAAACGTGACACAAATGGGAGATGCCCTCAAGGTGAGGAAAACATCAACTACATTACGGTTGATTTGAAGCCCACGATTTAAACGGACACGGAAGGTTCCAAAGTGCTCTTAGACGGAAGATTTATTTGTATTTCTAAAACAGGTGTTCCCAGACTTTTTTTTGTTTTTGACTGGACTCAGCTGCTATGGAAATATAATCGGTTTTGTTAAAAGAAAACCCCAACACCGTTTATTCACCACGTCTTGTGCAAAATTTCCCTGTGGCTACTTTTTTCCTGTTCCTCGATATTGCCACATTGCAAAATACTTGCTCAATATAATAGATCAATGAGCACAATAATTTGTGCTTTACTATTACATAACTTTATAATTCTTGCATTGCTCTTTTAACCAATTGGGTTATTACTCCTCCCTCCCTTCCTTCTAGTTTTCCTCTTCCTTATTGTGCCCTTCCTATTCCTTCCTTCCTTCCTTCCTTCCTTCCTTCCTTCCTTCCTGTTTTCCTCTTCCTTATTGCTCCCTTCCTATTTCTCTTTCTTTCTTTCTTTCCTTCTTTTTCTTTTTCTTTCCTTCTTTCTTCTTTCTTTTTCTTTCTTTCTTCCTTTCTTCCTCCCTCCCTTCTCGTTTTCCTCTTCCTTATTGTGCCCTTCCTATTCCTTCCTTCCTTCCTTCCTTCCTTCCTTCCTTCCTTCCTTCCTTCCTTCCTTCCAGTTTTCCTCTTCCTTATTGCTCCCTTCCTATCCTTCCTTCCTTCCTTCCTTCCTTCCTTCTTTCCTTCCAGTTTTCCTCTTCCTTATTGCTCCCTTCCTATTTCTCTTTCTTTCTTCCTTCCTTCCTTCCTTCTTTCCTTCCTTCCTTCCTTCCCTCCCTCCCTCCTTCCTTCCAGTTTTCCTCTTCCTTATTGCTCCCTTCCTATTTTTCCTTCTTTCTTCCTATTTTTCCTTCCTTCCCTTCCTTCCTTCCTTCCTTCCTTCCTTCCTTCCTTCCTTCCTTCCTTCCTTCCTTCCTTCCTTCCTATTTTCCTCTTCCTTATTGCTCCCTTCCTATTTCTCTTTCTTTCTTTCTTTCTTTCTTTCTTTCTTTCTTTCTTTCTTTCCTTCTTTTTCTTTTTCTTTCCTTCTTTCTTCTTTCTTTTTCTTTCTTTCTTCCTTTCTTCTTCCCTCCCTCCCTTCTCGTTTTCCTCTTCCTTATTGTGCCCTTCCTATTTCTTCCTTCCTTCCTTCCTTCCTTCCTTCCTTCCTTCCTTCCTTCCTTCTTTCCTTCCTTCCTTCCTTCCTTCCAGTTTTCCTCTTCCTTATTGCTCCCTTCCTATCCTTCCTTCCTTCCTTCCTTCTTTCCTTCCAGTTTTCCTCTTCCTTATTGCTCCCTTCCTATTTCTCTTTCTTTCTTTCTTTCTTTCTTTCTTTCTTTCTTTCTTTCTTCTTCCTTCCTTCCTTCCTTCCTTCCTTCCTTCCTTCCTTCCTTCCTTCCCTCCCTCCCTCCCTCCCTCCCTCCCTCCCTCCTTCCTTCCTTCCTTCCTTCCTTCCTTCCTTCCTTCCTTCCTTCCTTCCTTCCTTCCTTCCTCCCTTCCTCCCTTCTTTCCCATTTTAAACTGTCCCAGATCTTAAACTTGCAATAAGTGGGAAAGGAGGAGGAGGAAGAGGAGGAAGAAGAGGAGAAACTAGAGAATCACTAAACTATTTTTTAATTTCGCCCCTGCCTTACTTGCCATAACAGTGCATTGATTTTTTTTTTTTTCTGAGCCTTGGAGTGGTTACATAATGTGAAGGGCAGTGGCATAATGAAAAATAATGTTCTTTGACATCCCAATTAGTAAGATGAATGCCACTGGCTTTTCAGGGATATGCAGTGAAATGAATTAGAAGTCTGTTTTCATATTGCTTTCTTTACCTCAAAGACATTCTGGGCGGTGAATGAAATTAAAAAAAAAAAAAAAACACACCCCAGTAATTTCGCTTATAAACACCTGCTCTGCAAAGGTGAGCCTTCATTACATTAAAAGCATGGCTAAGATGGCACCTCACTTCTACAGCAGAATATTGCCTATCATTGATTGTTTTCAGGAAAGGCTGAAATGCACCTGGATCTCCATCTCTTGAAATATTCCCTGGAGTGACACGGAAGAACAAGGTGACCAACTTTTTTTTTTTTTTTAATTTGATTTATATGCCGCCCTTTGCTGGAGGCAGTTATGAAGCAACCTGTTCTGAGCCAGCTTCCCAAACACGACAAACCCTCTGAAGTGAACTCAAAGATTCCTTTAATTGGGAGTGCCGGCAGCCCCGGCAAAAAGTTCTCTTCACCGCAGGCTAACAAGGCCCTCGGGCCAGAAGATGAATAGTTGTTTGCCACATCTATTCATCTCTGCCCCCTGCCTTTTATCCCCAGAGCTAGAGTGGGGCTTCACTAGCAGCGGTGGCTCTTCTATCCCAAGGACCGGCCCATAGATTTCCACTGCTCTCCTCTCCTCTGCCTTCTGCACATCCACATTTCAGGCACTGGACCCAGCTGTTCCTCCTCTTCCTCATCAGCCACCTCCAGACCTGGGGCTGTTGACTCTCCATCTGAGGGCTGATGGATGGCCTAGGCTCCGCCTCTCTCTCTCTCTCTCTCTCTCTCTCTCCCTCCCTCCCTCCCTCCCTCCCTCTTTCTCTCCCTCTCCCTCTCCCTCTCCCTCCCTCTCTCTCTCTCTCTCTCTGCCAGCTCTTTTCCCTCTTCCCCCTCAGAGCTCTCAGGTTGCCTTGATGCTGGCCCCAACTCCCATGCCTCCTCCCCCTCTGATTTGGCTCCTGGAGGGGCTGGTGGCCGACGGGCCACAACACAACCTACCTTGATTTCAACTTTCTGTTTAACAGCTCAACTCTCTCTTTCAGTAGTCCTCAAGTTATAACCATAATGGAGCCTGCCCATTATGGTGGACGGGAAAAAGAGTATTTTTCCCGGTATGCTCAAAGAATTTGAAAGAATATAGTCAGCTTGGTTAATAAAAGTGGTGACAGTTCACAAAGATTATTGGGTGCAAATAGAAATACATGCTATTTCCATAGCAAGGAAGATAAAACAGGAATGGTTAAATTGATCGTTTTATTTAAAGAGGAGACTATATTGGAGTATGTTTTTCACTTGGATACCAATTCTGGATTTTGTGCTTGTGATAAAAAAAAAAAAGATGAAACTTTGGTTTTGTCGATCAGATTTGTCGTTATGGAAATGGCTAGTTATATATTAATGTGTGAAAGCAAAAAGTTGAGGCTGGAGTGTTTTTATCTTGTACTGTGCTAAAAAGAGTCTCCTTTTTTCCCTTGTACCTCACACTTTGTTTTTCCCCCCCTCTCCTTTTCCTTCCCTTAATTGCCTATTTCTATTTTTCTTTGTGTTTTATCTATGAAATAAATAAATAAAAGCAAAAAAATAAAACAAAATAAAAGAGAAAATAAGTCACGATATTTGCAAACGCAGGTTTGTGACCAGGGGTGGGTTCTAATTTTTTTTACTACCGGTTCTGTGGGCGTGGCTTATTTTGTGGGTGTGGCTTGGAGATCATGTGACTAGGTGGGCGTGGCTAGCTGGTCAGAGTCATTTCTGGAAGGTCCTCGCACTTACGACCAGTCCTTGCACTTATGACCCGACTCATTTGTTTGCTTTTAAAACTGATCAGCTGTAGGACGGCCCTTTGAAGCCCCGTGGCAAGAGTTTAAACAGTTTTTTTCCCTCTAGTCATCAGCTGGGACTCAGGAGGCAGCAATAGATTGGGGGTGGGGCCAAATAAAAGGTAAGAATAACGTGGGTGGGGGGGTGGGAGGGCGGGGGGGGAAAGAACCGGTTCGGTGACGTCATATCGTCACCGCTACCAGCTCGGTGAACCGGACTGAACCAGGAGGAACCCACCACTGTTTGTGACTGACCTGATTGTCTGACTTTTTTTCCCCCACACCGGTTGCTAAGTGAACACCAGAATTGAAAAGTGAATGCCGTGGTCTTTAAGCGAATCAATGGTTCAAAAGGGCTGGTTTTGCCAAAGGCCAAAGTGAATGACAGCTTTTAAGTGAAACCGTCACAAAAAGTGTTCCCGTGTGTGTTAGACACTGCAAATGGTTTTAAATATCCCGTTGTGACTCTGCCTTGAATAAATGAATAAATAAAGTTCAAGATTTGATGTATTCAAATCTTCAAAGAATTTCTTTTCTATTTTTACAGGTACTGTTTGGAACAGGAAAAGCAGTTTTGGTAGGATATTCATTTTTACAGTAGCAATCCTTCCCAACATTGATAGATGTAGATTTTTTTTTTCCATTTTTCCAAAATTAATTTAATTTGGTGGATTAATTTTATATAATTATCTTCTTTTATTGTTGCACATTTTGCTGTTAAGTCCCAGATATTTAACTTTCTCAACTATTTGAAAGTCCACTTTCTCTGCCAGTTGTTCTTTTTGTTTCTGTGTGAGGTTTTTGACTATAACTTTAGTTTTTTCCCCTGTTTATCTTCAGTCCTTCTCCTCATTGTAACTTTTGAATGGTCACTAAATGAACTGTTGAAAGTCAAGGACTACCTGAAAGGAGCAGGGGGAAGGCAGTGGCCCAAACCAGCAAGGAAAGGGTTAATTCATGCCCTGGAGCCACACCTGCCTTAGCTGCAGATACTTAAAGTACTAATGAGCAGAAAAGGGAGGCCTATTTCTCCCAAAATGTGTTATTTACACCATTCAGAGACATGGAGTAGTAGGAGCATGCTCCAGATCAGGGGTCAGCAACCCGCGGCTCTGGAGCCGCATGTGGCTCTTTCATCCCTCTGCTGCGGCTCCCTGTTGCTGGTCAGCTCCACAATTGGTAGGGCTTTCGGTTACGACAGGTAGAGGAAAATGGACGCCATGCTAGGAGGAGACTCTATGGTAGGGGGAAACCAGAATTCCAGTCGGCTCCAGAATTGAACGGGGGCTTCCGGTTAGGACCTTTGTGGCTCTTTGAGTATTTAAGGTTGCCAATCCCTGCTCCAGACTATGAATTCTTATTGCTTGAAACTTCAACGCTTGCTATGAATTTTCATCATGGCTCCTGACTGCTGGTTGGCGTTCATGGATGCGTTCTGTCCAGAGGTGGGATTCATCTAGTTTACCTAGCAGTTCGTCTAGCACCAAAAATGTGAGCGTGTGCACGCATGCGCCCAGCCTTCTGTGCATATGCTTTGCTCTCACATCCACCTTCTGTGCATGTGCCCGGCCTCAAAAACGTGTCCTCAATAGGACAGCATAGAGCTGTGATGGGCAGGTGGGCGGGCCCACCCATGATTTCCGCTACCGGTTTACCCAAACCGGTCCGAACCAGCTGAATACCACCTCTGGTTCTGCCAATCTTCAGCCAGTTCATCCTACACAGTGGTTGCTGCAGTTCTTACCTTGTATGTTGTAGATGTCTCCTCTGTTTTGTTTAATGGGGTTGCTGTGTCTTTTGGTTTGCTTCGGACAGGGGTGTCAAACTTGATTTCATTGAGGGCTGCATTGAGGGTTGTGTTTGACCTTGGGGGGCCAGGGGGGGCTGGCCAGCTTGACGTCACTCATCGAGGCTCTTTTGTCGGCCACGATGGCCTCCTGCAGCCCTCTACCAGTGAAAATGGAGCCTGGGCAGGCCTCCCTGGGCTTCATTTTTACTGGCAGAGGGATGCAGGAGGCCGCTGCGGCCAAAAACGTAGCTTGGGAGGGCCACACACAGACCTCCCGAGTTCCGGTTTTGCTGGCAGAGGCACCATGGACCGGTCCTTCGCTGTTTGCACAGCAGCCCCACGGACCAGATCTAAGCACCTCGCGGGCCGGATCTGGCCCCCAGTCCTTGAGTTTGACACCCCTGGCTTAGGATGTTTTGAAGGGTTTTAGTTGACTTGTGTGCTACATTGATTCCATGTGATGGTAGTAGTCTGTTGGTGGTTTCTGAGCTCTACTTGATGTATGGCCGTGTAACTCTTTTTAGGGTTTCTGCTGGTTGTGCTGTATTGGGTTGAGTGAACAGGGACCTTTTGCGTGGGTATCCATTTTGCTGGAACGTGTTGTATAGAGATGTTTTTCCTGCTGTGTAATTGTAACTGTAAGAAGAACAGTTTTTCCCCGAATGCCATCACTCTGCTAAACAAATAATTCCCTCAACACTGTCAAACTATTCACTAAGTCTGCATTACTATTACTATTAATCTTCTCATCGTTCCTATCACCCATCTCCTCCCACTTTTTTTTTTTTAAAAAAAAAATTGATTTATATGCCGCCCTTCTCCGAAGACTCAGGGCGGCTTACAATGTGTTAAGCAATAGCCTTCATACTTTTGTATATTTATACAAAGTCATCTTATTGCCCCCACAAACTGGGTCCTCATTTAACCCACCTTAGAAAGGATGGAAGGCTGAGTCAACCTTGAGCCAGGTGAGATTCGAACTTACAGTAATTGCAGACAGCTGGTGTTAATCACAATGCTTTTTAGTCTGCTGAGCTACCAAGCCACTTATGACTGTATGACTGTAACTTTGTTGCTTGTATATTGATTGTTTCCTAGTATGATTTGATTGCTTATTTGTTCCCTATGACTATCATTAAGTGTTGTACTTTATGATTCTTGACGAACGTGTCTTTTCTTTTATGTACACTGAGAGCCTATGCACCAAAGACAAATTCCTCGTATGTCCCATCACACTTGGCCAATAAAGAATTCTATTCTATTCTATTCTGCTGTGTAATTACGAAGAAAAACATAGCGGTGGCTGAAAAACTTCCTAGGTCGTGGCCATTACACTAGAGTTTCTGTAACAAAATACCATTCATCATCACAAAAAAGAAGTGTGTCCATAAGAAAAGAGGCTCAAGGGTAAGATTTGAGCCGGGGCTGAGAATGAAGACTTTGTCAGCAAATAGTCTCAACTTGAGCTCGCCATTTTTCCAGATGGCAGACTTTCATTGATTCTTTGCAGTAGAAATTAAGGCCACCCTTGTCTCTGAATTCCAACCTTCCAATGTGATTCTTTTCCAAAGAGTGACTCTACCATGGTAGAGAAGATGTCCAGTTCTAATAAGGCCAAAGGTGGAGTCTTAATTCACTTCCACACAAAGAATAAGCAGGTCCTGTACAGAAGAAGTAGCAAAAATTATCACGTTCATATATAGCACAGCGTGAAACCCAGTCAGAAAGTCAATTTTAACAGGTTAGTCAACTGTATCCATTCTGCCCTTGCACGTCCTCCCAAGTCTAAAATTCAGCATTTCCTTTCCCACCGAAAGACTGGTAGGGTGTAATTGTCTTGCAAAGGTGGCCAATTATGCTTGCATAATTGCAACTTGTAATTACCACCGAGACAATAAAAATGCAAGTTTAGAAGACCGGCCTCGGTTATAGAGAGCAGGACAGGATTACCGGTCCATTTTTTCCCATGACCCACAAAATTGAGAACTGGAAGTGCTGGCAGCTGAGTTTGTGAACAGTCAAAGTAATCAAGTCTACTTTGGAATGACAAAGTCCATAACTTCGTTTTTGAGGAGGTGGTTTAGAAAAAGGCTACCGTGTTTTCTGTGCCGGATCTTAATAACGAATACTTGGTGAGTTGAAGCAAGTTCTAATAATATTAGAGAGCTTGGTGTAGTCATTAAGGACATTCGTGTTCTTCCCCAGCTATGGACCCCCAAGAACGCAGCACACACAAAGTCTGTAGAAACCGTAGTTTACTAAATTAAATCAGTCTTTTTCAAATAAAGGCTGTTAATTAATTTTCTTAACAGCCTACAAGAATCCAAAGAATAAATAATCGTAATCTTACTATGGTTGGCAGAAAGCCCAGAAGCAATTTGCAGGAAGCTGATAAGAGAACTAAGATCAGGACGCGAAGGAGAGTGAACGAAGTTGTTCCCTGCAAATTGCCTCAGTCATCGTCCTTCCTTAAATAGGCTAAGGGAGTGGTCAATTAGCCCCAAGCCTTACTCTCAAGGAGACCTCCTCCTGAGGAACCACTCCTGCCTTTTGGCAGCTCTGCGCACCCATGCATTGAGAAGAGGCTCCTCCTCTTCTTCCTCTTCACTTATGGGACCTTCTGGAGGTTCTGAAGGCCCTGGCTGAATCCTCGCCTCTGGCACCACATCCTCTCCAGCCTCCTCATTGTCTGACTCGAGTGCCAGCTGCACAGGCTGTTGGCGCAGTACCACACCAGCCTCCTCGTTGTCGGAATCAGCTACTAGCTGCACAGGCCGCTGACGGGCCACAACAATTGGCTAGAAACTGGGAAATGGTGAGTTCTAGTCCCACCTTAGGTGCAAAACCTGGTGTGTTACCTTGGGCCAGTCCCTCACTCTTAGCCTTTGGAAGGCGGCAATGACAAGCTGCTTCTAAATAAAAATGCCAAGAAAACTTCAGGGATTTGTTTAGTCACCAGAAGTCAACCCAAAATATGTTAAGATGCAAAAATGTATTAATCCCTTGTTCAAAGCTACATTAGGTTAGATAAAGTGGGGGGGGAAAAGCATTAATCAAAATAGAGATGGAAGGGACCTTGAATGTCTTCTAGTCCAACCACCTGCTGAAGCAGGAGATCCTATACCACACTGGTGGGATTCAAATTTTTTTACTACCGGTTCTGTGGGTATGGCTTGGTGGGCGTGGCAGGGGAAGGATACTGCAATATCCCCATTCCCTCCCCACTCCTGGGGGAAGGATATTGCAAAATCTCTTCTTGATTAGTTTCCCCCCATTGCTTCTTGTCCTGCCCTCAGGTGCTTTGCAGAATAGCCTGACTCCCTCTTCTTTGTGGCAGCCCCTGAGATATTGGAACACTGCTATCATGTCTCCCCTTTTTTTCATTAGACTAGACATACCTAATTCCAGCAACCTTTCTTTATATGTTTTAGCCTCCAGTCCTCTAATCGATATGAACTTGATATGAACCTAGAATATGAACTTGATTATTTAGGGGTGGTGACTTCAACCCTTCATTGGGGTTCACTTTTACCTGAGTAGAATGAAATTGATGGGGACACTTGTGTGCACTTCTGCTTTGTCCGTCCTTCCCCCCAAAAAAACTTTGATCACAGGCAAAGAATTTAAATTTGCTGCCATAACCAATCCCACCCATTTTCTACCATGGTGTATCCTTCCTCCTCTCTTTTCGGATGTTATCTGTGTCGTAACTCAGAGGCTACCAGCTGTTCTTCACACAGTCAATGCAGGTGGCACTGAAACTTGATGCCAGCATTCTGATGCTGCCATAAAAAGACGAGGCTTGACTTTTCACCTACTTATTTTCTCTGTAGATAATATCCCCTAGGAGATGGGATGGGAGGGGGGAACATTCCTGTGGGGTGAGGTCAGAAGCTGGGGAGACTGACTTGGAAGATGGCCAATGAGAAACCTGACACTTGCATTGATGTAATAAACGGAGGCAAACACTCAGCAAGAGTCCAGAGGAGACAGACTGTCATTCCAACCGACTCTTTGTCTCTGCCAAAAAGATGATTGGCAATGATTCATCTCTCCCCATTTCAAGCTGTTTTCTCTCTCCCAATTAGTTTGCGCTAAAAGCTGGAGATGCATTTTTTGGGGGAAGGGAATGCAACATTTAGTTGCTGATTTTCAGAACTTTTCTTGAGGGTACTTAATGAATCACAAACAAAGCGCCATCTTTCATTCCGTTCAAATTGTCAGCCGCAGAAAATTTACCCAAGGCTCCAAACAGAACATAGTTGGAGGCTACTGCCAGTAAATCATCCCGCTGTCAGCTGCTAAATCCCTCCGATGGCTTTAAAGGACATCCTAAGAGAGAAGTTTGGAGTACCGTACCTTATATGGCGGATCCAAGAAATATCTTGTTCTCCAAAGTGACTCTTTTTTTTTTTTTATGATTGTCCTCCCCAGCTCCATCCACTCTGTGTTAACGGCTCGGAAAGGATGCAGCTGTGTTTGGAAAGAAGGAACTCAAAAGGAAAAAATAATAATATGGAACTAGACCACATAACTCAAAGAGCAGGATAAACAACTGGGGAATAGAATAGAATAGAATAGAATAGAATAGAATAGAATAGAATAGAATAGAATAGAATAGAATAGAATAGAATAGAATATTGGAATGAAGGATAGGATAGGATAGGAAGGCTATTGCTTAACACATTGTAAGCTGCCTTGAGTCTCTGGAGAAGGGCGGAATATAAATCAAATTAAAAAAAAAACTAGGATAGGATAGACTAGGATAGACTAGGATAGACTAGGATAGGATAGGATAGGATAGGATAGGATAGGATAGGATAGAATAGAATAGAATAGAATAGAATAGAATAGAATAGAATAGAATAGAATAGAATAGAATAGAATAGAATATGATAACAGAGTTGGAAGGGATCTTGGAGGTCTTCTAGTCCAACCCCCTGCCTAGGCAGGAAGCCCTATATCATTTCAGATAATGGTTGTCCAATCTCTTCTTAAAAACTTCCAGTGTTGGAGCATTCACAGCTCCTGGAGGCAAGTCGGCCTACAGATTAATTGTTCCCATTGACAGGAAGTTTCTCCTTAGTTCTAAGTTGCTTCTCTCCTTGATTAGTTTCCACCCATTGCTTCTTGTCTTGCCCTCAGGTGCTTTGGAGAATAGTTTGACTCCCTCTTCTTTGGGGCAACCCCTGAGATATTGGAACACTGCTATCACATCTCCCCTAGTCCTTCTTTTCATTAAACTAGACATTTTGGCTGTTGGCATTTTGGCTGGGGGTTTTTTTTTGGTCAACGCAAGCTTATTAAGTTTCAATCAACTTACAGCTGTTTCTGCCTTTTAACGTTCCTAAATAAGAAGGAAAACACAATTCTACCCATAGACACCTAATCTGCATAAGGAGGAAAAGACGGTGTGTTTTGTTTGCCAAGTCTTGTTTTTATACTTGTCTACTTTCTCACCTTTTATTCTAGGTCTCCCCTGCTGATGGATCGCAGCGCTCGGCTTCATTAGAATTCACTGCTGTAGCGATCAGATTTGTTGCCAGAGACTGGCACCGATAACCACAGGAGCCCTTGTAGAGTATGCTAATTCCGAATCCGTTAATTAAACCTGGCAAATTCCATAATCGCCTCTGTATAATTTAAGCCCATATGAATCAAGTTCTCGTAATCTAGCCCCTCTTATTAATAAAACAAAAACAGCTATGTCCCTTATTTCTTATGTCACCGTGCAAATATTTGGATTTAACTGAGTGCAAATAACTCATCTATTTCCAGTCTCTAGGTCAAGGGGTGTCAAACTCGATTTCATTGAGGGCTGCGTCAGGGTTGTGTTTGACCTCGGGGGGGGGGTGTTGGGGGGCGTGGCCAGTGTGTGGGTGGCCAGCTTGATGTCACTCATATTGGGGGCACCTGTGGTGGCCTGAGCACTCTGCCAGCGAAAACGGGCTCCCGAGTTCCGTTTTCAGCTGCGATGGCCTCCTGCAACCCTCTGCCAGCAAAAATGGAGCTCGGAAGGGCTGTATGCGGCCCTCCTGAGCTCCCTTTTCATTGGCAGAGGCACCACAAGCCAGTCCTTCACTGTTTCTAGGGCAGCCCCACGGGCCTGATCCAGCCCTCAGGCTTTGAGTTTGATACCCCTGCTCCAGGGGTGGGTTCTACTTACCTTTACTACCAGTTCGCATCATGCCCACGCTATTCTGCACATGCGCTGATCGCTTCTGATGACGTCCAGGTCAGTGGCGGAGCCTCCCGCTGGTTTTACTACCGATTCTGTGGGGAAGTTGGGAAACAGGTTGTTTCCTGCCTCCAGAGGGCCTTGTGGGAGTGGGGAAGGCCCGTATTTATCTCTCCCCAGGCTCCAGAGCCTTTCTAGGAGTCTGAGGAGGGCGAAAATGGCCTCCCCCCTGGAGGTCCTCCGGAGGCCGGAAATGGCCCATTTGCCAACTTCCGGTGGGACCAGAAGGCCTGTTTTTTGCTCTCCCCAGGCTCCAGAGTCTTTCTAGGAACCTGGGGAGGGCAAAAACGGCCTCCCCCCCCCGGAGGTCCTCCGGAGGCCAAAAATGGCCCATTTGCCAACTTCCATAGAATTATGGGTGTGGGCACCTGCGCACGCGATCCCCCCCGTGCTCCCCCCGCTCCTGGCACGCGATGGTAAAAAGGTTAGCCATCACTGGTATAGGATCTCCTGCTTGAGCAGGGGGTTGGACTAGAAGACCTCGAAGGTCTCTTCCAGCTCTATTCTGATTGATTGATTGATTGATTTGAACTGGTAGTTGAGTTCCATCAAGAGCCTTTTCTGCTACACTTCAGAATGCCTCTGTAGGAAGGTGCTTGTCCCTCCGGAGGACCATGTTTACTATTCTTCGAACGAAATTTTGAGATCTTTACTTTGTACCAATTTGTTTTATTGATATATGAAATATACAAATTTAATTGATCAAGTCAAACATCAACATCCTACCACGTTTCTAAAATCCACGGAAATGGGAGGACCTGCATATATCCCTAGCGTGGTCCATTCAATCTTTTGATTCAGATCATCATGAATTAAACATGAGAATTCAAGGATTTTTTTTTAACCAGTTAACCAAGTTTAAGGTGAATCGACCATCCCTAAGAGGCAGGCAAGAAAGCTTTCTGCATCACAGATGTTTGGGGTTTTTTTGCAGCTCAGTTCTAACCGCTTTAACAAATATTAATTAAGCATCCCCCATTTTGCTTTTATTTAATTTCGTCAAGGTTAAACTCTGAGTGAAAAATATTTCCCCTTAAATTCACTCCTTGGTTTCCATTCTAATTGATTTCGCTCACCTCAAGGATGCCACTGAATCTTCTATTCCACAGCTATAACCATTTTTCTTTTCTTTTTTTAAAAAAAACTCGACTTACCTATTACTAATGTCGGCTAAAGGATGATAATCTTTCATAAGAACCCGGTTTTTTTTTGCTTATAAGAATAGCTGCCACCTTATTTGCATTCTGCAAAATTGATGTGAGGCCCCAAATACAGGTTATATGTACATAGCTATTGGTAGGAGGTTAAGCCAATATCAAGCAAACACCAGCCTGATTTAATGAGATATTTGTCCATTGCAAGAAATGTAATTGCACTGGATTGATTTATAATAAGAGACTGTAATGGGATGGGGGGAAAACCTCAGGAGGTAGGGGTGAAGAAATTCTGCTGAGGAAATGGTTAGATAAGAGACAGCATAGCCCACAGCTGGATAATAGATGGGGTAATAGGCTTAGATGTGTTGGAAGAAATATCCATCTGGTTCAGTTCCAAGCCAGGAGAAAGACACTGGAAACATGGAGGCTGATTGGAAAGATGGTTTAATGATGAAACAGAATCACAAAGCACATGGTTCTCTGGTGCAGCTGAACACATAGAGTTGAGAGTGTGTGTGTGGGGTATTTATACCTTCTCTTGGGCTTTGCACTTGAACTTCCTGTTCCTGTGCAAGAACATCAGAGGTGGTATTCGGACCGGTTCGGGAAAACTGGTAGCGGCGACTGTGGGTGGGGCTGCCCACCCGCCTCGGTGTAAAGATGTCCTTGTGAAGTTTCCAAAAGATGCCCTAATTAATTCATGAGCCATGAGCCGAACTTCAAAAGAAATACAGTCATTTATTAGGAGCACCATTTCGGCAATATTCAGATGCAGTTAGAACTAATCCCTCGTAGATTTATGTTCCCCTATGACCCTGTCTCTCCCCTCCTCTCTGGCCATGTCATAAATCACATTCTCCAATTAACCACTTTGGCTGGCTGTGAAATCCAACACCCTCTTTCTGATTGCGGTCAGGAAGAATGTATGGAATGCACTTCAGTTAGGGAAATCAATCAGCTCTATCAGTTCTCCCTCCCTCCTGCTCATGGCAACTTGAAAGCTTTGCAAGTTGACAGTCCTATTCAGCCACGTTTTCGAAGCTGGGTGCATGCGTGGAAGGCATGTGTGGAAGCAAAATGCACGCGTGGAAGGCACGCACGTGAAGCGAGTGTGCGCACACATGGTGAACTGGTGGTAAGCATTTCTGAAACCCACTGCTGAAGAATATGTATTCTATTGGCTGTTGTCAGACTCCCATGGGGCTATATACAAATCCTAGGATTTTGTCTGAGCTAAGTTTGGTTGAAGTTTCTGAGGGTGATGCAGTGAAGGAGTGTTGGGCAATTCCTGTTGTGGCTTAAGGCCAATCCTATCTTTGCTGTATCTTGGGTGAGGGTATTTGCCTATGAATAGAGCTATCTATCTCTTTATCTCTTCAGTGCTGACATCTGCTGAGGGCTATTAAGAAAGAGCATGTTTCCAAGAGCATGTTTCTCCATTTCTCATCCAGGGAAATATAATATTCTGCCTTTTTAAAAAATATTTCTCAAAATATTTCATTCTTCTAGGAGAGGGGCGGGTGCTAACTTTCTCCAGATGGAACCTTCCTTAGTTTCTGCATTGAAGTTGGATGAGGGAAGCTTGCCTTGCTTGAAGGAGACAGTTACATGGAGTGTAATGAGTTCTCTGTGGTCCCGTAATGGGTTCCACTTACCGTATTTTTCGGAGTATAAGATGCACCGGAGTATAAGACGCACCTTAGTTTTTGGGGAGGAAAATAAGAAAAAAGCTGATTGGCAGGTGGATCAACCTCCCGGAATACCCCCAATCAGCTGTGAATTTTAGCAACAGATTCCATGGTGGTGAGCTCTGTGCTTTGCTTTTTTTTGCTTTTTTTCCTGCCTCTGAAAGCCTCCGAAACAGAGCTTCAGAAAGAAAGCCTCTGAAGCTCTGTTTGGGGGCTTCTTTTCTGAAGCTCTGTTTGGCAGCTTTTTTTCTGAAGCTTTCTGGACTACATTAAAAGCGCTCCCTGGCTGAATTCAGTCATTCAGTGAATAACCTCATTCATAGGCTTAATCCCTTATGCAAAGTCAGCCATGGTTTACGCCTCATACGAAGGCGGCCAGAGGTAGATTTGTGCTTGCTTGGCGTTCCAGGAAGGTGGGGATATAAATGCACTGCGGGATATTAAATGATGATTAGCGCCAGTCACAGAATTGTGAAGATACCTCAGTCAAGACTGGAAACCAAACATTCAACAGTGGGGGAATGCAATCTGTGAAATGTGATTTCTCATGCCTCTGTATTTTAGATCCGCAGGCATTCCGGTTAAACTCCATTTCACATCATTTTAATGTAGCTAATGTGCTTGTTCGATTTATTCCAGAGAAAAGGTATGACGTGTGCCAAATTAAAGACAGTTACTGCTGCCGCCATTGTGTTAACAAGAGGCTACAGGTCTGGATGGAAAACATTGTACTGTTTCATCTTTGATAGGCAGTAACCCAACTGCAAAATGAGAGATACCCTCCAGATGGCAGCAGAGAGCCCCTTTCATCCTTCTCTGCTCTCTAATGGTAATCTCAATGTTTGCAGCTCAGTTTTGTACCTCTAGTGTAGGGGTTTCAAACTCAAGGCCCGCGGGCTGGATCTGGCCCACCCTGGAAACAGTGAAGGGCCAGCCTGCAGTGCCTCTGCCACAGGGGTGAAATCTAAATTTGGTTCTGGTGGGCATGGCTTAATTGGTGGGTGTGACTTGGTGTTCAGGTGACCGGGTAGGCGTGGCCAATAATAATAAATAATAAAAATAATAAACAAAGTGCGCAAAACAATAAGAGGTACCAAAAACCAACTTTCACACTTTACACACACACAACACAACACAACTGACTCACACACAATGTAGAAGCAGCTGCACTTGACCCAAAATGGTCCCTGCAACAAGCAGGAACCTCACACAGCCACAAAAAGCTCAAAAACTGACTTTCACACTTTTTCCAGACAAAATGCCACATACAGCTTTGTGAGATTTTGTGTGTTTGTGTAGTTAGAGTGAAACACCACAGAAACGCACCGAATCTCAGAAAGCTGTACAAATATTTTATTTTATCTGTATTTTTAGATAAAAGCAGCTAGATTTAAAACTTCCTTAACTTTAAATTGCTATGTCTAAAAAAAAAAAAATTAAACTCCTAAAACAACCCCGAATTAACTATTATTTTTAAGCTCCCCAAAAAACCAGCCAGTTACTTACCCAATTGAAGGCACAAGGCAGGCAGATTCAGTTGCTCACCAATGAGATTGATTGCAGGCAGGCAGATTCAGTTGCTAGCTGATGCAATTGATTGCAGGGATTGCAGCAGCCAAAGCAAGGCAGGAAAAGCGAGCGAGCCCGAAAGAAGCAGCAAGCGGCCAAGCAGGCAAGTGGGCAACCGGGCGATTGGGTGGGCATGGCTGGGGGGGGGGAGGGATTTTTGCTACCGGTTCTCCGAACTACTCGCCTCCATTGCTAACGGATCGGCCGATCTGGTGCAAACCGGGAGCATTTCACCCCTGTTCTTCCAGTGAAAATGGAGCTCGGGAGGGCCACAAGCGGCCCTCACAACCTCCGTTTTCACTGGCAGAGGGTTGCAGGAGGCTGTCCCAGCCGAAAACGGAGATTGGGAGCCCATTTTCAGTGGCCGAACGCTTGGGCCCCCACAGGCGCCCCCCCCACGAGTGACATCAGGCTGGCCATGCCCACTCTGGCCATGGCTACCGACGACCTCCCATCGACCCGTGCGCTCCCACAGAGAGGGCCTCCTCAGGGTGCCATCAGCCAAACAATGTAGGCTGGTGACCCCCAGGTGGAGGGCCTTCTCTGTGGGGGCTCCTACCCTCTGGAATCAGTTGCCCCCTGAGATAAGGAGAATCCATGACCTCAATGCCTTCCGTCATGTCCTCAAAACCCATCTTTTCCAGCAAGCCGGGTTGGCTTAAGAAGAAATTTATAAAATTCTTTTAATCAGTTTGTGATTTCTTAACTTTCGGGCCAAATTTATATATATTTTTAACTGTTTTTAATATTTGTATTCTATGTTCTTATCTTGGCTGTACACCGCCCTGAGTCCTCAGGGAGAAGGGCGGTATATAAATTGGAAATTAAATTAAAATTAAATTAAATCTCAACCCCCCAAGGTCAAACACAACCCTGAAATGAAATTGAGTTTGACACCCCTGCTCTTGTGAGAGGTACAGTAATTTTCCACCAAAGACTGCATGACATTGTAGAAGACGATTTGATTAATTCTTACATTTCTTCAGGGTAGGTATATTTAGTGTCCTTTTATTTACTGTTGTTATCTTGCACAATGCAGTGGTGTATTCGATCACTGAGTACGTATGAAGACTGTCCCCAGCATGCTTAGTTTAAATGACTCATCTGTCTATGTATGCCAATTAATATTGACCAGCATCTTACACTACGAATCTATGGCATGTTATTAGCTTTTTAAATATCCTGCCGCATTCATGGCAATTCTCTGTCGCCGTGGATTGTGCTTTAAACCACAATCCTAAATAAAACTGTCTTCGGTTACATCTTAAGCAGCCCACTGATATTCTTCCCCACATATCTTTCGAGTCTAAATAATACAAAATTGCTCTTGCAAAAGCACCATAGGTTTCAATTTATGCTTACATCCTTCACTGCGGTAGAAGTAATGGCTAGCGATGCATCAGATCAAAAAGCATTAGATCATGCAACATTCAAGGCAGCTTCACTTACTACGGAGTGAATGTTTGCCTGTAAGACTGCGGGCTATGAAAATATTCTGGGATAAAAATATTCTGAGACAAAAGAGCAACTAAGATGATTAGAGGACTGGAGACTAAAATATACGAAGAACGGTAGAGTAGTTAAGGCCACACCATCTATCTCCAGTATGCAATACAGTCCTTTCAACAGTTCCAAAAAGATTCCACACCTATTTGCACCACTCAGGTGACCCAGAAGACATAAATAAATCTCCAAGTGGCCTCAATGGCTCTCTAAAAGAATGCAAATGACCAGCTGTCTGCAAGGAGTATAAATCCTTCCATTCTCCACACCATACAGTCAGAACAGAAGAAGCTTCTTGGATAAGAAGCGAAACTTCTTCAAAGAAAAACCAGAAAGTCCAGAAAAAAGCTGATTGGCAGGTGGATCGGCCTCCTGGAATACCTCCAATCAACTTGTTCCCAGAGGTGAATTTTAGCAACAGGTTCCTTGGTTGTGAGCTCTGTGCCTTGTTTTTTTTGAAACTCCATTTCAGAAAAAACTTTTTTCCTGCCTCTGAAAGCCTCCGAAACAGAGCTTCAGAAAAAAAAAAGCCTCTGAAGCTGTTTGGAGGCTTCTTTTCTGAAGCTCAGTTTGGAGGCTTCTTCTCTGAAGCTTCATTTCTGATGCTTTTTTCAGCCTCTGAAACCTCAGTTTGAGAAGCTGGACGGGGCTACATTCGGAGTATAAGACTTACCCCGATTTTCACCCTCTTTTTTGGGGGAAAAAGTTTTGTTTTATACTCCAAAAAATACGGTATGTGTTTATTTTCCCACTTGCTTTCCTTCTAACATGTACCCAGTAGCTTACTGTAATTGACTATAGGTCATCAAAGTTTCTAATAAAATTGGTTAATTTGAAAAAAAGGCCACCAGATTTCTTCTGATACTTTAAAAAAAAACTTTCCTCATATATCATATTCTTATCACCCTCAGCAACCAGTCTTAACTCTATATTCATGTAAAACTTCCCATAATTGAAACCCACATAATACATCATGCATTTCCTTTAAATCAAAGGACTAAAGAACGTTCTCACATGCATATATTTCTCAATGACTGGTTGAATGCAAAAAGTTTGTCTTGCACATTGCCTGCTTATCATAAATCTACACTGCACTTCATAACTTTTTTCTCGTTGTCATCTCTTGCATCCTTGCGGCTCTAATTCTTCCAAACATCTTTTCAAGCATTAGTCGAAGCAACTGGTCCATCTGTCTCAAGCATTTATTCATAATTCATACATTCTCATGGAGTGCAGGCCTAATCTGTTTTGAGTTCCTTTTAACTCAGTTAATTCTAAGATAATGTTTATCAAAATAAAAGCCCCTGTAAAGGACAATATTTGTAGCCCAGGGTTTGGAATGAGGGGGTCCTTGGTGCTTTCGGAGTCCTTGGTTGTATTCTTGCAGACATGTTCTGACTCAGCTCCCTGAACATGGCAAACCCTCTGTAGTTAAATCAATAATTCCTTTATTAGGGGCACCAGCAGCCCCAGCAAAAAGTTTCTTTCTCAACGCAGGCTAACAAGTCTGTCCGGCAGGGAGATGAATAGTTATCTGCCACATCTATTCATTTCCGCTCCCTGCCTTTTATCCCCAGAGCTAGGGTGGGGCTTCATTAACAGTGGCTCTTCTGTCGCAAGGATTGGCCCATAGATTTCCACTGTTCTCCTCTCCTCTGCGTTCTGCGCATCCACACATCAGGCACTGGACCCAGCTGCTCCTCCTCTTCCTCATCAGCTGTTGTGGTCCACCAGCAGCCTGCAGAGCTGGCAGCAGAGTCCGAAAGTGAGGAAGCTGGGGAGGACAATGGGCCAGTCCTGGAGTCAGGGGAAGGCCCAGATGAGGGCACTGCATCAGAGACAGAGATGGGGCCAGGGCCATCTGGGAGCGATGCACGGACTCCGGAGCCTCCAGAGGTGGATAGCGGAGAGGCAGAGGAACAGGAGGAGCCTGTTCCTAGTGCACGCATGCGAAGAGTTGCCAGAAGGCAAAAGCAGCTAAAGCAAAAAGGATGACTCGGGAGTAAGGCCAGGAGATGATTGGCCCCTCCCCGAAGGCTTTAAAGAGCAGCAATGGCTCTTGGGATGTTCGTAGGAAAGCAACATTGCTACATTTGTTTCTTGTCGGTGTCTCTTGCTTCTGAACTTTGTGGGGTTTTGCCAAGAAAAACCTTTGGCAGGGTGCCAAAGAAGACAAAGGTTGGTGATAAGGCCGAAGGACTTCTTTATGAAGAATTCGTTTTGGAATTAATTTGGACTAAGCTGAGAACGAAGTAATTTTCAGCTGTTCTAATAAAATATGTTTGTTTAGGACTAATTGTATCTGGTAATAACTACTTGGGCCTAGGTCACAACATCAGCCACCTCCAGACCTGAGGGCTGTTAATTTTCCATCTGAGGGCTGATGGACAGCCCAGGCTCCGCCTCTGTCTCTCTCTTTCTGCCAGCTCCATTCCCTCTTCCCCCTCGAAGCTCTCAGGTTGCTTTGATGCGGACCCTGACTCCCACATCTCCTCCTCCTCTGATTCTGTTGCTGGAGGGGCTGGCGGCTGGCAGGCCACGACAAGACATTTCATTATCCAAACTAGTGAACTGATGATGTTACAAAGTTTGGGTAATAAAACATCTGCAAAACAACAACAACAACAACAACAAAAAAAAAAAAAACCAGCCAAGAACAATGTTATCAGACCAATGTTAAAACTTACTTTATAATTCCGCTGATTTATAGGATAGCTGAATAAATCCTTATTCCCAATGTAAACGAAATGTGGGCTGCGAGCTACAGTATATAGGCTATTCATATTGTTTTAAAGCGTCTGGTTTGTTCTAAATTGCCCCTTTGCTGCATTGAATGTCCTTTTGGGGAGAGGATAATATGCAGTAATTAGAATACCCAATCCTTTGGCAGGCACCTCCATAAAGGACAGCATTCCAAATTTTGAACGTTGACAGTAATTTGTTTAATTTCCAAGTTTTCTCAATCAACCAACTTCAGTGAAATTGACCTAAACACTAAATTGTAGGAGAGCTTCAACAGTCCATGAATTCGTCTAATTAGGAGTCATTGCTTCATTACAAAGGCTCATTGGAGATTCTCTGTTTATCATGCCCCTTAACTGTAGTGTACAATCCATCAGGCAAATTTCACATGGTCTTTTCAAGATTTTAATGCCAAGAAGTGGAGTTCGATTGCAGAATCTTGACTACTAAGATAGGATGCCTCCAACTTTTCTTTAGGAATGTCTCTTTCTAATGCTTTTGCTCCACCCCCCACCAGACTGTTTGAATGATCAACTAACAGTTTGTTTCTGTGAAAAGCCAGTAACCGTCTCTGCCATTTACTCATTCTATACAGAGTTACTCCTTCCATATCACTACCATATGTTATATCAAGAAGAGCAACAAAGAGGATTAGGCAGGGGTGGGATTCTGCCGGTTTGAACCAATTCAGCGGAACTGGATGCTAATTTTACATCTGGTTCACCGAATCGGTAGTTGTAAGGACTGGCTGGCCCCGCCCACCCCTCCCTGCCCCTTCCCTCCCAGGAGTCTCCACACGGCCCATTTTGGATGCCAGGTAAGTACAGCGCCTGCGCGGAGGCTCTAGGAGGGCAAAAAATAGGCACCCCAGAAGTTCTGGAAGTCCAGAAATGGGCCCGTTTCCAACCTCTGGGGGGCCTCCGGAGCCCAGGGAGGCCATTTTCCCCCTCCGGCACTTGGGGAGGGGAAAATGCTTCTGCGCCATGGTGCAGGAGGCCGAATAGGTCCCACCCACTCGTCCCTGCCCCTCCCCTCCCAGGAATCTCCACACAGCCCATTTTGGATGCCAGGTGAATACAGCGCCCGTGCGAAGGTTCTGGGAGGGTGAAAATCGGGCCTCCTGGAAGTTCTGGAAGTTGGGAAACGGGCCAATTTCTGGCCTCTGGAGGGCCTCCGGAGCCCAGGGGAGCCCATTTTCCTCCTCCTGGAGGCTCAAAGAAAGCCTCCGGCACTTGAGGAGAGTAAAAACGCTCCCCCGCCGTGGTGCAGAAGGCCAAATAGGCCACGCCCACCCAGGAACCAGGCAGAGAAACAGTTGCTAAAATTTTTGAATCCCACCTCTGGTAGGGCACTGGAAGCTAAAATCTATATAGAGCATTTTCAGGAATTGGGTATGTCTAGTATGTCTAGAAAAGGACCTGGGTGATACAATAACAATGTTTCTCAATAGCCAAAGGGTTGCCACAAAGAAGAGTGGATCAGTTTATTCTCCAAAGCAATGAGACAAAAACATATGAAGGATGCAGGATTTGGATTTGGCTAATCTAGAGAAAAGAGGGGACTGAGGGGACATGATAGCCATCTTCCAGTATTTGAGAGGCTGCCACAAAGAGGAGGAGGTCAACTTATTTTCCAAAGCACCAGAGGGCAGGGCAAGAAAGAACGGATGGAAACTAATCAAGGAGAGAAGCAATAGAGTAACATTTACAATTAAGGAAAAGAAAGAAATGGAATACTTTTTGACTTGGGACTTATTTTAGCAATGGTTGGCTGAAAAAAACAGAAGTTAGAAACATGGAAATATAAGAAAAGGACCAATGAAAAAAGGGGGGTTTGTTAAAAGGAGCCTGGATAGCTCTACAGACTAAAGCACTGTAATTTAACACCAGCTGTCTGCAATTAAAGTAAGTTCGAATCTCGCCAGGCTCAAGGTTGACTCAGCCTTCCATCCTTTCTAAGGTAGGTAAATTGAGGACCCAGTTTGTGGGCGCAATAAGCTGACTTTGTATAAAAATATACAAAAGTATGAAGGCTATTGCTTAACGCACTGTAAGCCGCCCTGAGTCTCCGGAGAAGGGCGGCATATAAATCAAATTAAAAAAAAAATGGATATGCAAGTATCAGTATTATTATGAGGATTATTATGCTAGAATGAATATCGATGTCACGAACATCATTGTAAACACTTTGATGATGATTTCCTGAAACTATTTGTACCCAGAAAACATACTGTTTAACCAAAAATGGAATTTTTATATATTATAAAATAAAAAGAACTTCATGCAAAAAAAGAAGAAGGTATGGATTCTTCATCACTGGTGGTTTTTAAGAAGCAATTCCAGACAGCCACTTGTCTGGAATGGTATAGTGCCGTGATGGCGAACCTATGGCACGCGTGCCACACGTGGCACGTGGAGCCATATCTGCAGGCACGCGAGCCATTGCCCTAGCTCAGCTCCCCAGCTAATTTTCAGCTAGCCCCACCCACACCGTCCCTCCCCTCCCAGGAGTCTCCACTCAGCCCATTTTGGATGCCAGGTAAGTACAGTGGCTCTGGGAGGGCATTTTTGGCCTCTAGCGGGCCTCCGGGGAAGTGGGGGAGGCCATTTTTGCCCTTCCTAGGCTCCAAGAAAGCTTCTGGAGCCTGGGGAGAGCAAAAACCAGGCCTGCCGGGCCCACTGGAAGTCAGGAAATGGACCATGTCCGGCTTCCGGAGGGCCTCTAGGGGGCAGGGGAGACTGTTTTTGCCTTCCCCAGGCTCCAAAAAAGCCTCTGGAGCCTGGGGAGGGTGAAAAAGGGGAACTACCAGAAGTCGAAATGGGCTTCAGGGAGGCCTGCTAGGCCCAAAACGGGGCGTGGCGGGGGGTTGCACACGAAAGCACAGGGGGGTGGGGCACGGGGGGAGCATTGAATTATGGGTTTGGGCACACACACGTGCGACCCCTTTGCGCTCCCCCTGCTTTTGGCACCCGACAGCAAAAAGGTTAGCCATCACTGGTATAGTGTCTCCTCCTTGAGTAAGGGGTTGGACTCGAAGACCTCCAAGATCCTTTCCAACTCTGTTATTCTGTTATTCAAATGATGTCCTGAACAGTGCTGGGTTTCACATTTTGTTGCTACCGGTTCACTGTGCTCACTCTCGCTTTGCATTTGCCCGGCCTTCCACACAAGCTCGCGCACATCTTCTGTGCATGCGCCCGGCCCAGTGGTGGGTTCCTCCCAGTTCGCACCGGTTCACAAGAACCGGTAGTAAAAATTTGTAGTAGTTCAGAGAATACTACATTGGCTGGCCACACCCCCAAACCAGTCCCCGGCCCGGTCGCCGCTCGCTTACCCCACCTCATCAGAGGTGGAGGCTTTTCAAAGCATTGTTTACTGCAACCTCTTAAGGTTGTAGAAAAAATGCTTTTAAAAGTAAAAAAAAAAAAGTTGGCCACGCCCACCCAGTCACATTACCCCCCACTAAGCCACACCCACAAAATAAGCCACGCCCACAGAACCGGTAGTAAAAAAAATTAGAACCCACCCCTGGCCCGGCCTCAAAACTGTGCCTATATAGGACAGCATAGAGCCACGGCGGGTGGGTGGGTGGATGGGTGAGTGTGAGCCCACCCACGATCTCTGCTACTGGTTCGCCCGAACCAGTACGAACTGGCTGAATACCACCTCTGGTCCTGAACCATAACCTCTAGTATTTTTTCAGCAGAGTTAGGTTCCGTCAGGAAAAGTTTGGGTGCTTAGAAGATAGGTAGCTTCAGGCTTAAGAAAATAAAAAGGGCCATTTACTCAAATTAGTAAAGGACTTGTCTTTGCCAAATTCTCTGCTTTTTCTTTTCTTCAGATGATGACCCTGTGGTAAAATACACTGGGATTTTTTTTATTTTGTTTTTTACAGCAATCATTGGCCATTTCCTCACTAGTGATTTATAGTGTCTCACAATGTTGGCCAGCGATTGCAGGGGAGATACACAACCTGTCTTGGTGGATGATATATTGTTATGGCGAAGGCTGGACAGTGCTATGAGTAATAAATCACTGTGCAATTAATTATTGTCTCTCGGGAGATATGTTTCTTGATCCAAATTTAGCTTCCTTTGATGGGCCTGATCTTTATTTTTATCTGAAATTCTTCCCGCTTATATTTCCTTTGTCCGAATGCGTAAAAATGTACAACTGGAGAAAATGCAGTTTTCCTAAACTACCTTGGGTCTGCGGTTTCTGTAAGGTAGTTTAGTGTAAACAATAATCCCGGAGATCAATGTTGTTGCTCAATGGGTATAGAAGAGTGCAGAGGCAAATAAGAATGCTGGCAGTGGGGAGTTGAAAGCAAATTCTTCATGATTTTAGCCCAGGTGTGGAACAGGTGAGAGGGATCTTGGAGTCTTAGTGGACAACCAGCTAAATATGAGCCAGCAGTGTGCAGCGACAACCAAAAAAGCCAGTGCAATCCTAAACTGCATTAACAGAGGGATACAATCAAGATCAAGTGAGGTACTAATACCACTCTATAAAGCCTTAGTAAGACAACACCTAGAATACTGCATCCAGTTTTGGTCACCACACTATAAAAAAGATGTTGAGATCTAGAAAGAGTGCAGAGAAGAGCAACCAGGATGATGAGGGGACTGGAGACTAAAACATACAAAGAACGGTTTTGCAGGAACTGGGCATGGCTAGTCTGGTGAAGAGAAGGACCAGGGGAGACATGATAGCAGTCCTCCAATATTTGAGGGGCTGCCACAGAGAGGAGGAAGGGGGTCAAGCTATTTTCCAAAGCACCCAAAGGCCAGACAAGGAATAATGGATGGAAACTGATCAAGGAGAGATTCAACCTAGAAATAAGGAGAATTGTTCTGATAGTGAGAACAATCAACCAGTGGGACAGAAGTTGCCTTCAGAAGTTGTGGGAGCTTCATCACTGGAGGCTTTCAAGAAGAGATTGGACTGCCATTTGTCAGGTGTGGAAGCAATAGTCCAGTGCCTCTCACCTGATCTCACCCGTGATTATAAGTCACTCTGACAGTACCTCTGTCAGACTGACTAATAATCACGGGTGAGATCAGACTTGATATTGGAGAACATCCCAGAAGCCAAAACTGTTGTGACCCAGACCCAAGTAGGTAGTAATCGAAGCAAACAATTCCAAAACAAACAGACTTTATTAGAACAGCTGAGAATTAACTCATTCTCAGCGTAGTCCAAACTAAATTAAAACAAACTCTTCATAACACAAATTCTTCAGTCTAATCACCAACCTTGGTATAATTAGGCAAACTGCCAAAGTCTTCTCTTGGCAAAAGTTCAAAAGCAGAAGACGCCGACAAGAGATAAGTGCAGCAAGAGTATCAACATTGTTTTCCGACAAAGAGGCCAAGAGCCGTTGCTGGTCTTTTAAGCCTTATGGGAGGGGCCAATCATCTCTTGGCCTTACTCCTGAGTTGTCCTCTTTGCTGTAGCTGCTCTTGCCTTATGGCAGCTCTTCTCATACATGCACTAGGAACAGGCTCGTCCTGTTTCTCTGCCTCTCCGATGTCCAACTCTGGAGGCTCCAGAGTCTGCACATCACTCCCAGATGGCCCTGACCCCATCTCTGCCTCTGACGCAGAGCTCTCATCCGGGCCTTCCCCAGCCTTCAGGACTGGCCCATGTTCTTCCTCAGCCTCATTGCTATCCGACTCCGCTGCCAGCTCCACAGGCTGCTGGCGGACCACAACCAAAACGTCTCTAAGAATTCTAGATATCTTTCTATTGGCCATGCAAGTGTTTGAGATATTTCTACATCAACGTTAAAAGAAAGATGAGTTGTGTTTTCCTTTTTTCACGATTTCCAGTTCGGTGCCTTGAAACTTTCTTAGCTCTGAGCTGTTTCCATTCTTCAAGTGCTTGTCACACAGTGGTTTTTTCCCAAGGTTTTTAGGGGTTGGTGTAAAAGGTTTATCAAAGATGAGGTGGAGTCTTTCAGCTTACCAAGTTGTAACTGACAACTCTGGATCCTCCTCCTATGAATGCCTGTCCCTCACCTGCTCTCTTGAAAACCATTTGATCAAACCTTGAGTTACCCTACAAAAGTCACCAACATCACGTCAAAAGGGAGGACAGAAAATGTTTTTCTAAATGTCCATGACAGAAAGGAGCAAGGATTTGTTAGCGCTGTTGAATATCAGGATGTTTAAAAGATGTTAGCCGTGATATCTTTTTTGGACAGTTTTATGGAAGACCCAGAAGTTTTTCCAATACTGGGGCAGTAAAGACAAGGAGAAAGCAGGTAAATTTGCAAGGTTTTTTGCTGAATTAATCCAAATCTTGATAAACTGTTCATTTCATTATTCTACGTTTTCCTCTACTGATCAAATTGCTGCATTCCCTCTAAAAAGGGCCAGAGAAATTGTTTCTTCCTGTACATTCTGCTGTTTCGGGTAATTATATGGTACATTGCAAATTACTCTTCCTGCAGGATACTGTCATCTGGTAGTAGATCATACTCAGTAGAATTATCCATGACAGCACAATGAATGTTTAAATGGAATAGCATGAATATAGGCTGAGAGAAGAGAAGGAAAACATAGATTGTACTTCTAACAAAATAAAATCTCAAACGTTTCTGCCTTCTAACATTGGACATGAATTAGGAGGCAGCAACCCTCCTCCCCAAGTAATAAGAGAAAAAAAAACCCCTAGATAATAGGAAAAAGGAAAGTATTTTTCTAATGATAGAGTAAGAGATAATTTTGTAATTGTACTTACATTTGCTGCAAAGGAAACCAGAATCAATCTTCCTTCCTTCCTTCCTTCCTTCCTTCCTTCCTTCCTTCCTTCCTTCCTTCCTTCCTTCCTTCCTTCCTTCCCTCCCTCCCTCCCTCCTTCCTTCCAGTTTTCCTCTTCCTTATTGCTCCCTTCCTATTTTTCCTTCTTTCTTCCTATTTTTCCTTCCTTCCTTCCTTCCTTCCTTCCTTCCTTCCTTCCTTCCTTCCTTCCTTCCTTCCTTCCTTCCTTCCTTCCTTCCTTCTCCCTCTCTCCCTCCCTCCCTCCCTCTTTCTTTCTTTCTTTCTTTCTTTCTTTCTTTCTTTCTTTCTTTCTTTCTTTCTTTCTTTCTTTCCTCCATCCCTCCATCCCCCCTCCGTCCTTTATTTTACTGTTTTATTACTTTGCATTTGTTTTTATACTATTTGTAAAACTTTTAAATACAACATTTATGACAACATTTATCCCTGCATCAATAGTGGGCGTCCTATTGTACAGAATGAAGGAAAGACAGCAAGTCTATCTTCTTTGCGTTTCTTCCACAGAAGCAGCTGAGATAATGAAGCCTCAAAACAAACCCTTGGACGTCCCGCCGTACAATGGAGACAAAAGAAGAGCAGCTGTCAAAACAGCATGATCTCTGCGGAAGGATCGAAAATAATAATAATAAAAAAAGATTTTTCAAAGACAAATGTAGTTAAGAATTTATATTGAACTGAAAAACTGGCAAAAGGGAGAGAGAGAGAGAGAGAGAGAGAGGGAGGGAGGGAGAGAGGGAGGGAGAGAGAGGGGGGAGGGAGGGAGGGAGGGAGAGAGAGTGAGTGAATGAGAGAGAGGGAGGCAGAGAGAGAGGGAGGAAGAGAGGGAGGGAGAGGGAGAGAGGGGGAGAGGGAGGGAGGGAGGGAGGGAGAGAGGGGGAAGGAGAGAGAGGAAGGGAGGGAGGGAGGAAGGGAGAGGGAGAGAGGGAGAGAGAGAGAGAGGGAGGGAGTGAGTGAGAAAGAGGGAGGGAGGGAGAGAGGGGGGGAGGGAGAGAGAGAGGGGAGAGGGAAGGAGGGAGGGAGGGAGGGAAAGAGAGAGAGTGAGAGAGTGACAGCTCACACATTTCCACACAAACTACAATAGAGATTTGCTCTATCCAGAAAGGAAAAAAGAAATCAATTTTAAATATGCCCTTTTTCACGGTAAGGCCTTGGGCTGATCCAAAACAATCTTTTTTTTTTTTTTTTTTGCTTTTAATCTTTTAATGATGAAAAATACTGGGATGGCTGTTAATTCCCACAGCACTCAATTTAACTTGGGAAGTAACCGTCCCTCAATCACAGACACACCCACACCTCTTCCAGGGCTTCTAAGCATTCCGATTTACTTGCAAAAATTTCTGGGCTTCTGTGTTAGGCCAGGACGTTCTTTGAACTCCAGGCTGACATCTGATTTCACGCCTGAGATTATAAATGGGGACAATACAAGCTCCCATTTTAGGCAACGTTTAGGGTCAGCGAAGAGACCAAATGTTGTCCAGGTAAGTCCTCGAGTTATGACCACCATTGAGCCCAAATTTTTTTTGTTGCTCAGTGTAACATTTGTTAAGCGAGTTTGTCCCATTTTACGACTTTTCTTTCCCCCGTCGTTAAGTGTATCCGTTCCGGGGTTAATCTACAAAATGCATAGCTGACGTTATGCTGACTCCTACGACAGTTCATTTAGTGACCTGTTGCAACGGCACTGAAAAAAGTTTTCACTGAGACTGTTTTCCTCATTTACGACCCCATGGCCCCGTGATCGAAATTCAGAGGTTTGGTAACTAACTCACATTTATGACGGTTGCAGTGTCCCATGGTTACGTGATTGGCGACCTTCTGACAAGCAAAGGCCATGGGGAAACCAGATTCACTTAACAACCGGGTTTACAGTGCAGTGATTCATTTAACGGTGTCAAGGAAGACGTAACATGAGGCCAAACTCGCTTAACAAATCTCTTCCTTACTAACAAAAAAATTTGGGCTCAATTATTGTCATAGGTGTAGCCAAAATAATATTTCTCTCTGGATACTGTTCTGACTTAGGCTTCCCTAAAAAGCATCAGTGGTGGGTTGCCCCTGGTTCGGACCGGTTCTATAGAACCGGTAATAAAACCGGTGGGAGGCTCCACCCACTGACCCTGACATCATGAGAAGTGATCTGCGCATGTGCAGAAGGAAGGCGCACGCAAGAGTGAAGTGAGCGCACATGCGTGATCCCGTTGCGAACCGGTAGTAAGGGTAAGTAGAACCCACCCCTGAAAAGCATGAAGCAGAGTCTTGGTCCCGGCAAAACCTCTTTTATTTACACGACCGTGAATTCCTTTCATTCACAGTCAGCATCACCTGGCAAACAGTCTTTCAGAGGAATATTTATCAACACAGACTTTATCTCATTTGGCAAGCTGCCATGTAACTTGTTTCCAAATGCAGAGTAAAGCAAAACTTGGCACAGAGTCTCTGGGATTCACGGACAGAACTTTCCACTCTTGAAACGACTCGACCGACTGAATTGTTTCGTGCAAAAGCCCACTCCCCGTTCACTCCTCTTTTGTTTCCTATGGGAGGGACCAATCACCTCCAAGCAGTGGTGGGTGTTGTGGCTCCGTCCTCCGAGCCTATCTTATCGGAGGAAGAAGGCTCCGAACATGAAGGAGAGGAGACGGCCAGGCCTCCCTCTCCAGGACCCTCCTCTCTGGCAATGCCTCAGGTGTCTCCCGAAGGAGAAGAGATTGGCCAGGAGCCAGGTGTTTCCGAGCCGTCGGATAGTGACAAAGAAACATTGTGGTTGGACCCACACCAGCGTCGGAGAGACAAGCGTGCGCAGCAGAAAAGGAGGCATGCCAGAGATTAAGCTGAGTCACTGGACCACACCCCACAGGCTATAAAAGGGAGTGTGGTGGCCACTTGGACTCTGTGACAGACAAAGCTAATCTCTGGCGAGTCACTTTGCACCTTTGGACACAACTGGCCCATGTTCCTCCCCAACCTCCTCAACCTCCGGCTCTGCTGCCAGCTCCTCTGGCCGTCAGCGGGCCTCAACAGATGCCACCAAAGTGAAGAAAACAAGGTTTTTCTCAAAACCCACCTTGCAACCATTAGTATCATGTGCCTCTGAAAAATGAGGCAGTTGGCTGGGATCTGATAGCACTAAATTGGGTATTCGTGTACTTAAAAACAATTATTTGTTCGGCTGCCTAAGGATTTATTTAGAAGGAACCTCTGATGCACCTTTATTGCAGAAAAAAATGGAGATAATTTCCCAAGCTTTCAGCAAATTTCCCTGCAATTTCAGCTCTTTCTTCAGCTTCAGCTTTTTCTCCCAACTGGGGAAAAAAAATAGCCGTATGAGACAGGACAAAGGAGAAGGGAAAGATGTGAAGAAAAACTGAAATGATTCTAATGGGGTTCTTATTTTTCTAATCAAATCGGTACAGAAGGAGATTTCACAGCCAATTTAGTTGGTGGTTTTATTCCCACACTGCTCCCTGACAAAATCTCTGGAAATTTGGAATACGTAATCCTAATTCTTATTCAAGAAGTCATGCCACTGATTCAAACTTTCTGGACCCTAAATATATGACCAAAAAAAAAAAAAAGAGAGTGCAAAATTTCTCTGGTTTTCAGCTCTAGGTATATGTGTCACATAGTGGTGGTATTCAGTCAGTTCATGCCAATTCGGGCGAACTGGTTGTTAAATTGCTGGCTGGCCCCGCCCCTTCCTGCCCCGCCCCATCTAAGAGTCCCCACGTGCCCCGTTTTGGCTCCCAGGTAAGTGCAGGGAGGCCTACCAGGCCCAAAATGGGGTGTGAGGGGGTGCAGTGCGGCCCCCCACGACCCATTTTGATTCCCCGGAGGCTGCAGGGAGACCTACTAGGCCCAAAATGGGGCACGGGATGTTTTTGCTCCTAGGGTGGTGGTGCAGGAGGCCGCATGCTGCCTGTCATACCCCCTGGCCACGCCCACCATGGCCACGCCCACCCAGCTAGTCATTAGGGCAGAGAACCGGTTGTTAAATTATTCGAATCCCACCACTGGTGTTACACCTGGTGTTCACGATCCCGTTGCGAACTGGTAGTGAAGGTAAGTAGAATCCACCTCTGTGTTACACCTATATATATTCCTCAGTTCCCTTTGTAATTGATTCCGCTACAAAATTGCTTAGCCTTTGAACAAATTTTTTGCTAACGCTCTTCAGGAACTTGCCTTTGGCCAAATTGGGTGCATTTGATCAGAGGTGACATACATAATTCCTTCTCCATTTACTCGGGGAATAAATGCATACCCTTTAAAGTCTCGTTGCCGTCGCTAAGAGTTCTTGTAAACTTAAATTGATAGTTCTTACATGGATTTGGATTTTATATTGGTGTTATCTCCTCTCGCAGATTCTTGGCTGTACAGTATACTCCGCAGGGAGGGGAGAGATATATTTTCTTTTACATTTTCATTTACGTTCTTCTTTTTCGCTTTTCACCCTGCCTTGCAGTCAAAGCTGCCTTTTTCCTACTTGTACTTTCTAAGGCCCTTCAGCTGTGTAAGCAGTTTAGCCTTCTTAATAACAATAACTGTAACCCTAAGAGCAAACTCTTCTCTCTCCTTCTTTTTAGCTTAAGACTCTCTTGTTTTGGCACTCTGGATGGCTTGGGAGCAAATGGTGACCTTTGATGGGACAAGAGCTGCCCAAAATCTTTTCTGGAGGCTAAACAAATCCAATTCCCATAGAGAGGGGATCCTCCGGGTGCCGTCGGCCAAACAATGTCGACTGGCGGCCCCCAGGGGGAGAGCCTTCTCTGTGGGGGCACCTACCATCTGGAACGAGCTCCCCCCAGAGATACGGAGGATTCCGGATCTGCGTACCTTCCGTCGCGCGCTTAAGACGTTTTTATTCCATCAAGCTGGCCTGACCTAAACTTTTCCTCTTTTTAAATGGAATTTTAAATTTGGTTTTAATTTATTGGGGTTTTAAAATGTCTCAGCCAAATTTATTTAATTAGTTTTATCTCTATTTTAAATTTTGTATCTATATGTTTTATTTTATGGCTGTTCACCGCCCTGAGTCCTTCGGGAGTAGGGCGGTATACAAATTTAATAAAATGAAAAAAAAAATGAAAATGTGTTTTCTCTGAGGACTTGTTTTGTTTTTTACTTCCTTTGTCATCTCTGTCATCTCCTCTTCCCAAAGTTTACTTTCTGTGGATACTTCTTAAAACAGGGCACCTAGAATTGGACATTGTGCCTAGTCAATGCAGAATACAGTGGAATATGTTTGATTTCAAAACAACTCTCAGGATCATTCTCCGGAATGATCTCCTACTCAAAGTGCAGGTTGGCTTTGACCTTGTTAGCCTTTAGGAACCTTTAAAGACTTGTCCCATCTCATCCTACCCAGATATTGGATAAGAATATCTACCTACCTACCTACCTACCTACCTACCTACCTACCTATCTACCTATCTACCTATCTACCTATCTACCTATCTACCTATCTACCTACCTAACTAACTATCTGGGAGCCGCGGTGGCTCATGTGGTAAGACACTGAGCCTGCGGTCCAATGAGGTCGGCAGCTTGGCGGTTCGATTCCTGTGAGCAAATAAACAGCTTAGGGACAGGCAAGGAGCCTCCCCAATTGCCTACTGGCATTCAGGCATCCCATGGGTAAGAAAACACCACCTGAAAAGAATTCCTTTCACAGAGGCAACCAGCCACTTCGGTGATCCCTGGCTAACACGTGCCGTCTATCATCCATCCCTCCATCCCTCCATCCCTCCATCCCTCCCTCCATCCATCCATCCATCCATCCATCCATCTATCTATCTATCTATCTATCTATCTATCTATCTATCTATCTATCTATCATCTATCTATCTATCACCTCTCTCATCTACCTACCTACCTACCTACTTACATATTTACTTATCTATCTATCTATCTATCTATCTATCTATCTATCTATCTATCTATCTATCATCACTCATGTCAGAAACACTGTGGTGCTTCTGGGTTGAAAGGATTAACTGGTGACATCACTGTTGCCCTGGGGGCTCCTTTTATGTCCCTGGCAGCAGGTGGAGTGAAGGACGAGAGCTCAACTCCACCCCACGGCAGCACATGGGTCTTGAACGTGGGTTTGCTAATCTCCTGCCCAGAGGCCCAACCACTTGAGCCACTGTGCTTCTTAGAACGATAGACGATCATATCTTTGGCAAGTAGAATATGCATTGATGTTAACAGTGTTGGTATTTGTTGCATTTCGGGTTTTTCAATTGGTGATATTAACATACACTATACAGGGTCATTGATAGATCCAGGTGGTAATGATATACATCTTCAAAACAAATGTATATATTTAGGCCTAAAAGTGAAACATTTTATCATCCATATCACACTTCGGAGTCATACCTGGCTTGTGATCAGTTCTATTTATAATAGCATTTTCACCCGGTCTCTTACCAAAACAGCTGTTTCCCATCCCATCCCTATCATTTTAGTAATGTTTTCCTAGGAGGAATTTATTTCAGCTGAATACAAACCCTATTTTCTCTTACCACTTATCTGAAGTCTCGCCTGTTTTCCCATATTACTCAAAGATAATAGACGGTGGTTTTCCTAGGCTATAAATTAATTCCTTTCATATCCTTGCATGCAATCTCCCTTGTTCTAGAGACATGAATTCATTTAAGGTTAGCAGTTAACCCTTCACTATGATTCTATCTACTGTGTTTCCCCGAAAATAAGACCGGGTCTTATATTAATTTTTGCTCCAAAAGATGCATTAGGGCTTATTTTCTGGTTAGGTCTTATTTTTAGGGAAATATGGTACTAAATGCACCCATCTGTCTGACAATCTTAACTGAGACTTATTTTGGGGTGTAGGGCTTACATTACGAGCATCCTGAAAAATCATGCTAGGACTTATTTTCTGGTTGGGTCTTATTTTCGGGGAAACAGGGTAGCTTGAACTAGCACCTACTGATTCTTCACCAGTTCCTATGCTCTTGGGAGCATAATTGTTTGCCTTTCTCTGAAAGGCAGGTATAGTGTTCTTCTTTCTCTTATTTTTACGTCAAACTTGTATGGATAAGCCCATTTTTGGGGTTCTTCATCCTTTGCTATTCTTATCTCAATCTGAATTCCCATCTCCATCACTCCTGTGCCTACGCCTACTTCATCCTCTCCTTCTTTCTACACCATTCTGTGTCCTTTTGGATTTCTAGATTTTCACTCCAGATGGACTGTTCCTCATTGAGTGGTGCGGTAGCCTAGAGGTGAAGCACTCGCCTCATAATCAGGAGGCTGTGAGTTCGATCCTAGGTAAGGGCAGATATTTCTCTCTCTGGGCACACTGAGAATATAACTCCGCATTGGTGACAAGATAGGCATCCGGCCAGTAAGCACTCAGCTCCATTCAGTTACCAAGACTCCACCCCACAAGGGATTATGGAGTCATTAAAAGAGGATGATGGACTGTTCCTCACTGAAATTGCTTGCCATTGTGATTTTAATATTAGAAACCTCCACCTATCCTAAAATCATTTTCTCATTAGCATAACCTGCCATGGAATCCTCACCATTGCTCTAAGATGGTTTAAAATGGCTCTTTTAAAAAAAAATCCAAGGTACACATTTCTTTGTACTCAGTATCCCTTAATTCCAAGAATGCTACCATTACATGGTTGATTTCCCCCAGAGGGCCTAGTACAGTGATGGCTAACCTTTTTGCCATCGCATGCCAAAAGCATGGGGAGCATGGGGTGTGTGTGTCACGTGCACGTGAGCCCACACCCATAATTCTATGTGCCTCGCGCATGCGTGCACGACTCCCCCATGCTCCCCTTGCTTTTGGCATGCGGTGAGCCCAGTAGGCCCATTTTTCACCCTCCCCAGGCTCCAGAGTCTTTCTAGGAGCCTGGGGAGGGCGAAAATGGCCTTCCCCTCCCCCAAGAGGCCTTCCGGAGGCCAGAAACGGCCCATTTCCCAACTTCCGGTGGGCCCGGAAGGCCCAAAAATTAGCTGGCTGGCATGCACATGTGCGCTGGAGCTGAGCTAGTGCAATGCTCGTGTGCCCACAGATATGGCTCTGCGTGCCACCTGTGGCACACGTGCCATAGGTTCGCCATCACGAGCCTAGTACTTACCCTTTGTCTACTAAAGCCCTTTCTACGTATAAGTGCAATGCTGAGCCAAGATTAGCATCAACTCTTTTGGGTCCATGATACCAAAGCACTTGCAGAAGTCTTTCAACCTGAACTGATTCATTTCCAGTTTAGCTGCTGCCTCAGAAGAAACACTACTACAAAGATACTTCTTCCATGGCTCTTCTGAAATTATAAATCAGGAAATTTCCCATTGGTGAAACCTCTGCCTTTTCCTTCTTCTCCTGAAATCAAAGTAGCTGTAGGTAGTTGTTCATATAGTCTCCAGCTGAATTATAATATGCTGATTGCCTGTTCTTTTTTTAATTTTTAAGTTTTTTATTTTTTTTTAAATAAAAATATCAACTCAATGTGTGAACAGTGTGGCACTTGGCTGTCATACATTCTAAGACAAATAAAACTAATCAGGTTAATCATAATCATTACATTCAATCCGCTTATGTATTTCTAATAATAATACACACTTGTATTAAGTTATAGTCTACCGTTGTTCAATTATTTCACATTTTCTCTTGTTATTACTTTCATTTTATGATGTAAAAATGTAAAAAAACACTAATATTCCCCCTTTCTGTTATTTCTCTCACTTATTCTAGCTTTTAACCATACCACCCTTTGTTAAGAGACTTTTTTTCTTTCCTATTTAACTTCTAATCATGTCACCTACCTAAAAAAAGAAAAGAGAGAGAGAGAGAGAGAAAAGGAAAAGCAACTTAGAACAACAACAAAAAACAGAAATCATCCATCCATCATCTCTTGCCCGCTTCAATACTTTAATTGTTATGCTTTAGAAGAAAGATAAGAAAAAAAGCAAATCAAAACAAGAATAAGAAGAAAAAAAAATCATCTATCCATCATCTCTAGTGCGCTTCAATACTTTAATTGCTATGCTTTTTTTTGTGTGTGACTTGCCTCCCAAATTCCTCTCTTAAATCTTTGTCTGATTGCTTGTTCTTTTTGGAGGGCCCTCTTAGAAGTATTATCAAACTGCCTATACATTTTCCTTTATTTTCAGTATGAACCAGGGATTTTTTAAATACTCATTTTGAACGATGGATCTTCATATGAAACTACTTCTTCAATAATTACTTTCACAAACAGTTCCACACATTGGCAGAATTAAGAGGAATCATCATCTTCTTTTAATGACCCCATAATCCCTTGTGAGGTGGACTGTTGGCAACTGAATGGAGCTGAGTGTTTAATGGCCAGATGCCCTTCCTGTCACCAATGTGGAGCGTTGTTCAGAAGATATATTCTCATTGTGCCCAGAGAGAGAAATATCTGCCCCTACCTAGGATTGAACTCACAGCCTCCTGATTGTGAGGCGAGAGCTCCACCTCTAGGCTACCGCACCAAATTCAAGTGGAATGGCTGGCTAAAAAGATGCCCTTTCCTGAAAGGTCTCATTTAAATCATGATTACTTGTAGAACTATAATCCTGCCACTGTATCTTTGAATAGATGGACATTTGTTTAGTTAAGGAACCAAAAACATTAATCACTGTCCTTTTGGAATGAAAATAAGAGGTTGTTTCTGCCTGATTATAGTCACATGGATTGTTCCTGTTCTGATATTTGGATTTTTAAAAAATATTTGGTTGGTTCTGATAGGAAATAGTGTATAGTCAAGGATATGGTTTTCCCAGTTGCAATGTATGGCTGTGAAAGTTGGACCATAAGGAAGGCTGAGCATTAAAGAATTGAGGCCTTTGAACTCTGGTGCTGGAGAAGACTCCTGCGAGTCCCTTGGACTGCAAAGCAA